>NC_072803.1:8181818-8484848 GCF_028583425.1 Eublepharis macularius
TGGCCTAGGGAAGTCCAGAGCCAGGCCTGACTCCAGGGAGAGCGCCGATTCTGGTAAGATCAACCAACTTTGCACTCTTCAAGTCACAAATCAGTCGCTAGATTGTACCATTTCAGGCTGAAAGAGAGAGGTTGGATGCTTGAAGAGTGTCACAGGCTGGGCCAGCCCAAGCAGGGTGGTTCAAGTCCAAACCTTAAGGCCAAAGTCAAAGGGGAGTTCCAAGAGCAAAAGCCAAGTCAAACCGGTGGTCAGAGCACGAGATAAAGCCAGGAGTGAGTCCAGAGTCCAAAAGCAAGGTCAGGCACAGTCCAAGGTCAGTCACCGATAGTGTCAGGTCCAAAAGCAGGCACAGGCAAGGTTCACCAAACACAGAGTGGTTGCAGGCAGTAGACACGTTGCTTCCACGCCCAGCAGTTCCTCCAGACTGGCTCTTCTAGCCAGGCGTGGTTTTCAGCCAGCTGCTGAGGCTCTATCCTGCCACTACTCATCATCACTCTCCAACAGCTGGCGTTGGCTTAAGAGGCGAGCACTGCGCCGTCTCTCCTGCAGTTCCAGTCTCTGGCGCTGCCTGCGGCGTTCCTTGGGCGTGGGTGAACCTGGGGGGGTGGAGGCTCTTGGCTGCGCTGCACCTGTAGAAGTCCCTGGCTGAGCTTCCCCTGTGGTGTTGGAGCTAGAGGGTGCTGGTGTCTCAGCTGCTGGCTTTAAGCTCTGATCAGCCAGCAGCTGTTGCTCCTGATTGCTGGCTTCTGCTGAATCAGGGCTAGGGCTGGCTACACAGGGCTCCTCTTCTCCTGAGGAGTCCTGGCTGGCTACACGAGGCTCCTCTCCTCCAGAGGAGACCTCACTCTCAGACTGGGCCATGACAAAGAGTGCATCTGCTTTCTTCATCGGAGGCTTTCCATAAGAGCAGGTTGTGCAATTTGTTCCAGATCCATCAAAAGGACTGGGTTATTCAGGGTGAGCTTTGGACACAGCCTTCCTCCCATGCTAGCATCACCCCTCCTGAGAACAGGGGCCGTCTCTTGTCCTCATCTGGTTTCATTGGGAGGGATACTTGTTGGCCGCTTTTGTGTCAAAGGGGCCCTGAAAGCCAGCAGAAGCTCCATCTCATAAAAGGCTACATACCAGCTGGAGAGCCGGCCCAGCTCTGCTGCTATTTGCTATTGGAATATTTGCTGGTGCCTTGGGCTGTGGATATAAATTTTATAGAGATAAAGAGCTTTGCAAGTGTGGAAGCGAGGAGGAACAGTCACAAAGGAGCGTGTGATGTCTTTGAACAAAAGAGGGAAGAAGGAAGCTACGTCTCAGGTGCGGCACTGAGAACTTTCTGTCAAGTGGTAACCGTAGGTTTTTTTGTGCAGATAAGTGCTTCCCCCTTGCCTCTCCATGGAAGCAAATGATTTTTGCCAACATTTAGGAGAGGTTTTTCTTTGTTACAAAAGGATGGGTGGGAAACAAATTTAAATTGCAGGGGACGAAGTGAAGAAAGTTAAGCCGCAGGGAAACCACTGCAGTGAGGTCTGGGATTATTTCACACAGTCAGAATCAGCCCCAAGAGGGAATTTGGGTATGTCCAATATTGTGATCAGGGTGGGCCTGTCTAAGTGTCCATTTTCCAAGAGCCTTCTAAGAGTTTTGGAAGCTTCTGGAAGCAAGCAAGCAGGGCAGAAATGCAGTGCTCTTTCATGTTGTCTTTCCTCAGTATCTGTGGTTCAGTAGTTGTATGTCCCAGAGACTCTCATCCCCCGTCCCTGATGGCTATCCAAGCCACTCAGGGCTCCCAGGAGCTTCTAAGAGCTCTGGTCGTTTAATGAGAAGCACCTCGGCTTCCTGGGTTCTTTAGAGTGTGTGTATCTCCTTGGCAAGCATTACTGAACAGAGGCAGGTAAAATAGTATTGGAGTTTATTGAAGAAAGAACACAGGAGCATATGCAAAGTAGAAACTGCTCTTTAAAGCGTTCTGGCAAGGCGTGAAAACAAACAAAGTTTGCTGTTTTAGCTGTGTTCTAACTAAAATAGTACTGGCTGGCTAACATTCTCTGAACTGGTTCCAAATTTGGTTGATCTTACCAAGGTTTAGCACAAAGTCCATCCACACCAGCTTACTCTAGGCATCCTGCGAGTGGCACGGAGCTGAGAAGCTCTCTCTCATATTGCAAGTGGTGGGCAATGGCTGAAAGGTGGAAGCTGATAACTTGCCTAGCGACAAAGAGGCTTTTTGAAATCTAGGGGCATTGCCCACTTACAAGAAGCAATCAGGGATCAGTTACTTAATTGGACATTAATTGGATCCCCCCTCCCCTCCCCTCCACTTAGCTGGCTGGCAGGGGGGACACGCTTCCCAGCATGCTCTCCTGGGCCACGCGGTGTGCTCCCACCCGCTGCAGTGGCCTGATCTGGGCCTGAATTGGCCCGGATCAGGCTGCCGAGCACAGGAGCGCTCCCATGCTCTGCAGCGGCCCGATCCAGGTTTAATTGCCATGGATGGGGCCGCTGCAGAACTCAGCAGTGTTCCTGCGCTCTGCAGTGGCCCAATCTGGGCCCCGAATTGGGGCTGAATCAGTCAAGATCAGGCTTAGATAGAGCCGCTGCAGAGAGAGGGAGCACTCCTGCACTCTGCAGCAACCTGATCTGGCCCAAATCGACCTGATCTGGGCCCAACTCAGCCCAAATCAGCCCAGATTGGCTGGGCTGGCAAAGCACGGGAGTGCTCCCGGGGTGGCCCTCAGCCCACATGATGATGTCACTTCCCGGAAGTGACATCATTGGCCAGGCCAGGAGCGCACATGCATGCCAGGTAGGTGCCAGGCCTTCCATCTCCTGCCTGGAGGGTGGGAGGACCTGGTAACTCTAGTCCTTACAACAGTATACTGCCTCAGTATATTGAGGTTCCATTTATATATGCAAGCTAATTGTTTGTATTTATTTATATGCTACCTCAAAACAAATGTTGTGGCCATCTGTTATAAAATGGACTAAAAAGTAAAAACAACATAGGAATTAAAATGAAGACTAACATTTCAAATATTGGATTGCAAGAAAAGCATCAGCCTAAAATTGAAGGCATCAGAATTACCAAAAATAATTATTACCCGGCAGCAAAAGGTTTGGAGAATGAAAACTGGCTTCATCCGATACCTGAAACTCAAAACATAAGTGCCAGTTATTCTCTTCCCTGTATCTTTTTTCTCTGTTAGGAGAATCGTAAAAGTGAGGTGCTGTAATAGAAAAGGCTCTCCCTCTGGTTGCCACTGTCTCATTTCTGAGGATAACACCACATACCGCAGGCCCTCTGATAAAGATTCAAACATATTTGGACCTAGCCCATGTGATTTTTCACAGCAGAATGTGAAAGAGATCTTGGAAATATTTTATTATGATATCCAGGGAGGTTGGACCAGAATAAACTTGAGATATTGCTTGCTGACAGAAATAAATGGGTAACATCACAAATGGCAAAGTTTACCACTTTGGTCATAAAGGCTGTGTCCAAACTCTGTTGCTCGTTTGGTTGATGAATAAATTGTGAGTTCTATGCAGGGTCTGATGTGCTAATATAGGAATAGCAAATGACTATTAATTTTGTATTTCTTGCTAGTAAGACTTATGATTTTAATTATTATTATGTATTTTGATTTTAATAGATATTTGATGGGTTTTAACTGGCATTGAGATTATCTGGAGTGCCATTTTCTTTTGGTGATGCTTGCTAAGGCTATGAGCTAATAGCATAAAGTTTATGATGGGATCTTCCATGAATAATCTTTTTAAAAGCCATTCGGTTACTTATTTAAGATACTTCTGTGCATGCTTTCCATAAAACTACTCACAAGCCAGCATGTAATAAAAATATGCTGCATCAGATTTAAACTAAGATGAAGGATAATATTTTAAAAGCTTCTGTTATTTTTAAAATGTTTGTTTAAAGTCTCATCTTTGGGGGCCCAAACAATTCTTGGGGAAGGGAGTTCCAAAGTTAAATGGTCACGTGATTCCCCATTAAATGCACTTCCGGTAGTGTGGATTCCCACACGGCAGCTCTCTAGATGATCTCAGAGCACAAGCAGGCATGTATAGATAGAAACAGTCCTTTACGGTCCTTCAGATGCAAACTCAAACCTTTTAACATTTTATCTAAAAGAAGAATTCCGAAAGAATGAAAATTAGGAGGAAACAATTAACACAGGCTTCCACAGTGCAGGGTTAATTACAAACACTTCTGTACTTTGTAGGGCTTTAATGCGGAGAAGTAGATGAAAGAAACAGGCAGAAATTCATACGATGTGCTAATAAGAGTGAAATAAAAGACTTCAAGTGGCGAACACATAGCTAATCTAAAAAGTGCAGTGAAAAGACACATACCTTCCCCCCCCCCCCTCCACAGCTGAAGAATGTACTTCTGTGGCAAAATTTCCCCCTTGCATGTAAAATACTAATTCACTTGTTCATCTTGTTTAGTCTTTGGCAGGGCTTTTTTTCTGGGAAAAGAAGTGGTGGAACTCAGTGGTGGAACTCAGGACTGTACAATGACATCACTTTGGGTCAGCTGGAACAAGGGGGGGAGTTTTTTAAAGTTTAAATCACCCTAGGCGAAAATGGTCACGTGGCCAGTGGCCCCGCCCCCTGATATTCAGATAGAGGGGAGTTTAGATTGCCCCCTGTCTGGAGATCAAGGGGCGGGGCCACCAGCCATGTGACCATTTTCAAGAGGTGCCGGAACTCCGTTCCACCGCATTCCAGCTGAAAAAAAACCCTGGTTTGGGCAGCAGAATATTGGTTGAAATGGTCTGGCCAAAAGCCAGTGTTTCTCTTTTGGCCACCATTTTTAAAAAAATGAAAATGTGAAAAAGCAGAGGAAATAGTTTTTACAAGAACTCTTGATATTTTCTCTGGGCTAAGGATTCCAGGGGCATCATTGTGTGCTTATTCCCTACTCGTAAGAACGACATTTGCCAGATCAGTGCCAAGGAAGAAAATCTTGATAGGATCCATTCTAGGGACAAGAGAGGAGGCAGGAAAGCAGAAATAACTGAAAAAGCGTAAATAGCAGGTAGCAAGCTGAAGAGAGCGGTTCATAGATCAAGTTTTTTATTTGTTCAAGGTCTACTAACAACAGCCATGACAAAGTTCGGGGAAGCAAGGGACCTTAGTGGGGTGTAATGCCACAGAATCCACCTTCCAAAGCAGCCATTTTCTCCAGTGGAACTGATCTCTGTCATCTGGAGATCGGTTATAATTCTGGGAGAACTTCAGGCCCCACCAGGATGCTGGCAACCAGGGCTTTTTTTCAGGGGAAAGCGGTGGTGGAACTCAGTGAGTTGCCCTCGGAGAAAATGGTCACGTGACTGGTGGCCCCGCCCCCTGATCTCCAGACAGAGGGGAGTGTAGATTGCCATTCAAGCCTCTGAGCAGCACGGAGGGCAATCTCAACTCCCCTCTGTCTGGAGATCAGGGGCGGGGCCACCAGCCATGTGACCATTTTCAAGAGGTTCCGGAACTCTGTTCCACTGCATTCCTGCTGAAAACAAGCCCTGCTGGCAACCTCAGCTGGGAGGCTAGGGGCAATGAGGTCAGAGTTTTCTGGTTTGGAGATGAGATGAGCAGAGCAAACTGTAGAAACAATGCCTGATCCAGGTACCTGAAGCTGATTTTGTGTTATGAGCAAAAATGGACGATTCAAAAAATGGGATTTAAATGCCAGTTTTGGCAACCAGTGCATAATTCTTGACCGCTTCCAGACTAACCATAAGCCTTTTGGGGGGGGGGGTCGCATCTTAACTAGAGCTGTAATGAAACTGCATTGGACAGTTTCCCCTTTATTGTAACTGCCAGAAGTCTTTGCAAGAAAAACAGCCTGATGGGATCTGCCCTCTGCACGCAGATGAAGAAAATGGGACCCAAGAAGTTTTGAACAAGAAGTTCAGAAATGCATACATGTTGCCTCCCCCGCCCCCCCCCCCAGAAACCTCCAATTCTGGGCATGTACTAAGCTGTACTGATGGGCGGAGGTGGGAGTAGGAGAGGTGCCAAACAGGACAAGACTCAAAACTCAGCCCTCCATCTTGAGAGTCTCCGCGGTTAGCCAGTGTTAGCGTCTAACTGTAGAGAAGGTGATACATATGGAAGATGGCTTGCCTTGCAAGGAATTCCACATTCCAGAACAGTAGTGATCATCTCCAGTGGCCATGTAGAAATGAGCAGTTCAACCAATCAAAAGCCAAGTTTACAGCCATCTTTCAGTTTCTTGGACAGACATCTACATCTGTGCGTGGGTTGTGTTTTTAGAAACACACTCTTGTCAAGTTTGGGTTTTTTTAAAAGAACTTTGCTTGCTGTGCATGGAACCAGCATCCCCATCGGGGGCTGTTATTGGCAAGTCAGTAAGTGGAGGCAGCGCATGCTCAACGCAGCCACACAAACGGGGCAGTAGTTGCCCACTGCATCCAGAGTGATGTGTGTGTGCAGATTCACCCTGTGGTTGTCATCTTTTCCCAATTCCAGTACTGAGTGACTTTTTCTTCTTAGAGCCAAGCTACAAGTGACTCCTGACACAGGTTGGACACTTGTCAGCTTCCCTCAAGTTTTGATGGGAAATGTAGGCGTCCTGGTCTTGCAGCTGTAATGGAGAGCCAAGCTGCAAGACCAGGACGCCTACATTTCCCATCAAAACTTGAGGGAAGCTGACAAGTGTCCAACCTGTGTCAGGCATCACTTGTAGCTTGGTTCTTAGCTTCTAGAGGATCCTAGCCGTTATCTTCCTATTACACTTCTGTATTTGCAGTTTCTTGTGTAAGACTAGCCTAATTTGGAGAAATACTGAAATTCTTGCATTTCCATGCCTGTTTCACCCACTGAGTCATGAAATGAATTAAATTTAGAGTTCTTCTGTAATACCTGTACAAAGTTTAAATAACTGCACATACAGGTAAGCCAGGCAGTCATGAGTCAGCTTGCCTAGTCCTGCTCCTGAATCATTTGGACGATGCCTTGAGCGTCTGAATTCTCATTCCCCGCTGTAATGCTCTCTAAAGAGCCCTCCCCTGGCCTTGGTAAGTTACACGAGATATTGACAGGGAGATATTCTATGGCCAAAGTAAACCCTGGACCCACACCCCTAGTACTGAGTGTCCAGCCACACCCCACCCTCCCACGTTTGCACACTCACACAACCCTATTTAGAGTGTTCTGTATAACTAATGGTGGGTGAGGGTTTTAGACATTCACTGTGCAAATTCAGACCCTTCCACAGCCACCTTTTTCTAGAGTTCTACAAAGGAAAGACATAAAATACATGAGTAGCTTAATTTCATTTGTGTGTTACCATCCTGATGTGAAAGGGTGATGCTCCCCCGACCTGTGTAAAAGCCCAGTAATGCTCAGAAGCATGAGCCAAGACAGCCAAGCCCTGACCATGACCTGCCACAAAGGCCTTGAGCCTTTTTAATACCCTCCTGCAGATGAGGCTCGATGACCCTTCATGGCCCTGAATTCCCGCACTGTTATCCTTCTCTGTGCAGAAGAAAACCTTTCATTTTCCTCTTGCTTCCAAGAGAATGAGCCTCTGCTGTCGTCAGGGGCGCTGAACCTTCTTCTGCTGTGCAAATCTCCCTCCAGCACGTCCAAGAGGGGTGTGGAATAATCTCCAGTTCCTGATGCCCGAAGTTCACCTTTGGGTAGAGAGACAATTGAACTATTGGCCTCTCCTCCCAGACGTGCTGTTTTATAATGGCACAGGAACGTTGCCCAGCTCCTGAGCTGCATCTTGGGAGCATATCATGCTGTCCTAGGACATCTCAAGAACCTGCAAGGCCATCGCTCTCATTTTATTTATGATTAATAATATTGTAGCGGCTTTGTTTGTTTCCTTTTGTCACCCATGTGGAACGGGGCAGGAGAAATACTTTGAATGAATGTGCAAATGCATCAAGAGCTTGCTTCAGGGTCCCAAGTTAACCAGGCCTGCCAGAGAACGAATCCTGGCCCTCCACAGGCCACTCAGGGTAGAAGGACATCACGCCTGGCTGACTCTGCCCCTGAGACCCAGGACTCGGAAACCCCAAGCAAGAGCATAAATCTGCAACTCCGCTGCTTCAGAAAACCATTCAAAGCCTCTCAGAGCCAAGCTACACGTGACGCCTTACACAGGTTGGACACGTGTCAGCTTCCCTCAAGTTTTGATGGGAAATGTAGGCGCCCTGGTTTTACAGCTTGGCTCTCCATTACAGCTGCAAGACCAGGATGCCTACATTTCCCATCAAAACTTGAGGGAAGCTGACAAGTGTCCAACCTGTGTCAGGCGTCACTTGTAGCATGGCTCTCAGTCTCCCCTGAGGTGGTGGAATGAACTGCTTTCCATCAGATTACAGGGGGAAGATCATACTTTAGACATTGCAACAAGAAAACCAATAGAGCAAACACGGAGAGAGTGAGTAGAAGCATTCTGCCTGCTATACTAGTTTTCTGTTTGCGTGAAATTTTTTATGCAAAGTAGCATAATCCACCTCTAGAGTGGTGCAGTCCATTCTACCACTTTATTCTCCTGCATGAGTGAATCAGGCCAAAGTGCCTGGCTGAGAAGGGTTAGAGATCATGTGGTGGTTGCTCGGACTACACAGCTTCAGGCATTGGGCCTGTGACTTAAAACTCCTACCAGAGTTCAGCTTGAGCAACTGGAGAACAAAGCCTGACTTCCAGACTAGCAAAAAGCCTGGCTTCCACTGGGGCTCAGCTGGTTCCTGTACAGCTTGAGCGTGCACGGATCCTGAATAACTTTCTTTTCTGGTCACAGCCTTACTGCCTTGGAAACAAACAAGCTGATGAATTGTGTGAATCAAGCGGAAATGAACACTTTCTCTCTGTGTTTGTGTTTGTAAAAGGAATGACTCGCAAAATGTGTTATGCCCATTCAAGCTATGAAGGGTTTGGCCTGCAGGGACAGTAAGGCTGACCAGAGAGAAAAAGGCATTCTGTCTTAAACCCGTAGAGCTTCTCGTTCACCTTTTTCATCTTGCTCTTCTCCCAAAACCAAATGTATTATCTAGCCTAGCCAGTAAATGAATTTTCCAAGCAGTGTGACAGCACTTCCTTCATCCTGATCCAGTTGTATTTTGGTCGCAACTTTTTGGTTGTCCTCAGGGCTTTTGTTCAATGGGAACGTGGTGGACCGGAGTTCTGGAACCTCTTGAAAATGGTCACATGGCTGGTGGCCCTGCCCCCTGATCTCTAGACAGAGAGGAGTTTAGATTGCCCTCCACGCTGTGGCGTGGAGGGTAATCTAAAACTCCCCTCTGTCTGGAGCTAAGGGGGCGGGGCCACCAGCCATGTGACCATTTTCTCCTAGGGCAACTCACTGAGTTCCACCACCTCTTTTCCCAGAAAAAAAGCCCTGGTTGTCCTTAGCAATGTCTCATCATCCAGTGAGGAGATGTCGGCAGCTAACCCTCTTGCTGATCCAGCTCTTGAGAAGCTGGGGATGCTTTGGAAGAGATTCTTCAGAAAGCAGCTACCAACGAAGCCCAATTTACCTGTCGCCCATCACTCATCTTCAGAAAAGAGGAAAGCAGGCCGAGAAGTAGCTTTGTCAAGTGCCATGTAACTTAATTAGCTGGCATCCAAACTGCTGCCTTTGGAACAAACGACCCTCAGCTGCATCTTGGCTGATATTTATTGCTTGTTGCTGCAACATCTCCTAGAATGGAGAGGTTTCAGTCAGAGGGAAGAGCCCCTCTGTGAGTGGCAGTATACCGAGACTCTGTTCCGATTCCTGTAACAGAACTAATAATCTAGGTTAATAGCAAGGTACGAGGGGAACACAGAAGAAGCCGAGTTGGGGGGTGGGGGGAGGACGAGGTGATGAAAATACAAGCCTGTTTCCATGTAAGCTAGCTCTGCACTCTGCCACTTGTCTCGTTATTGTCAACCGGGTACGGTGCGGTGGGCTCCATGCCCGTCCGCTTGCTGATCTGTTTAAAATTCATGGCAAAGCAAAAAATAGAAACCGTATGAATTTTTATAAACTGAGTGGTTGCGGGTAGGGACTGGTGATAGCTTTAGGCATCGCAGTGCCCTAGGCAAAACATTAAGCTTCTCCAAACACAGCCTGCGCTTCGGATGCTTGCGAAGGGCTGTGGTGGAAGTTTTCATTTCTTCCTCTCCCAGTGCCGATGTGGTGCCAGCCTTACCCTTCTCTGCATCTTCTTTTGCCCGTCCCCGCTGTCTTTAATGATGATGGGGACTGCTGAGCTCCTGCAGCCCTCCGTTGCTGCTTCATACCAAGGAAGCTTTTGCTCTTCTGGCTTTGTCCTTATTCGGGTAGCATTCCTCTTGTTCGCCTCTCTCTAGCTTCAGGATCTTCAACTTTGCTGCAGTTTCTTAGCAATATCAAGGCACTTCTGGGAGGGCACAGACCCTCCTAGGACGGCGCTGCCACTTGCCATCCTAGGCAACCCTCCTATTGATAAAATCGACACTGCAGACTTGCAAAAACAACAACAAAACTTGGGAGACACCCAGCTCTAATCACACTGGATCTCAGGCTGTCCTTTATATTGAATTAAATGTGAACCCTTACTCTTGACAGCCGGAATTCCAGATATTGAGAGGCATCGTGACCCCCGTGTTGCTCATCAAAACACTTGCAAGAAACGGTGGGGTGGGGGCAATAACTGCTGTATGATGCCAAGCAGAAAATAGAACTGTTAATGAACACCAGGGTTGTGGCAGATTTAAAAAAAAAAAAAGTGGAATTGGCAAATTAAAATTCTAAAAATATATCTGATTAAAATTACCCTCAAAATGATATCAGTAAATAGATAAGTGCCAAAGTCTGTTAAAAGATGGTCGGAAGAAGAGGCAGAGCAGCTCATCACATGCCTAAAGGCTGACTGTTACCGTAGCATGCCTTGCCCTGAGCCAAGAAGGGAAATGTGCACACAAGAGCAAAGTTCCCCGCCGTGTGGATGAACTTGCTAGACTTCCCTCACTTATTCCTCTGCAGTGATCAAAGGGAGATTAGAAAGAGAGAGTGCTGAATTGCAACTGATAACAAAGCTCCCAAGACAATGCATCCACCTGGATTGAATCGAGACCTAGGCTTCCTGTCTCATTACCAATGCTGATTCCTCCACACTCACCACCCCTCTGCATACCCTACCCTATCCAATCACAGCTGCTATTGTTATCCACCAGCTATTGTCATTCAGCATCTGAAATCACTCCACCCACCAAGATATAAGGAAAGATGGACTCACATTCTAGCTGTATCTGAAGTAGTGAGCTGTGGCTCATAAAAGCTCGTACTCTACCACAAATTTCGTTAGTCTTATAGGTGCTACTGGACTCTTGCTCTTTTCTAATGGTACAGACAGTCTAACACGGAAGGGCTCTGCACCTGCCACCTAACTAGAGTTGAGTGCATGGTGATTCTTGCTGGATTGGCATCGTGGTAATTACCTGTGCCAGTGTGTGTGAATCCTGCCCCCCCCCTTGCACCCAACAAGCCATTGGCACAGTCAAAGATGAAAAGGCAGTGTTTGCCGGACTTGTCACACAGCCTCACGTGGAAGGAACTGTGGGCTGTGTGGGTGTGTTTTCACGCACAGTTGTATTGTAGCTTCTTCCAAGGAGCTCAGGGCACCAGACATGGACATTATCCTGCTAATGAGAATGACTGGCCCTAAGCCCCTTGTTAAGCTTCGTGGCTGTGTGAGGATTCAAACCCCAGTCCTGGCAACATCCACTATTCCCACTATTGAGTCTAGGCCAGTGATTTGACTTGGAGACAAAGTCCGGGCCAGACCTCCTGTGTTTTCTATTTTTAGGGAGGCTCGACTAGCCTCAACCAGGGCCAGGGCGTTTTCAGTCCTGGCCCCGACCTGGTGGAACTGTCTGTCAGAAGACCCTCGGGCCCGCCAAGACCTTGTGTCCTTCCGGCGGGCCAGTAAGACAGAGATGTTCCACCAGGCATTTGGTTGAGGCCAGCATTTCAGATCCATCAAACTAGCCTCCCGGCCGGTCTCCTACCAATGGGGGGCAATATGACCATCTGCCCCCACGCACAAGCTGTGACCAATTGAGCATTCATTCACATCTCACCCCTTCTCCTCTCCTATATGGGTGCAAGGAAGGGTGAAGGGAATCCCATCCCGGAACACTGGGAATTACGTTCTGGAGCTATTTTTTATGCCGCTGAACTTGGATTGGCTCTTGTGATTCTATGATTTTACTGTTTTATCTATTGTATTTATTTGTATGCTGTAATCCGCCCTGAGCCCACCCATGAGGATGGTGGACTATACATTTAATAAATGATAATGATAATGATCATTTAAAAGCTACTTGGAGGGGATCTTTGTTGGGGAAACAGCATGGGGCCGGGGGGGGGGGGGGTAGGTGTGGCCTGGTTAACCCTCACCTTTGTCCAAGCTGCTGTCCCAGTCAGAGAGTCCAAATGTACATTATGTTTCTCAGATGTGCAACCATGGGTTGAGTCATGGACACATTCTGGGAACTTCATGCTTTCCAATTAAAAAATGCTTTCCAAGTGCCTGATTCAGGTTGGGGCTACATTGTGCAGGTGGGAGGGACTTCCATGTTCCACCCCATCCTATTTGCCTGACTTGAAATAGCCTCAGAGAGCTACTGTTTGCTCTGTTAAGCAAATTGCCAAGTTGCTGTATTAGAACACAGGCTGCCACCACTCACCCCCAGCAAACAGGGCAAAGAGGAGTTCTATGGGGCCATTTCAGGTTGGGGAAAAGGTGCAAGGAGGAACGGGTGAGCCCTTTTTCTGTACGCACTGCAGTGTCAATGTTAATTTGGCACCAGGTTGCCTAGGAAGCAGGGAACAGGTCTCTTGCCCTGAGGAGTTTGCAGCCCAGATTTCTCTATTTCTTAATTGACACAACACAGGTACATTGGGAAAGTAGAAGACTTGTTTTTTAGTTTAAAAAAAGTAAACTATCACCAACGCAGAGACCCCCAAACGATTATTTGTAACTGACATTTTGGCCTAAATATGTCATCTGTATTAGGGAGAAACTCCTATAGAAGGGGAAATGTCTTTTTACAGTATTCCTTGCTGGAAAATAATAAGCATTTTTCATCAAAATTGACATCATTCTGCAAATGCTATCGATTTCAAATGGTCTGTACTTTGCACTGAGTGGAAAAATGTCCTCCGTGAAAAATTACAGCCTGCTTCACTGCTGATAAAACTATTAGCAAATGTAATATTAGGCAGCCTGATCATCTGCCGGCATGTACTTTTTGACGTGGATTGATTTCTGTGGAGCTTGAGTCAAAGTTCATCCCCCAACAACCAAGCAGGTGGGAAAAGGAAGATCTTGGAGACAAAGCCACCTTGCAGTCCTATCTTGACTTAACCCCTTGCAGTCCTGTCTCGACTTAACCCCTTGCAGTCCTGTCTCGACTTTAGGCCAGAAATCTTGCGCAACTTCCTTTTAGAAGACACTCAGAGCTCAGTGACTTATGCTGCGGCCAGATTCTGATCCTTAGCCGTTAGGAAACGCAGACTCCTTTTAGCTGAAAATGTGGTATAATTCCTTTTGCCGTTTTTTCTTAACTAGGGATGTGCGTTTCGGCATTCAGAATGCCGAAAGAATGCCGAAACAAAAGTGTTTCGGCTTCTTTCGGGGAATGCCGAAACGTTTCGGGGAATGCCGAAACGTTTCGGGTAGCCGAAAGAAAAAAGCCGAAACGTTTCGGGATTCTTTCGGCTTTCTTTCGGCTTTTCTATGGGAAAATGCCTCCGTCTTCCAGGACGCCTGGAGGAGGCATTTTCCCACCGAATAAGCCCAAAATTGGTGGGGACCTTCCTCTAACCCTTCTCTAACAACCACCCAAGTTTCAGACAGATTGGACTTTGGGGGGCCATGTTATGGCCCCCCAAAGCAGGTCCCCCCATCCTCCCATAAGAAAGCGAAGGAGCAGCATATTGTTAGCATGCTGCTGCTGATCTTTCTTCATTATTTCCTATGGGGAAAAAATGAAGAGGCAGGCTTCCTTTGCCAGGGGTGGCATTTTGCATGCAAAATGCCCCCCAGCCCTCAGGGGCCCTTCTCCCACCCCTCCTCCCACCCCCCACCAAGGCTCAGCCTGCTCCCACTTGGGGGGGCCATTTCATGGCCTCCCCAAGTAGGTGCTCTAATCTCTACCACTGACAGCTGGGGGAGGCTTGTGTTGCCAGGGGTGGCATTTTGCATGCAAAATGCCCCCCAACCCTCTGGGGCCCTTCTCCCACCCCTCCTCCCACCCCCCACCAAGGCTCAGCCTGCTCCCACTTGGGGGGGGGCATTTCATGGCCTCCCCAAGTAGGTGCTCTGCTCTCATCTCTACCACTGACAGCTGGGGGAGGCTTGTGTTGCCAGGGGTGTCATTTTGCATGCAAAATGCCCCCCAGCCCTCTGGGGCCCTTCTCCCACCCTTCCTCCCACCCCCCACCAAGGCTCAGCCTGCTCCCACTTGGGGGGGGGCATTTCATGGCCTCCCCAAGTAGGTGCTCTGCTCTCATCTCTACCACTGACAGCTGGGGGAGGCTTGTGTTGCCAGGGGTGTCATTTTGCATGCAAAATGCCCCCCAGCCCTCTGGGGCCCTTCTCCCACCCTTCCTCCCACCCCCCACCAAGGCTCAGACTGCTCCCACTTGGGGGGGCATTTCATGGCCTCCCCAAGTAGGTCCTCTCATCCCCTAAAGTCCACCCCTTACAGCCCCACACAAACCCAATTCCCCCCCAGCTGCCACACACAGACCCAAATCCCCACATTAGCCCCTCACAGACCCAAATCCACCCCCACCTGCCCCACACCCATAACCCCAGGAACAGGCTGGCAAAGGCCAGCCCTCTCCCTTTGTTCCCTATGCTGGGAACTTCTAAACTCTCTTTCCCTGGGCAATTCTGCACAGCCCAGGGGTGCCACAATGGTGGGCACACTTCTGAGTGCCAGCTGGTCCCTGTGAAAGAGCACCTGAACCACAGACACCCTCCCTCAAATTCCCCCACCACATACAGAGATGGCTGGCCAGCCAGCCCCATTGTTCCCTATGATGGGAACCAACTGCGCAACAAAGAATAAAACAAGAACAACACAAAATAAAGTTTTAAAAAAATTATATTCTCCCTTCCAAAGTACAAGTAGGCAAAGCATTATGACACATTACACCAGCAGTCCCCCACACAGAAAAATTAAAACAAAACTCACTTAACATCAGAGAATCACAAAGCATGATTCCTGTCAAAAACACTTTATTTCTTGAACAGCTTTAGGTTACACAGCAGGGGGGAACACCAAAGGGCATGGCAGCACTATCTTACACAAAAATAACACAACTCACTTCACATTAAAGAATCACCCCAAAAAATTGCTGTCAAAAGCACTTTATTTCTGTAACTGCTTTAGGTTACACAGTAGGAAGGCACCACAGAGCAGGAAAGCAGTGTACTACACAAAAATAACACAACTCACTTCACATCAGAGAATCACACAAACACAATTGCTGTCAAAAACGGTGAAGTGGGTTTTATTATTTTTTGTAGTACATTGCTATCATGCCCTGTTGTGCCCTCCTACTGTGTAACCTAAAGCTGTTCAAGAAATAAAGTGTTTTTGCCAGGAATTGTGTTTTTGTGATTCTCTGATGTTAAGTGAGTTGTGTTATTTTTGTGTAAGATAGTGCTGCCATGCCCTTTGGTGTTCCCCCCTGCTGTGTAACCTAAAGCAGTTCAAGAAATAAAGTGTTTTTAACAGGAATTGTGCTTTGTGATTCTCTGATGTTAAGTGAGTTGTGTTATTTTTGTGTAAGATAGTGCTGCCATGCCCTTTGGTGTTCCCCCCTGCTGTGTAACCTAAAGCTGTTCAAGAAATAAAGTGTTTTTGACAGGAATCATGCTTTGTGATTCTCTGATGTTAAGTGAGTTTTGTTTTAATTTTTCTGTGTGGGGGACTGCTGGTGTAATGTGTCATAATGCTTTCCCTACATCATAGGGAACAATGGGGCTGACTGGCCAGCCATCTCTGTAGGTGTTGGGGGAATTTGAGGGAGGGTGTCTGTGGTTCAGGTGCTCTTTCACAGGGACCAGCTGGCACTCAAAAGTGTGCCCACCATTGTGGCACCCCTGGGCTGTGCAGAATTGCCCAGGGAAAGAGAGTTTAGAAGTTCCCAGCATAGGGAACAAAGGGAGAGGGCTGGCCTTTGCCAGCCTGTTCCTGGGGTTATGGGTGTGGGGCAGGTGGGGGTGGATTTGGGTCTGTGAGGGGCTAATGTGGGGATTTGGGTCTGTGTGTGGCAGCTGGGGGGGAATTGGGTTTGTGTGGGGCTGTAAGGGGTGGACTTTAGGGGCTGAGAGGACCTACTTGGGGAGGCCATGAAATGCCCCCCCCCAAGTGGGAGCAGTCTGAGCCTTGGTGGGGGGTGGGAGGAAGGGTGGGAGAAGGGCCCCAGAGGGCTGGGGGGCATTTTGCATGCAAAATGACACCCCTGGCAACACAAGCCTCCCCCAGCTGTCAGTGGTAGAGATGAGAGCAGAGCACCTACTTGGGGAGGCCATGAAATGGCCCCCCCAAGTGGGAGCAGGCTGAGCCTTGGTGGGGGGTGGGAGGAGGGGTGGGAGAAGGGCCCCTGAGGGCTGGGGGGCATTTTGCATGCAAAATGCCACCCCTGGCAAAGGAAGCCTGCCTCTTCATTTTTTCCCCATAGGAAATAATGAAGAAAGATCAGCAGCAGCATGCTAACAATATGCTGCTCCTTCGCTTTCTTATGGGAGGATGGGGGGACCTGCTTTGGGGGGCCATAACATGGCCCCCCAAAGTCCAATCTGTCTGAAACTTGGGTGGTTGTTAGAGAAGGGTTAGAGGAAGGTCCCCACCAATTTTGGGCTTATTCGGTGGGAAAATGCCTCCTCCAGGCGTCCTGGAAGACGGAGGCATTTTCCCATAGAAAAAAGCCGAAAGAATGCCGAAATAATGCCGAAAGAATCCCGAAAGCCGAAAGCCGAAAGAGATTCTTGTTTCGGCTTTCGGCTTTAACGATAGAGAATCTTCTTTCGGCTTTCTACTTTCGGCTATAGCCGAAAATTTTTGGCTTGCACACCCCTATTCTTAACTCTTTTTTATCGTCATTGTTTTTATTTCATCAATTCTGCCAGCACTAATGCTCTGATCTTATTGTTATGCCCTGATGTAATAACTTATTTTTTTATCGCAGATTTGTTTTGTTTTACTGGCTTGTGCTGTAATAATAAATGACTGAATTGGAGAGAAAGCCACAGCTCAGCCAAAAGATCACCCATAATAACATGTCATTTTCAAAAGTGTCATATCGATACACACTTCTTATGTTCCCAAGCAATGGGAAGTTACAGGGATAACATTACCATTTTAGCATTCACTGAAACAGGAGCGGAGACTTCTGATGTCTTCATAACATTTACAAGCAGAACATAGCAGAAATGCAGGCACTCCTAGAGCAGGTAACAAAATCCCAGAGAGCTACCTGAGCACTCCCCAACATGTAAAGAGTCCAGTAGCACCTTTAAGACTAACCAACTTGATTGTAGTGTAAGCTTTCGAGAACCACAGCTCTCTTTGTCAGATACATCTGACATGCTAGTGGACTCTTTACTATTTTGCAACTACAGACTAAAACGGCTAACTCCTCTGGATCTCTCCCCAACATGGCTGCAGTAAACTTAAGCAAGAAACTTTCAGCTTTCTTTCCCTCCAGGGCCACCTCTGTTTCCTTGTTTCCAGGGCTTTTTTTCAGCTGGAATGTGGTGGAATGGAGTTCTAAAACCTCTTGAAAATGGTCACATGGCTGGTGGCCCCGCCCCCTGATCTCCAGACAGAGGGGAGTTTAGATTGCCCTCCACACCGCGGAGAGCAATCTAAACTCCCCTCTGTCTGGAGATCAGGGGGCGGAGCCACCAGCCATGTGACCATTTTTGCCAAGAGCGATTTAAACTTTTAAAAACTCCCCCCTTGTTCCAGCTGACCCCAAGTGACGTCATTGGCCCAGGGAGCTTGCACGCACTTTGCACGCGCACATGTGGTACCAGGGGCACCACCTCCTGCCAAGAGTTGCCCCCTGTGCTGGCAACCCACTGAGTTCCACTGCCTCTTTCCCCAGAAAAAAAGCCCTGCTTGTTTCTATACCCAAACTTCTCTTTTTCTCTCTGAGATGCCTCTGCTGAGCACTGTCTACCCCTTGCCAATGAGTTGCCCATTTGGAGCCCTTTGGAAAGTTGTTAAGAATGGTCAGAAAGTTAATATTAAGAAACATTAACATTCTGACCATTCCTTTACAGCGATCAAGCCAGCCAGACGTGACCGTGTGATCAAATGAGATGAATCAGTGTGTTGCAGGACAAATTACAAGAAAGAAGTAGTCAGATACATTGCCTCTCAGGAAATTATAACACCCATAAAAGAAAAGTGTGATGAAACGTGTAATATACTTTAAAATCCAAATATAGACGTACAATTAAAATTTGCTTTATGACTAAAGTAGGATTATAATGCAATTGACTGCCTTCAATCGAACCTCAGATCTAAAGTTAGCTATTATGAAATTCACCTGTTCTAGTCGGAGTAGTAATTGCACAGACTGAAGAAGACTGCGGTTTTATGGAATCAGAGATCAGTCAGTAGCTAGCTGGGAGGTACTTGATTGTGACTCAGCCTGCCTTTTGATAACCATTTCTTCTAAGATTCGCTTTAACTTGCACTCCATGTGTCTGACAAAGGTTGCTTTGACCCTTGGAAGCTCACACCATGGAAATCTAGTCGGTTTCTAAGGTGCTACTGGCCCAAATCTTGCTCTTCTACTACAGACCAACACAGTTGCCCACCTGAAATTTAATTTTCCTGGTTGCAATTTCTGCCTTAAACCACAGACCCTACATGATGGCACAGTAACGAAGGAAACGGTAACTCTCACAAGCTTGGGTTTGATTCTTAGGATGACTGGCAAATCATATTCGCCTTGCATTTAAATGACAAGAGACGCACACCTTGTGTGCTAAGGAAGAATGAAATAGCAGGGAAGTGTTATTTCTTAAACAAGAATCATAACAACTTGCAGGGTAATGAGTTTATCCCATGTAACAAACTTTGCCAAGATAACAAAAAGACCCACCGCGATCTCTTCTTTTCCAGCAGAGCTGGCTTTTAATTACCCCGCAGTGTTTTCTGCACAACTCAGCAAGCTAGGATTCCCATGAACCGGCTTCTCCTTTTTAGTTCTGTGTGCATAAATTGAACCAAAACGGAATCCAGAGGGGAGACCGGCAGAAAGCATTAGCATAACTTACTTCCTAAATGCAGTGAACGCCTCCAGAATACTTCAGCTGTAGTCGGCGTGATTGAAGCTTGGAGACCTGACCCTGGAAAATCTGAACACCTTCTCAAGTATGGTGCACTCTTCCATCTTGTTAATCGTGCTTTGCAGATGAAAGCATGAGAATGGAATAGAAGGAACTCGCAGGATGCTGGGAGGGGAGTACTTATGGATCCTTGCATGACTACTTTTCTAGGTAAAGGGAAGTGCCGCTTGAAAAGCCATTGCTGCTTCCAATTATTAGATGCCTCTTTGTTCCTGTTGAGTACAACTGTCAGAGAAAGGAAATGCTCTATCAACATAATGGGTGTGCGTTTTTACACTGCTACACTTTAGCTGTGATTTTGCGGAAGGGAGAAAGTGCCAATTTATCACAGCTTCAACCCCCCCCCCCTTCCAAACTCATGAACTTGCTCCAGCTGCTGTCATCTGGAATCTGAGAACAGAAGAAGGCAGCTTGGGATCCTCATTTGGGTCCAGTAGCATCTTAAAGACCAACTAGCTTTCCAGGACACGAGCTTTCAAGAGTCAGAGCTCCCTTCATCAGATATGAGGAACAGAAAAAGGAAAGGGTCCTATAATCCAGCAGAGGGTGGGAGGCGTATTGTTGAGAGGGAGCCAGTTTGGTGTAGTGGTTAAGAGCGCGGGACTCTAATCTGGAGAGCCGGGTTTGATTCCCCACTCCTCCGCTTGAAGCCAGCTGGGTGACCTTGGGTCAGTCACAGGTCTCTCAGAGCTCTCTCAGCCCCACCCACCTCACAGGGTGTTTGTTGTGGGGATAATAATGACATACTTTGTAAACCACTCTGAGTGGGCATTAAGTTGTCCTGAAGGGCGGTATATAAATCTAATGTTGTTGTTGTTGTTGTTGTAAATTAGAGTATCATGAAGCTAGCTATAATGCATGTTGTAGTTAGCTTGATAGGGCCTGGGTGCAAAGTGCAGAAAATTAGCCTCTCTTATACAAGAAAAATCCTATGGCTCAATTCAACCCTGTTCCAAATTTGCAAATAAACTCAATTTCAGCAATCTTGCATTGTAATTTTCCTTTGAAGTTTTGCTGCCTGAGCGTGGCTCCTCTGAGGTCAGTGATGGAGTGGCCTGGCAAATTAAAGTGTTCTCCCAAAGATTTTTTAACGTTGTGATTTTTGATATCAGCTTTATGCAAATTTATTGTTTTGCAAAGGGACTGACCCGTTTTTCTGATACAGAGAGTCGAAGGGCATTGCTGACACTTGATGGCATATATAACGTTAGAAGATGAACAAATGAATGGACCTGAGACGGTATAGCTGGTGCTGTTAGGTCCAGTGATTGTGTTGTCAGGGTGAATATGGGAGCAGAGTTGGCATCTTTGTTTATTGCAGGCCCTGGTCCCAGAGTTCACATCCATGTTGGGAAGTGTATTGTTGTGAGTGAGGAATTGTTTAAGGTTGGGGGGGCTGTCTGTGGGCAAGAAAAGGTTTGCCTCCCAATCTCTGTGAGAGAGCAGCAGCATTGTCCAGCTTAGGTTGCAGGTCATTAATGATGTATTGAATGGTTTGATGTGGGAGCTGTATGAGACTACTAGTGGTGTTCTGTTGTTCCATTCAGGCTTATCTTGTAGCAGTTCATCCTTTGGTATCGTCTTTTGGCTTTGCTGATTTGTTTTCTTACTATATCTGTTGGGTATTGTAATACCAGAAATCTTTGTTGTAGATCACACAGTGAGAATCTCTGTCAGAGGTGATTGGAGTAGATGCAGCTGTAGCGTAGAGCATTAGATATGTTCGGCAATCAACTGGTTTTCGGTATAAAGTGGTTCTTAAGTTTCCATCATGTGTTTGTACAGTGGTGGTTAGAAAATGTACTTCCTGTGTGGATTGACTCATGGTCATCAATGAATCTCAAGTACAAGAGGGCTGTTAGCGGATAGATGCTGAGGAAGCGCCGTTCCAAGTCAGCCAAAAAGATGCTGGCATATTGTGGTGCCATGTGGGTGCCCTCAGCTGTGCCGCTGAGCTGATCATCATCAAATCAAAACTGGCAGAGCTTGGTAGCAAGGTCAGGGGTGTTGTTCTCGGAGATGGTATTCCTAATGGCTTGTATTCCATCTTTGTGAGGGGGGATGTTGCCCAAAAATGGTGGCCAAAAGTGGTGTTACCTGGAAGATTGCCAATCGGTTGTAGTTGTCTTTCCAAGTCTGTGGTGTCGTGCACGTAACTGGGGGCATTGATGGCATAGGGTCTGGGTATGGAGTCCAAGTATCCAGACACTCCTATAGTCACAGTGCCTATGCCAGAGGCATCAGGACATCCTGGGTTGCTGACCTTCTGTATTTCGGGCAGAAGACAGAAAGTGTCTAGTCGAGGGTCCTGTGGTGTTTCTGTATAGATTTGTTCTTGTGTGGGTGTGGGTAATTCATTTATAAACCATGGGATCCTGACTTTCACCGTCATAGAGTTGAAAGGGACTTCATCAGAGGAACCTGAGCTTACCTTCCAGAATAGACTGCACAGTTCTTGGGTCCTGCTGAGCCTCAAGCCGGATATCTTTCTCAGTTGCCCTGACGTTGCCCTGACTTTCTCATACTCATCACAGCTCTCAGTAGGGAAGGTGGCTATGTTTGAAACTGTGGGTTTCATCAGATCTTTGATCCAATTGGGAAAGTAGGGCCAAAATGGGATGGCTGAGAGTGTTAAAGTGTAGTCTGCAATGAGGTTTTTGTTCTTTGCTTATCTGTTATCAGTTCTGTTATCTAGCTAGTAGGGACTGAGATTCACTTGCTTAGGGAGGAAACCCACGCAACTGGATTCAGAAGCATGCAGATAAAAGCATTTTGGCATCCAAAAGCCAGTTTGCATTATGTCAGTTCTTACCTATAGTGTATGATTAAAGCAAAAAGCATTAAGAATGCATAATGCTTAGCGTAAGGGCAGGAGTTGCAACCATCATCTGTAGATTTTCATCAGATCTACCTTACCTCACTCACACGTGTGCCATCAAAAAACAAAATAGAAGGGACATCTTAAATTCCCATGCAAGTTACAGTTATGGACCATAGTAACAAGCCTTCTGAAGAAGGGAGCTGTGACACTCAAAAACGTATACTCTGAAAATCTTTTTGGTCTTTAAGGTGCCACTAGACTCAAACCCTGCTGTTCCAACAAGCCTTTTGCATATAACCTTTTTTGCACGGGGATCATCTTACATTTAGGAATGTCTTCCTTTGGGGTGAATACAGTAAATAATTCCATTCTCCCATTCTCCCGGGGCATACAGCTCATGTCTTTTTGATTTCCCCCTTATAAGGAGCACCCACAGCCTTCTTATTTGCAAGCACGGGTGTGACTTGTGAGAATATCTTGCCCCATTTGTTTCTGTAACTTGGCATGAAGCACCCGAACAGCTGAAGGGGCAGCAGGCGCAGAAGACAGCCTCTGGGTGGGGGGTGCTAAGTGCTGCGGGGGTCTTGTCTAGCAGGTCTTCTCTCACAGGCTGCCATCTTAAACTGTGGCCAAAGACCATTCATCTCCATTAGAGTCAGAAGGAAGGAGCTTCGTCTGCCCACAGTAGCGGAACCTTCCACTGGGATGCCATCCTCGCATTCTCACTCTCAGTCTGTTTAATTGGCAAGTTTCTGGGATTCAGGTTTGGCCTCCGCAGTTAATAACAGCCCTGCTGCATCTTCTGATGCTGAACCGGAGACAGCATCGGCGTTTAATGACAGCCAAGCCGGGTCATGTTTTTAATTTCAGGCAGCAGTCTGTCAGGAGACCCTCCGATACAAGGAGTATTTTCCTCTAATTCCAGCAACATTCTGCCTCGGAAGCATCCGGAGGTACTGGTGCTACTATAATATGCTTTCTGTTTCTTGAAATTTCCCCCTTGACTTTTATTTGCCTCTTTTTTAAAAAGTTTGTGGACCGACACCCTGAGCCAATAAATAAAATTCATACATATGTCATAGCCTGCAAGGCAGGACAGATGGACAAATTTCAACTGCTCTCCCACTAGCCGTGCTGACCTTTCAGGGCCACCGTTGGAGAGGCATAACAGAAGTCATGGCAGATCCCCCTTCTCAGAATGGCTGCCTCTACTTTAAATCCCCAGATCTTCCAGGCAGCCGTTCTGTGCTAGCCAAACCTCTGCGGACCTCTCGTCTCCCAGACGGCTTTACGTTAATATTCAGGGTCATTTTGAATCAGTTCTGACATCTGTACGCAATAAAAATGCGAGTCGCTGGGCAGATGTCATTCTACAGCAATTTATTGTTCTGCAGATATGACTGAGGTGTCAAATTAAAGCACCAAACAATATAGATTTGCCAAAAATAGTACATTTGCCCTAAATGTCACGCATACTCAACAAACAGACAAAATCTGAGGTCAGCATGACAACTCACCACTTTGACAAAACGGGACATCAGGAACCCAAATGCAACATGAACTCTTCAGTAAGGAGCCAGTTTTCTGGAACTGGTCACTTTTTTTTGCCTCTGCTCATGCTTTCCACCAAAAGGACCTCTGCTTTGGCTTAAATCCCACCCAATGAAAATCTGCGGAAACGTGCTTAAATTTGGCATCTCTGTCCTTAATTAATTAACAGCTGCAGTGGAATTAGTCCGAGCCAAAAGCCCTGCCGCTGTTCATGTGCTTGATTCCACTTGCGTGGTTCCTTAATACATTTTGTCCCATTTGAAATGCACACCGAGTCCAAATCTCAGCGGATGGAAAGTGTCGCAAACTCTGTCATGTATAATGACTTGCTCTCCAACTGAGGATGACGCTTTCTGTCCTTAGTACCTAAACCGACATTTTGACCCTTCGGAATAACATTCATTCCTCACCTGGAGAAGACAAATCTGGGTCTTTGACTGATGTGTGCAGGGAGAATGAAAGGGCGTTTTGCATGTGAATGTGTGTATTTCTTTCCCACCAGAATTGATGCTTAAAAACCATAGTGGCTTTAAAAAAAAAATCTGCTGTCACAGGCCAGCTGCTTTTTGGAATTCTTATTATATATCTGTTCAATATAGAGGAGCTAAGAAGGATATAATGTGACACTTGGGCTCAGCAACCTTGAGGGAAAGCCATTCAGAAAACGAGGGGAAGAGCTGTCATTCTGTTTCTCTAGCTAAACTGTTTCCTGCTTGAGAATACAGGATCGCAAGGAAGTGGCTTAGCCCTGATTTTGATCCAAGATGTGCATTCCAGGAGAGAAGATCTAGAGGCAATGATTCTGGGGCCCTGGGCAAAAGTCCAGGATGAGTCCCAAGAATTCTGGCCACCACCACCCTGCCGCCCCCTCCCCCCTCCAGGCCACCCAAGGCTCAAGTAAGGGGTAGCCTTTGCCCTGTGCAAAGGAGGCAGGGGGCAGGCCAGCAGTGGCTCTTCCTCTTCTTTTTCTCGTCATTGAGCGCTGGGCAAAACCGTGAGAGGTTGGCAACCACCCAGTCTGGGGCATTGGGCAGTACCCCCAGATGCACCATAACTAAGACTGTCCTCAGGCACTGTAGCCCAAACACATCTTGGCGAGGCCAAAAAAGTCTGTATCTTTCCCTGATTATTATATAGAATGTTACCCTTTTTGGAAAAAAAACCCTGTTAGGCATTATGTATCTCTGGCTTGCTAAGAAGAAAAAAATACAAAATGCGCTGAAACAGAACTAAGGTCAGATCAAGGTAAAAGCGTCAGGCTCAGCCTTGGATATATTGGGTCGCTCCATTCATACACAGGTTTCCTCTTCTCTGTTGACCGAGCTGCCTTTGTCCTCTTTCAAAGTCTGAAATCCCATGTGGCATCTGTAGCGGTCTCCACTTCAGAAGTATCTTGAATAGAAGGTGAAGGTTTGACTTGTCCAAATGTAAACTATTGCGGCTGCCTTGACCCATGTGCCAGCCTCATGTATAACCAGCTTCTTTTTCCTCCTCTAGTTTTAGTTTATTTTGCTTTGCCAAGAGGGCAATAAAGGAGATATTCCCACAAGCCGACACTTCTGTTTTCTCTCCTGAAGCGCCGCCTGCCTTTTATAGCTTCTCTCTCCGAATGCCATCTATAACTTAGAGAAATTTTTTCGGGCCGCTGTCAGAACAGGATAGATTCAGTAGGTTTTATGAAAATCTCGCAGCAGTGGTAGGATCTGGTACCCAGCACAGCAAGATACACATGCAACATTTCTGTCATGCCACATTTACAGCTCATGTTATGAATCCTGAGAGATAAATCATTGCTTTATTGTCTCTACAAGCCTCTCTCCAGCAAGAAGTCCACACAACTCAGGGCAGTAAAGTCTTAAGTTCGTTTATTCACAAACCATTTTCCCAAACAGTACAGCTGCCTCATACCTTGCAAGTCACCCTGATGCGTGAGAGAGATGGCACGATGCTGTCAAGCTTTTTTTTTTTAAAAAAAGAAAGCAATCCAAAGTCATTAGAAGAGAGCGACAGTAATAAAATCATATTTAAAATTAAAATCCTTATCTGAGTTACATGATTATTAAATTGGAAAGAGTTTTTAAAAATTTAATTTGCATTGCGCCGTTGACAGCTCTTATTTCTCATCAAGAGTGCAATGTCTCCACCTCTGTTGGCGGGTGAGCTGAGGATAGCTGCATCCCATTTATTTGTGGTCGCTTCTGCAGTGTCCTTTCCTCTGGAGGTGGTGGTGGGATTTGGCGGCAGCTTCCCGCTGCAAAATATGCACCACTGTAAAAGAAAGGATTGAATTTCGTCAGCAAAGTTATTTTGTGTTTTTGAGGGAGATGATCTATCCATGGAACAGGAATGCTTTCTTGAGGAAAGAGATCAGAAGAGAAGAGCAGCCATGATAAGATGGGCCAATAAGAACTTGAGTATTTCAAATAAAATTAGAGTGGTTAAGATGTTTTTAATCTCGAAAATGATGTACTTATTCCAAACACTCCCAATAGAGTTGAATATAAAACAGCTAGAAAAATGGAATGGGGCAATTAGAGAGTGGATTTTTGGAAGTAAAAAATCCAGAGTTCAACAGAAGTTCATATATAACCCGCAGAACGTAATGGGGTGGGGTATACCTAACATAATAAATTATTATGAAGCCTTCAATATTAAAGCACTTATAGATATAGAACAGGACGTGGACCAGAAATGGGCTAGATTGGAAAATGAGCTAAACCAGGGAGCAGGGAGGTTTGGTATTTTTACAGGAGAGGTGAACAAGGAATATGTCAAAGCAAGGGGGCCTAGGAAAACGGTACTGAAGGTTTGGAAGAAATGGCAACCGATTTGGTTAAGTAAACCTTCCGATTGGGCACCAATAGAAAGTATATACGAGGAAGCCAATGACCCGCATTGGTGGGAAGTACTTAAAGAAAAAGGCCTTACTAGAGTAAGGGACATGTATGACGAAGAAGAGAACTCAGACAAAAGGCCCACCTAGTCTGGCAAAGGAAGAAGAAAGTCGCTTTCCCATATTGTTTCTTCCCAACAAGCGGCATTCAGAGGAATCTCTGGGCATCGAAGTTCTCTTTAGCTATCAGAGTTTATAGCCATCGATGGACCTTTCCTGCATGAATGGCCATCACCACCAGATGGAGGGGAACTCTCTTTTCTTGGCAGTGAGGGTGATATCATCCCTGCAGGCCTTCTGAACCAAACTGAGAATTCTTCCAAGCTGGATTGAGAAGGGATGGTTCCTGGTGTTCGATTTTGGTTGTTGCATGTTTTATTCCTGTGATTCTTTGATGGTGTTAGACCTTTGGGAGAATTGCTTCATTTGATTTTAATTGCACGTTGCTTTGGGTACCTTGGGTAGGAAACGGATGATAAATAGTTTAAATAAATTAAAATCGTGGATCAAACGGTACAGAGAGCGCTTCCACATTGCCCTGATGCTCCCACCCCATCCTCCCTGCCTCTGTGCAGTGTTTGAAGTAAGGATTGGATTAAACCCACCGGACCTGCTCCTGTTCTCCAATTATTTGAGAACCACCTCTAAGTGACCTATGCGCTTAGAGTCAATGTGCTTTGAAGAGAGAGGTCAGCCCATGCAATCCTGACCTGTCCAGACAGACTCATCTGTGCAGGACATCAGCTGCGAGCCATGATGTGTTGAGTAATCAGGTGATGTAGATGAGCAAGCTGAATAAATGAGCAACAGCTGGGCACACTTTGTACTTTAACCTGATTGTTTGGAAAGGTACTTGGAGATCGGCCCTGCGAATCAGCGTTTATGGTGGGCGCATTAAACACTTTACTCCAGCTTAATTAACCCAAAACAACAGCTATTTCTTTGGTTCATCACTCATGATAATGACTGTAGACTAAACAAACAATCAAATATGAAATGGAGGGGGTGATAAAGATTCAGGGACGGGACTGTGGCTAAGTGGTAGAGATTCTGCTCTGCATGTGGAAGGCCCCAGGTTCAGTATCTAGCATCTCTGCTTCAAAAAGGATTGGGTAAAAAGAAGCACCTGAGAGCCTGGAGAGGCACTGCTAGTCAAAGTAGACCAGATCGGCCTTGATTGGCAAAGGGTCTGACTCAGCAAAAGGCAGCTTTCATAAGTTCCATTCTCAGTGGCAGAGAACACAGGGGGGAGAAAGTGGCTCAGCGGCTGAGCACATGCTTTGCATATGCAAGGTCTGAGGTTCAATCTCCACAACTGAGAGTGGAACTACATGAGACAAATGGCACGTGAACGCACTTACATGTGTTTTCCCGTTGCTTTCCTGTCCACTCACACAGCGCGGCCACACTGCATGCATCCCCACGTTTGTTCTGGCTTGGGCTGGCACGGGTTCTTCAGCGTTCCTCCATGAAACGGGATGCTATCCCATCATGCACCTCCACTTTGCCAAGCATCCCTTTTCCCTCTTTCTTCCCCCTCCTTCATCCCCATCCACCCCTCCCCCCCCCCAAGTTGAGAGATGGGCTGTACTGATGATTTTAAGAGAGAAGGTTCCACCAGGTGCTCCCTCTTCCCCCCTCCGCCTTTGCATTTCTCTTCAGACCTCCCACCAAGCATCCCTTTCCCCTCTTTCACCCTCCACTTTCCCATCCACCCCCACCCTTTCTCCTGGTTGGGAAGCAGAAGCAGACAAAAGTGGCCGTTCTACAGCGGTGAATCGCTGATGCTGCCCGCAAGCACTCGCCACTGTAATTACACATATAGCCCATAAGTGCACGGACTAGGGCTACAGGACACGTGCTCACCTCGGGGAAGATGGACACGGGTGGGTAGGAACAGACATGATTGTATTCACTTGCACAGACATGTGTAATTCGTTACTTGTGGTTTAGCCCAACAAACAACAACAACAACATTCGATTTATATACCGCCCTTCAGGACAACTTAATGCCCTCTCAGAGCGGTTTACAAAGTATCTCATTATTATCCCCACAACAAACACCCTGTGAGGTGGGTGGGGCTGAGAGAGCTCTGAGAGAGCTGTGACTGACCCAAGGTCACCCCGCTGGCTTCAAGTGGAGGAGTGGGGAATCAAACCCGGCTCTCCAGATTAGAGTCCCATGAAATAGCAAGAAAGACACACACACGCATACAAAGTTACCTTACACTGAATCAGACCGTTGGTCCATCAAGGTCAATATTGTCTGCTCTGGCTGGCCGTCGCACTGCAGGGTCTCAGGCAGAGGTTCTTCACTTCATCTCCTGCCTGGTCCTCTTAACTGGAGATACTGGGGATCAACCCTGAGGCCTTCTGCCTGCAAAGCAGAGGCTCCTTCTCCGAGCCGTGGCCCCTTCCTCCAGATCCGCTGCCTGTCAGAGTAGACCACATTGGGGTTGGTGTCCCGGGGTTTGACTCGGCATGGGTTCAAATGAGCTGCAAGTTCCTGTTCCGATCTCAGCCCACAGCTTATTGGGTGGCCTTAGGTACCCCCCTCAAGCCTCAACGCCCCCCCCCCCAGCCAAATGGTAGAATGACTCACTTCCCAGACTGCTGCAAGGATTCCTGGGATAATGGATGCGAATTGCTTTGAACGCCCCAGGAAAGTGCTATGCAAACATGGAGCGTAGTTATTCAAACTTGTGATTGCATCGATTTGTTAAGACAGAAGGGTCACAGAAGGGTCACCGTCCCCAGCGAGAAACCCAGTGGATTCAAATCCATATTTGATACTCAGCCGGATCTTTGCTTTTTTTTTCTTCTTCCGGCTCCTTCTCCGAGATTCCAGTTCCTCAGCACAGCGCTTGCTCCACACCTGTCCTTTACCAGTATGGTGTAGTAGTTAGAGTGCTGGACTTAAATCAGGGAGACCCAGGTTCAAATCCCTGCTCTGCCACTGCCTTGCTCACTGGGTGACCTTGGGCCAGTCACACCCTCTCAGCCTAACCTACCCCACAGGATTGTTGTGAGGATAAACTGGAGAATGATGTAAGCCACTTTGGAGCCTTACTGGGGAGAAAGGTGGGGTGTATATAAATGAAGTAAGTAAATAAATAGCCTGCCCCCTCCCCCTCAAGGTGCTGCCTCGGGAGGGAGGTGTCCATGGGAGGTTTTAATCCCAGCCAAAGCAGCAACTTCTCCTGATGGGGAAAACTTCTTTCCACACGGGAGCCTCAGCTTCTGGCAGAGATGGTAATATCTCCAGAGCAGGCCCAGGCCCTGCTGCTTTCTGCCAGGGTCCCAATCCACTTTGGAAGAGACATCTCCTGTGTTGGGAATGGGGGATGTTTTCGCTTCTCCCTCCACGCTGCAAAGGCCTTGGAGCCTAAGAGGCCCTCTTTTATCCCAAAGGAGGGTTGGAAGTTGGAAGGATTTTGTCCTATGATGTATAGAAGCCATCAAATCCTGTGAAGGGAACAAAAACGCAGCGCTTACTGAGCACAGGGAGCTCTCCAGATGGGGGAGGAAGCCTCTGTCACAGCCAGTGATTTGCACTAGACTAGAATGCCTGCCCCCCCCATTCAAAGAACTATTATTTTTTTACCCTTCCTCTCACTGAGACAGAGAGCCTGCATTTCCCTCTGCAATCCAAGCCCTACACCCTTTGATCCCCTGAGGGGAAGTGATAAAACTTCCCACTTGCTCAGCTGGAAGCTTCCCTATGGGCAAAGCTCACACTCTCTGCCAAACCGTGGCAGAGCAGAACTCACAGCTCGCTCAACTGGCGACAGAGGCATTACCACCACAAGCTCAATGCCTTGTGTGCAATTTTGGGAACTTGGGATCAAATCCCTGCCAAGCAACCCGGTCCAGTGCACAGTCTTGAGCAAATCACCATCTCTCAAGGGACTGAACCTCATTGAGAGTCTCTCTGCACGAGACTTCTTACACGGCAATGCTCAAGCGTACGGAGATGCAATGTTAGCTGAGAAGTGTAGTTTAAAAAAACGGAGCCGCAGAGATTGCTCCTCAGAGGGTTCGTTAATTTCATCTTTGCCTCCCCAAAGGAGAGGTGAAATTGACAAAGCTTTCGGGGAGGTGAAGATGAAATTAACAAACCCTCTGAGGAGCGATCTCTGCTGGCTCTGTCTTTTTAAACTATGCTTCCTGGCTAACATTGCATCTCCCAACACTTGAACACCCCCATGTAAAACGTCTCGTGCAGAGAGACTCTGGATTTCTGTGAGATGAAAAATGTTGATCTGAAGCCCTTTGTGGAAGATGTAAGTGTAATACATGTGTATGTTGATGTGTATATGTATTAGTTTGGCAATATCATGAGAAAGCTATAGGTTGGAGGGCAGGGAATGGGAGTCTTGCTAAGCCTAACCTGATCAAGGAGCATGTCCCCTTCATGTGCTTCTGCCCCCCCCCCATTTCTTCCAGGGCTCACTTGAGAAGAGTTCTTGAGCTTCTGCATGTTCCTTTCTTTTTTAGAAAGCCGATTTGGCAGTGGCCGGACTGACAATTACTGCTGAACGAGAGAAGGTGATTGATTTCTCGAAGCCGTTCATGAATCTGGGGATCAGCATCCTCTATCGAGTTCACATGGTAAGAGACACCATTTAGAACCTCTTATGTCTTTAAAGATATTTGCAAGCCATCGTTCATTGTGAGCCAGGGAGCAGTGACGACTGACTCATGGCAACATTTCCCCTTTGCCCCCTCATTTGAAATGCAAGTGGCCGATCTCTCGCCTCTCATGGCCTTGCCACATGTTCTGTATCTGTCTGTATCTCTCTCCAACAATTCAGAGGGCTCCTTTCCATGGAGACGAAGCTGAAGGCATTGCTGGTAGCCTGGTCAAATGAGGAAATCATGTATTCGCTGCAACATTATGATCCCTCCTTTCTCACTATGCACAGTGACTCAAGACAGCTTACTTTGTTAACTAAAAGCTAGTAGACAAGAAAATTAGAACTGGTACAATGACTTCACGCAGGCAACAGCAGCAAAAAGCTCTTAACATCCTGCACAAGCATGACTCGCCACCGGCATCTCAGAGCCAAAACAGACGAGACGCTGGATGTGTGGAGGACATGCGTCAGTTTCCCGCAAGGTTCCACGTGAAGTGTAGTGAGAAAGAACCTCTGCCAGGGAGAAGAGGGAGATTCTCTCCCTCTTCTCCCTGGCAGAGGTTCTTTTTCTAGGCGTCTCCTCCAGTCCGCTTGACTCCCTCCTGCCACCACCAGCTCCCCTTGCTCCCCTAAAAACACTCCACAGCTAGAGGGAGCTGAGCATGTGGGTGGGAGCAAGAGGGAGCTGATTGTGCAGGCGGCGGTCAGAGGGAGCTGGCAGCGGCAATTGGCTCCTTGTCCTTCTTGCCCACCAGTGCCCCTGAGCAGTGCACTCCCCTTGCTCCCCTAAACAGGGATGGTGCCAGGGTTTCCAGCGCCCAAGGCCGGGGATGTGCGTGCGTGCACATGCATGCGCACACCCGAACTGCGTGATGACATCACATGTGATGTCATCACGCAGTGTGCTCTGTGGGCCAGCCCCATTGGTGCGGCGGGTGGCTGGGACGGTGGGTGGGTGCCCTGTGCCGCCTCGGACGCCTGCCGTGCCTGGTCTGGGGCTGCTGTTCCCAGCTGGGGTGTGTGTGCTGGCAGCAGTAGCAGCGCGGGGCAGGACGGCTGGGAGGCTACAGCAGCTGCGGCTTCCCATCCCTCCCGCTTAGCCACCAGCACTGCCACCGCCAGCTCTGTGGCATGCACCTCCACCCCCGGCGCCCCCTCCGGGCCCCCGCGCTCGAGGTGGGGGCCTACCTGCCTCAATGTGTGCACCGGCCCTGCCCCTAAATGCGCTCAGCAGCCAGAGGGAGCCGAGCACACTGGCAGCAACGAGAGGGACAAAGAGCCTGTCATTACTGCCAGCTTCCTCTGACCTTTTCACTGCACTTTTCGTGGAACCTTGCGGGAAACTGATACATGACCTCCGTGCATCAGGCATCTCGTCTGTTTGGGCTCTTAGTTGACATCAAAGGCCCATCTAAATGAACACTTAAACCCAAGAAGCTGCCTTATGCTGAATCAGACCTTTGGTCCATCAGGGTCAGTTGCTTAGACTGACAGCGGCTGTCTAGAGCCTCAGCCAGAAGTCTTTTACATCCCCTGTTATCTGCTCTTTTTAAACTGGGGATTCTGGGGACCGAACCTGGGAGGTTCTGCATGCAAAGCAGATGCTCTGCCACCGAGCCACAGACCATCCCCGGAAATAAGATGGACTTATGCAGTATTTGAAACTGAGCCACAGAAAGGCCCTTCTTAGTTTGTCCAGGAGGTCGTTGCAAAGAACTGGGGCTGCTACTGAAAAGGAGTGTTTGACTAAGTGGATAGGTTTAAGAGAAGCTTCCAGTTGAAGGAAACTCTGAGATGACCTCAGGCAGAGCTCAAAATCCAGCCGTGGCAGGCAGAGGAACACACGAAGCTGCCTTCTGTTGAGTCTGGCCCTTGGCGCTTCCAGCACCAACCTTGTCCACTTCTACTGGCAACAGCTCTCCAAGACATCAGGCCTTTTGTAGCTCTGTGACCTGATACCATGTTAAGTGGAGATGCTGGGGAGTGAACTCTGGGACCTGGAAGAAAACCCATTTTCTTCCCAATGAGTTCTGATCCCTCACCAACCCACCAGCACCTTGGTTAGGAAAGACAAGCAGCACACAGGTCAGCAGTGAGAATGAGGCTAAATCCATAGGCTGAGGGACTTGACAAACTGCATCAAAGAAACTAAGTCCATAGGGACAAATTTGGAGGCAGGAATGGGAAACGACCGTTGCGCAGCGAGGAATGAAGGCCACAGGTTAGTTGGCAAGTGCTGTATCCACTTTGGACTAGAGCTGCCTCTCATCCCAGCCTGTCTAGCTGTCTTCCCACTCCTGAAATCCCTCTGCAATATCAGATGTACACATTATTCTTGTCAGACACAAGATGTTTTGATACTAATCCGGTCTTTGCCCCCGAACAGAGCTACGCCTAGGTGAGAAAGATGCCAGAAATTTCCTGGCTCACGACAAAAATCAATACAAAAGCAAGTTTACTTTGAAAAGAAAAGGCAGATTAAAAAAAAGAGACAGGAAGCAAATGGATGCTTGAGGGCGCTATCCATCCAGCTTTCTACCGCAATCAGGGTTTTCTTGCCCAAGATTTTTGTGCTACCCTGCCTGTTGAGCTCAGAAAGGACAAACTTCTCTCGGATTGAACTAGAAGCCGTCGTCTGTCTGTCTATTACTGCTCGTTTGCGATTGCTTTAAGCAGAAATTAAAATGGGGAAAACCTTATTTGATATCGTGTCTCTGATGTTTAATTATTGCCCCGCTATGTTTTGCCACAGAAGGAGTCATTTGTATCTGATAGCAATCGCGTCACCTGGGCTCTCTCATATTAGGTAGTTCCATATTTTTAAGTAGAGAGTTACAAGCAGCCTTAAGTGTAAGTCTCCTAAGTGGAAAGCAACACACTCCCCCCAGTTTCCGGTTTGTTTCCGGGCTCAGTGCAAGGGGGACAAACCCCAGCCTTTAAAAGCCGTAAATCCCTTGATTTCAGAGTGCCTCAGAGACCCCTCTCCTCCTCCCTTATCAATCAGCCTGTGAAGTCAATGGAAGATGAAGAATGGGAAATGCTGCGACCCACAGAAAGGGGTTCTAAGCATGAAATTGTGGAATTCCCCCCACCCCCACCCCGTGAGATCACTGACATTCTTGCAGGCCTTTGTTATTTCCTCAGGCTTTTGATCTAGATTAAAGGGATTGGACCGCAGATGATGCGTTGTTTTTCCTGAGGTGGTTTGTGGATTGATTGGATGGTTTTATGACATTTGTTTTTTTTATCCTACATTTTAATTTTGATTTCTTAACGTGTTTTGGTTGGTTAACATGTTGGGAGAAAGGGAGTGTCTAGGATTTCATTCTATGGGTTTCAGTTGAAATGCTTTAACTTTAACTCAGTTGTAATTTATAAGCTGCCTCGAGCCACAAGGAAAGGCAGGATATTTAAATAAATAAGTAAATAAAATCAGATTTGTTGTGACGTACAAGCATCCTAAATGAGTAAACGGCTCAGACCAGCAACGGACGCACTGCCTGTTTCTGCTGACCCAGTCACTTTGTTCAGACTATAAAGCAACCACTGGAGAGCAAACTTTCGCTTTGCTCTGTTTGCAAAAAGGGACCTGCACGTCCAAAGAGATGAAAGCAACACTGCACAGACGTCCAGGTCCCTTTTTGCAAACAAACCAAAGAAAGTTTCACTCTCCACTCATTCTGGCTATTTGGAACTTTTGTGTTGCTTGTGCTTTTTTGCCTTAATAAGCATCCACACCTGAGCAAACCCAACTGAAGTCATTATTGTTTCCCAAGTGTAACTGAGTTCAGAATATTTGCATTAAACTAGTTTTGAACGGAAGCCTGCCGCTATACCTGTTCTGGTTTCAGCATGCACTCCAAATGTTCCGTGGGCAATGAGAATGCGCTCTTGATTTCCCGTCAGTTGAACAGCAACATAAACAAAATGCTGCAACAATTAGAGCAGTTTCTCTCCCGTCCCCCTTTCCACCCTTGCAATATACACGACTGGTAAAGATGCAGCCTTCCTCACCAATACAAACAGAGCTCCGACGGCGTCTATCTCTCAGTGGCGGCCTGTCTTACTGCCAAGAACAAACAAGTAATTAAAACCTACTTAAAATTCCGTTTCCTCCGCTACGTGTGGAATTAAGGATCAATGAGTGAGCTCATCAGAAAGGTTCCAACCCCCCTCCTCCACTTAACAAGATCAAATCTTTGTAAACATTTCTCCCCCTTCATGCGCAACATGTCCATCCCTGCAAAATGTTCTGTCCCAGATGTGTTTGTGCCCAGCTCAAGGAAATTTTTCCTCCCCTCCCCCGCTAGCTTTGTCATGCACTCATGTGCTCATGAAATGCACCTCCTCCAAAAAAGCAAGGGATGAACACTCTTCAACAGCGTTTTGTTGGCAGCCTGGAGCATATAGTCTCCTCTCCTTTACCTGCTGGAAAATGTTATTTATCACTTTGGAATCCAGCCCTTCCCCCGGAGGGCTTGGGAGCAGTCTACCTGCAGTTATCCCATTTTAGCTTCACAACAACACTGCAAGGTAAATTAGGCTGAGAGAAGGTGAGTCCTCAGTGTCATCAAGTGGACGTTTTAGCTAAGCAGAGATTTGAACCCAGGTCTCTCCAGTCCATCATTCTATCCAACGCATCCCAGTGTCTCACTATTTATCATTTTGCCTCCCCATCCAATGAAGAAGTCTTTATCATGAGGACTGAGAGGCATTGCCTTTATACTGCACACTAGGTGGTATATTCTTTTTCTTTTTAATTTGGACCATCCTTTGGAGTGGCCTAGTGCTGAAAGATGTCTCTACATGTTTTTGGCCATACAGTGGACAGGAACTGACGGTCTTATAGTCTGATCTTGCTGTGAGTGCACCACAGATGGAATTAGGACACTGTACATCTTCCCTTCTCTTCTTTTTCCACTCATCCCCAAATGCCAGCTCTCTTATCTCTTTAGACTCTCTGCTGATTTTGGAAGGATCTTGTTGCTTAGCATTAACATCAGGCATAGGAGCAATGGTGACAATTAACTAATTAAAGCAGTAAATATTTATTTAGCAATGGAAGGCATGATAACTAGAGATGGGCACAAACCGAAATATGAACCAAAGTTCGTCATGAACTAGGCCATTTTTTGGTTCGCGAACTGGTGGTTTGTCGGGACCCATTTTTTATGAACTGCTATGATTTTTAGGCCAGTTCGTTTGGTTCGTTTTTTGGTTCATCGCTGCAGACAGCCTGGCGCCAATCGATCAGTTTCCTAGGTGATGGGGGGAGGGGCTTTCTGCAGACCTTCTGCTGCTCCAGAAGTGACAGATTCACAAACCAAAAGAACCAGTTTGTGAACCGAGCATTTTCATGCCGGTTCATGATTTGTGAAAAACGACGAACCACAAATCGCAACGAACCACTGTTTTCCCAGTTCGTGCCTGATAACCCGTCAGAGTAGTCTACCTTGAAGGATCTGGTTTGTACAGGAGATGAAAGCGACACCAAAGACCCACCTGCTCTTGCCTCTTCCCTTCATATTTCAGCATGGAAAAATGCAGCTGACATGGTGTTAATCTACAGTGCCAATCAGACATTTCCTAACAAATAACTACAAATAAATTTCTTGCCCAGGCACTGTCTCCTCATCTCCATTCTGTCCCAATTTGAATGACATTTTATTTTATTTTCAGCATAACTATGGCTCCCTGTCGTTTCTAATCCTACCCCCCACCCTCGGCCACCCCACCCATTTGCCGTTCCACACACATCTTTCTTATCAGAAGTAACCAAATATGGCAGATTTAAATGGGTCTGTCATTTTTCTCAATTTCACTTGTTGTGATTTAATCAAGTATGGATTTCTGACACAGAGACTCTAATGGGGTATCTGACATGCAAACTGCACACAGCGAGAGAAAGAGGCGTCTAGTTTATGCCTCTGCCTCTCCCCCTTCAAAACTAATGGCCTGTTTTGGAGCAAAGTGATCAAATTTTAACTCTAGACAGGTGAGCTTGGCCTGTGTCTATATTTTCAATAGGGGACGTGATGGGAGAGAAGTCAATTTTACAGAACTGAAGTGTCCTGTCCCTTTATTGTAACACACTTTACTGTACACACACTTCCTCTTCCCAACAGTCTACTTGCCAAGGCTTTCGTCATGATCTCATGAACATTTAGTTCCATTGAATAACCCCTTTGACTCTTCAACAGAAAAAGAGCTAAAGTAAGGGGGGAAAGGAGAATAGGAGTCCTTACTAGAGGTGGGCACAAACTGAAATATGAACCAAAGTTCGTCACAAACTGAGCCAGTTCGTGGTTCATGAACCAGTGGTGCATGGGAGGTCATTTCTCACAAACTGTAATGAATTTTAGCCTGGTTCATTTAGTTCGTATTTCGGTTCATCACTGCAGGCAGCCTGGTGCCGATCAATCAGTTTCCTAGGCAACAGGGGGAATGAGCTCTCTGCAGACCTGCTGCTGACCTGGAAGTGACGTTTTCACGAACCTGTTCATGAACCGAGGCAAGTTCATGAAAATTTGCGGTTTGTGAAACATAACGAACCATGAACTGCATGGTTCAGAATTTTGCTGGTCTGTGCCCATCTCTAGTCCTTACTTCTCTTTAAATGAGGAATTTATATCCCCTTTTTTCTTGAAGTGAATGGGACTGGAGTAGAACCTGACCCAACCTTTCGTATGTGATCTGTCTACTGGAAGGAGTAAACTTGGTCCCTCTCTGGAAACTAAAGTTGTGAAACACCCTTCATTGTGAGAGCCCCTGCTCCTAGGGAGAAAAGGGAGTAATCTCTCTCCATTCATGAAGGGTGGGAAGAATCACATCCCTGAATTACTTATAAAGTACCAAACATCTGTTTGCCTTTGTTCTAGTGAAGGCCTCCTTCATTACAATCCTGTTGGAAGGAACGGACTGAGCAGTGTCACATAACGGTAGCACAACCATCAGAGTCTTGGGGAGGGCAGTAAATAGTCCATACAGAGCTAGATAGGCTGCTTCCAGACCTTTCCCTCGTCCATTCCTGCCTCTTCATTACCCTGAGTGGTGTAGTGGTTAAGGGCGGCAGGACTCTAATCTGGAGAACTGGGTTTGATTCCCCACTCCTCCACTTGAAGCCAGCTGGGTGACCTTGGGTCAGTCACAGCTCTCTCAGCCCCACCCAGGGGCTGATTGTCATGAGGATAATAACAACACACTTTATAAACCACTCAGAGTGGGAATTAAGTTGTCCTAAAGGGCAGTATATAAATAAAATATTATTATTAGAGTTTCCTTCCAGTCTTATCACTTCTCTCTCTTTCTTCACCATGAGGGCTGGACATGCATCCTTCAATCTCTCTCCATCCTAGCATAGATAGATAACTGGAATCCTTTACTCTGCCTTTCCTATCTAGTATGGAGTTCTGTTACCATAGAGAACTTCTATTTCTTTTCTAAGTAACAAGCCTCAGTGGGAATTGAAGCATCCAGACTATAGAATTCCACCGTGCAGAGACTCAGCTCTGCTTTTAAATCAGAGGTGCTCATTATTGGTCCAAAGGCCCCTGATCCAGGATTATAATCCTAAATCAATAATCCTTTTTGACCCAGGCCAGAAATGTGTTCCTTTTTTCCTTTTAAGTTCTGTCACCTTCATTCCTTGCTTCCTTTTTCAGTCCCTTGTGTTCTTGCACTGAATATTGGTCCAGTGTCTTTGATCACCTGCCCCAGCACACATTTCTTCTGTGTAACCAAAGTAGTGGTTGTGGAGTTGTTCATGCAGTCCCTTATTCTAAGATAACAGTTACTCTGTTCGTTTTCCCACAAAAAGAGAAAATGCATTCCAAAACAGGGCAAGGGAGTTTTGCGTTGTTTTCAAAGACCAAAACAAATAACACAATAAAGATTTGGTGGTGAGAGGGGGGAAGAACATAAAAATTGGTCAAACTTTCCACTTTTTCATTCACTTTTTTGCACTCCTTTTCTACATCATTCATATTGTTTTGCATAACAGTTGCTTGTGGAAATTAAGACTAGTCCTATAGGGGGCGTTGCTTTGAGTTAAACTACGTGTGAATACACTAATAACATTGTCCCAATTAATCTGCATGACAAAGGTAACCTAAGAGCCATAGTTCTTTGTACCAGTGGAGACAATGACCTGTTAAGTAACAATGACCTGTTACTTCTGCATGCTTACGCCAGGACTATTGAGTGCAGCAGCAGCAGTGAGTGACTTCGTAACTAACAAACAACAGAGAAACATCACCAGCAACTGCTAGGAATTTGTTGCCAGCAGCAACAGTGATTGAACTAGTAAACCCATATATTTTTGGTGACTTGTGAAAGCCGGGTGGAACTCACCAAGCGCTCCTCTGAGGGACCAGAGCTTCCAACCACCCAATTGCCCTGACATGGTATTCTCTGGAGGTTTGGGGCCTGATGAATGGTAGGCTGAAGGTTGGAGGGGAGAAAGGAGTTGCTAGGCACTGGCGTGGTATTGAAGAGCTGGAGACAGACGCTGAGTTCTTCATCGGCCTAGAGACTGACTAGAGGACCATCATATCGTCTGGCTGGGGGGCCAGCTAGAGGGCCTTAAGACAACTAGCCTGTGAGAGTCTTGGCCCTTTAAATAACAAGCTTGGGCCTTTAAATGATAAGTTATAAGAGCTCTAGATCTTTAAATAAATAAGTTTTTACTTTTGTGGAGGATATGCAAGTCAGTTGAATTGGATGGGTTGGCTAGATTGAGCTAGTTGAATTTATGGTTCCTTTAGTATAGGATTGACAGTACTGTCTGCACCACCTTGCTTTGTTGTGGCCTTAAAAGGAAATTTTCCAAAATTACTAAAGTAAAAAAAAAAAGTAAAATTTCCCAGGTTGCTACAATTGAATTTTTGACAATAGATGACTAATCAATTAGAATAAATTAGATGCTGTGGTGAGGGAAGTGTTGAATTAAATTGAACTAATTGGACTGTCAGGGATTATGCCATTGAGGACTATGGGCAAATAAATTGACCCTAGAGTAAACTGAATTATTGTATTTGGCAGGGATGTTTATACGGCTGGCACTACTGTGCTGTATTGGACCAGTACTGACCTTGTTCATTGCTATTGTTTGGATTAATGCTGAGCTCACTTACCGCTGCTGTGGGGAACAAAGAGTAAGCTTGATGATGGTGGACATAGGGAGGGGGGCTGGCATGGAGTCAGGGATCCCAGTCCTCTGGGGACGTGGGAGGTATGACGGTGGGAGCCGATACCGGTGGAGAAGGGCACGGAGATACAGTGTGGCTCGGTGCCCTTTTGACCTGTGTCCCATCCTGAGAAACGCGGGTGATGGAGCTAGGAAAAAGAACCTCCCTTCAACACTGATGTTGTGTAATGCCAGGTCAATAAACAATAAGACCGCAATGTTGCAAGATCTCTTTGCAGCAAGTGACATGGATCTGGTATGCGTTACCGAAACCTGGGTGAGGGAGGGTGAAACAGTCACCCTGGGAGAACTGACACACACACACACCCCGAGGATATTCGGTCCTTCATCAGTCTCGCACAGGAAGTCGGGGGGGGGAGGGGTGGCAATCCTCGTCTGAGAGTCTTTCTCCTTCAGGCTGCTCCCCGCCCCTGAGATTCCTGGCATTGAATGTGTAGGCCTGGTGTGGGGTGGCAAGGAGAGTTTGGCTATCTGTCTGGTGTATCGACCACCTAGTGCACCAGCAGATGCCCTGTCATGCCTGCTGGAGGTGGTGGCAGGGTGGGCCTTGGAGTACTCCAGATTGATGGTGCTGGGGGACTTCAATGTCCGTGTCGATGATGCTTCCTCCATGCAGGTTGTGGACCTGATGTCTTCCATGGCAGCACTGGGACTCTGCCAATTTATATCAACCCCTACACATCAAGCGGGCCACACACTAGATTTGATCTATGGGAAGGGGTTGAATGTGGATCTAGAAGCAGTAGAATCGGTGCCATGGTCAGACCACTCAGTTCTGAAGGCTCAGCTGGGGATACCACCCCTCCTTGCAAGGGCGGCAAGCTGATTTATGCTCGCCTGTGGAGACTTATGGACCCTGTCAGGTTCCAGAATGCTTTGTGGGATCTGATGTTCCACGGTGTTTAATTAGATGAGCTGGTGGAGGACTGGCAGTGTCAGCTCTCCAAAGCCATCAACGAAATCGTTCCCCATCGCCCTCTTTGCACCCATGCCAGATGGGCTCCCTGGTATACAGAGGAGCTCCAATGGAAGAAGTGGGAGCTAAGACGGCTTGAGCGAGTGTGGCGATGATCTTGGGACAAAGAGACAAGATCATCTTATAGGACGTTTATGAAAGCCTATGAGTTGCGGTGAAGGCTGTCAAGAAAGAGTTTTATGCAGCCTTCATTGTGTAAGCTAGCTCATACCCAGCAAAAGTTTAATGTGGTTCGGTCACTGGTCTCCCTGCCGGAGGGAGGCTGTCAAATTTTGAATTCGAACATTAGCTGTGAGGCTTTGGGGAGTTTTTTTGCTGATAAAATCTTGTCCCTCCGCCGTGACTTGCCAGCCACAGTTGATTCAATAAATGAGCTACAGACCCCTTGGCCATCTTCAGGGCCAATATTTGATCATTTTAGCCCACTCTCTGGGGAGGAGATTGACAGGAACCTGCAATTAGTTAAGCCCACTACGTGCCCCTTGGACCCGTGCCCATCATGGCTGGTGAAAATGGAGGCACAGGTCACAGTGGTTGTCAGGTCCTCTTTTTTCCATCTGCACCAGACCGGGCAATTTGTCCCATCTCTGTCAACCCATGACTTAACTACAGTGATCCAGGCAACGGTCATCTCTAGACTAGATTACTGCAACTCACTCTACGTGGGGCTGCCCTTGAGCCTGACCTGGAGATTACAGCTGGTACAAAATGCAGCAGCACGTGTTATTATGAGAGTTCCAAATGGGGCACATGTAACACCAATATTACGCGAGCTGCATTGGTTGCCTGTGGAGTACCGGATCAGATTCAAAGTTCTGGTATTGACCTGTAAGGCCCTGTGCGGACTGGGACCAGCGTACCTACGGGACCGTCTCTCCCCATATATTCCCTGGAGGACACTCCGATCAGGGGACAAACAGCTGTTGGTGGTCCCTGACCCCAAGGAGGCCCGCTTAGCCTTGACCAGAGCCAGGGCCTTTTAAATCCTGGCTCCCACCTGGTGGAATGCTCTGTCTACTGAGACTAAGGCCCGGCAAGACCTACTATCTTTTCGCCGGGCCTGTAAGACAGAGCTGTTCCATCAGGCACATGGCTGAGGTCTGGGCCTCTGCCAGCCTGAAACAACAAGGGGTGTATAAAATCTAACCCTCCCTGTGAATGCTGTCCACCATCCTGTTTTAGTTTGTAAGGCTGACTGTATAACTAGAAATATGTTTTTATTTTAATGATGTTTTAAAATGTTTTATGGAAATGGAATTTTATTGTATTTTAACGGGTTGTGATCCGCCCTGAGCCCACTCGCTGGGAGGGCGGAATAGAAATGTGAAATAAATAAATAAAATCCTTTAACTAACTAGAGGAAATATACTGGGAACTTGCAGAGCTTCACCGGAAGTAACTGGCCCTCTATGCTTTCAGAGCCAAGCTACAAGTGACGCCTTACACAGGTTGGACACTTGTCGGCTTCCCTCAAGTTTTGATGGGAAATGTAGGCATCCTGGTTTTACAGCTTGGCTCTCCATTACAGCTGCAAGACCAGGATGCCTACATTTCCCATCAAAGCTTGAGGGAAGCTGACACGTGTCCAACCTGTGTCAGGCGTTACTTGTAGCTTGGCTCTCAGTTAGAGGATGCTGGACTTCCTGCTCCATTTGTTCATCTTGCCTGCAAATCTTGCATGGACCACAATTGCCACCAGACAGGAGCAAAATATTAGCAAGATCACTGGACCTGTAGAGAGTTCAGTGCCCTAATCCTGGGTCCATATTTGGCCTTTCCATCTAAAGAGCCTGATGGGATGTCAGCAGGAGGGAGCAGCAAGGATCTCTCTCTCTCTCTCTCTCTCTCTGTCTCCACCATAGCTTATCCCAGACCCACCCTGTCCCTTGTTTTGACCACATTCCATCTGGCTGTTTGCATCAGTTCCCTTCCCGAGGAGGAAGCTGGTTCCTGGTTTAGAAAACTCTTGTGCTTGGCAGCTGCCTCTTTCCGCACTCTCTCAAGAGCTAGCAAATTTGCCAGCAGGCATCAAAGCTCAGCTGCAGTAAAGGAGACTCTCAGGAGGTTAGGAAGGCAAGCAGAGATGCGGGATGCAGAAGGTGGGTGCATCTGGAAGAGGGTTTAGCAGGGCTTTTGTTCTGGGAAAAGAGGTGGTGGAACTCAGTGGGTTGCCAGCACAGGACCACACAATGACGTCACTTTGGGTCATCTGGAACAAGGGGGGAGTTTTTTTTAAAGTTTAAATCGCAGAGGGCCATCTCAACTCCCCTCTGTCTGGAGGTCAGGGGGCGGGGCCACCAGCCATGTGACCATTTTCAAGAGGTGCCGGAACTCCGTTCCACCGTGTTCCAGCTGAAAAAAAGCCCTGGTGGTTTAGTAAGGTGGGCGCACAGCGGTGAATGGGCTGAGCCAAAGTCCCCGTTGGTGGCATCGAAACACCAAAGGGTGCTACTATGACTCCACTGCTCTGTTGTAAAGGTCAGTCCGCCATGCAAGACAGCAAGAAGGGAGCTGCCTTGTTCTTGTCCCCCTTCTCTAGATGCTGGGATCCTCCCCCAAACGAAAACGTGGTTTGCCTGCATCATTTCCCCCATTGTTCTGTAATTCAGATCATAACTTTTTAAAATGATTTTAAATATCAAGAAACACATTGAGCTTTTCCTTCCCCCTCTTCCTTGTCTTAGGGGCGCAAGCCTGGCTATTTCTCTTTCCTGGATCCCTTTTCTCCTGGCGTCTGGCTCTTCATGTTACTTGCCTACCTCGCGGTCAGCTGTGTCCTCTTCTTGGTGGCCCGGTAGGAAGAACTTTGGCTTTCGCTTTCTTTTTCCCCATCCTCACAGTGCCATCTACTGACATCTCCTAGAAACTTCATGGAAAAAAATCTAACGTGGGGTTTGCTATCAAATGTGAACGGGCAGGAGTGATATTTAATGCTGGTTGTTCCAGAAATTCAAGGCATCATCAAATTATATAGTTGAAAGGGAAGGAAGCAAAGTTTTACTGTGTACAATGCCTTTCTTGCCTGCACCATTTGCTTGGTATCCCATTACAGGGATGGCCGAAGGATAGATTATGATCTACTGGTAGTTGATAATTGGGTGGGTCACCTTGTACCTTCTGGCATTCCGCCAAAGAATGCTAGAGTAGATTAATCTTGGTCTAATCCAGTAAGGTACTTACGTTCTTCAGGAAGAAAGTATACCTAGGAGTGCTCAGCACGGATTAATTATGCTCCAGTATGCTTTCTCTTAAAATAGTAAAGAAATCAGTAACACCTTCAAGACTGACCAACTTTATTGTAGCATAAGCTTTCGAGAACCACAGCTCTCTTCAGATGATTAGGTGGGAAGTTGGGTTTGCGTCTGACAAAAGAGAGCTGTGGTTCTCGAAAGCTTACGCTAAGTTGGTTAGTCTTGAAGGTACTACTGGACTCTTTACTATTTTGCAGCTACAAACTAACACGGCTAACTCTTCATTTCCCTTAAAAGACATTGATGGGGCACAGAGATTTGGTTAGGCTTTGCGAGACCAATGTCAGCCCAGCACTGCCTAACTATGGGGTGGGGGGGAGCAGCCATACAGTTCCTGACCTAAGGTGTCATTCTGCCTAAAATACAACTGTTTGTCTTTGCTATAAAAGTCAGCTGCCCAAACTGTCTGGCCACACACACTGGAAATGCTGACAGTGAAGCAGGCTACAAGAACTGAACCGTGAGATTAACTTGTATTTGGACTGTATTGGTGATGGCCAGAAGGAGCATTAAAGAGGGAAAACTTGGAGATTAACATCCATAAAGTGCAAACAGACAGCACACGGCTCTGTTTGGGCATGAGATCTATGGCGGAAAAAAATGAAGCTGGGCTGTCACTGTTGCAGAGATGGAAGATGAAATTGTAGAGAGGATGTCGATTTGATGGGGCGGGGAGGGGGGCAATAAACCAAGGATTTTTCCAAAGTTTTAGACAGGGCTATTGGATCTCTATCAGTATTAGAGCCTTCCTGAAGCATCAACATCAAACAAGTTGATCAAGATTTTTAAGTTCTCTCCAGAAAAAAATATACTAACAAACCCAACTTCCCACCTAATCAGTGCCATAAATAATAAGAAACAGGCTTTGTAACGTCTGTGCATTCCTGCTCTGAAGCCAATTATAAGACATGTGAAGAGTATTCCGCAATGCCAACGTGAATCTCAAGAAAGCTTTTTGAAAGGTGCAGATATAATTTAGGTATGGCGCCCAGTCCTACGCTCCATCAGGCAGTGGCAAAGGAGCTGAAGGTGATCCCAGCAGCAGCTGACACAAGGGGGCACCTCACTTCAGTATCGCAAGAGGAACAGAGTGGCTGGATGCTGCTTCAGCTGCTGTGAGTGCGACACGATCTTTTGTGTGCACTGCAGCAGTGATTCACAGCACTGGATTGGCTCATAATGTCCAGCCCATTCACTCTGACTAGGCCCATTGATTATTGCGGGACCACACCCGAGTAAACGATGTGGAGGATTGCCTAAGTGGCTGCCTGTTCCTTCAGGGTGGACTTACATTTTTGAAAATTGCCCTGGTGAGACCTGAGCCTCAGCCCAGTTCAGAGGCTTGGTTTTAAACCGAATGACTTCCTTAGTCCCAACGAGGTTGCACTCCTATTATATACCCAACTAGTTCTATCCTTAACGTATTTGCATGGAAGTAACTCCAGAGGAATGTAGTATATCTTACTTATACAGTCACTGTGCTTGGAATTGCAGCCTTTTGGAAGAAAGAAAGACTGTGCTTGAAATCAGTAAACCTCATCTCTTAAATTAAAAAAAAAGACACAGGGGAAAGCCATGTTTCAGATCAAGATGCCAAAGGGATTATCCCTAGGATTCTGATCTGTGGATTATTGCCATCTATTAAATGATGTCTCTTTGAACAATTTCACCTTGCTCTTCAAGTAAAGCTCTTGCTAAAAAGTTGCTAGGCCATTTTTTCTTAAATTTGAGGTACCCAAAGGGTTATTAAAGGGTTCCCTATGTTATTGTCTGCTGCATCTTGTTTAAAAACAGCTTTCCTTCGAATGAGAATTGTTATAGTTCTTTGTCCTGAACAGCTGGCATTCTTTATCCCTTAAGTGAAAGAGGCACCAGGGATTTCAACACCACTTACAGGTGTGGCGATATTGCTATAAAGTCACAGAACTGTTATAAAATGGCAGCGCGCAGTCCCTTGAGCCCCCTGGTGCAACTGAAGTTGTAGAGTTTGTGGTCTGTAATGTACAGCTTTTAAAAGCCACTTGATAACACAGCTATGCCCTGTCTACACTGAGATATGGCTTCTCTTGGTGCTTTTCTGGTATGATACTTTCCAAAGGTGTCAGCATTTATTCATGCCACAGAGGAGATGTGGCTTCAGATAACACCCTAATGAATGGCAGCTAGATCAGACATTTCTAGCTGAGAACCAGGAGGCCTGGCCCTCAGCGTTTGTCAGAACACTTGAGTCAGGTTGGTGTTATACTGAGCAAAAAAGAGAACCTCTCTTGCACCAAAAAAGAGAGAAGATAAATAATTGTTCTCTTGGAGTCCTAAAAAAGCTGGCAGAGAGGAAGAAGCCATATAAAAGTTCCATGTTTTAAAACATCTCAGCTAATCCCTGGACTATTTTCAAGTACAGTTATCTAAGAGACACTGAATCGCCCTTGACGCTGGTTTTATTAACAGTGTAGAAATTCCAAAATAATCCCACTGGTCTCAGCATTTCTATAAAGCCTTCCCATAGATGCAGTCTTTTGCATTCATGGAGATGTTTCTCTGGAAATGAATGAGGAGGCCCTTGTGGGTGATGGTACTGTTTTGGCATCAGGGCCACCATGGCCATGAGAAACACTAATTAAAATACTTAAAAATTCTGACCTGGTGCCACAAAATCCCAGGGAAGAACCCAGAAGAACCAGCTTTGCTCAGTGTCTCGGGTATGCCGATAGCAGCGCCATCTCCAAATCACAAAATCATAGAGGTGGAAGGGATCTCCAGGGTCATCTAGTCCAACCCCCTGCACAATGCGGGAAATTCACAGCTACCTCCCCCCCACCCCCAACCTTTGTCTTCTCCACCTTTCCCACATCCCCACTCAGCTTCCTTCTGATTTCAAGAGCAGAGTTGGTAAGCGTTACTCATATCTGTTTTGCTAAAATCTTGTACTAAAGAAATGAATTAGGAATAGCTAAGATTCACAGTTGATCGTTCCAGATTCTGACATGAGTTTGAGCACTGGACATAAAGCCAAGGGAGAAAGAACCACAACGATGAAAGCGCAAGCACAAACCTTTTGCTGTGAGCCCGTTTAAGATCAGAAATGGAATCCAAATTATAGTTTTATACATAATGCTAAACTCAGTTTCATGCGGCTTGTACCATAAGGCTCTTGGTACCAACTGCCAATTAAAAAGACATGGAGCACTGGTTCCTGGAGAGCCAGGGCATTTTATCAACGTTGTTTCTACTTGCTCGTAGTATTTATACACAGGTATAATTGGATGTGTTGTGTTTTTAAAACGCAGATTAACACCTTACGAGTGGTACAGCCCCCACCCCTGCTCCCAAGGGAGATGCAATCTGCTGGTAAATCAGTACTCTCTCGGCAACAGCTTGTGGTTTCCTGTTGGCGGATTCATGCAGCAAGGGTCCACGATCGCTCCTCGAGCTCTGTCCACACGTTGTGTCAGCGGAGTCTGGTAAGAAATTGCACACTGTAATCAGAAATCGCTATAGCTTTGCCAGTGTGGATGGTTTTCCCTACAAGCTTTGCAAACTTGTAGCAGAGTAAAAGAAATGCAAAGGACTGGTTGTTGCTAGGCTGCTGGGAATATCATATTTTTATCCTGCTGTTCCTCCAGAGTGCACAGGGTGGTATATGTGGCTCTTGCCTCCTCCATTTTATCCTGACAACAACCCCATAAAGGTGGTTAGGCTGACAGGGAGTGACTGGCCCAAGGTCCTCCCACTGAGCGGGGGTCTGGACCCATGGCAGAGTGCGGATTCGGACTCAGGTCTCCCCAATCCTAGTCTGGCAATCTCGCATGCCCAACACTGACTGTTGATCCTGTGGTCGATGTATTCAGGGGCCTACTGTATTATTCACTTTCCCAGTGACTAAGAGAACCAACTTCCAACATATTTCAAGATGTTTTGCTTTCAGGCAACCGTCTCCATTTTCAAAACTATAAATATGGCTGTACGTATTCCACACACCCACATGCTGGCTATGCTAGTGCAGCACCTAGTTGTAAATGTGATCCCAAGCATTGACATTTTTAAAGTAAGCTGGCAGTCTTTGGTTGCAGATTAAATCCTGAAAACGCGTAAGCAGTGAAGATTCAGAAGGAGGGCAGGGGTGAAAGAGTTTTCTCTTTGAAGGGGAGTTTTAGTGATCTAGACAGTTCTCCATCTCTATACCTTCTCCCTCCCCTCTTTTGGCCACTTAAATTCACATCTCTATGCTGTTTTGTATCCCATAATTCTCTCCAAGCTTACATTTCTTTTTGGGAAAAAAAGAAACAGGCACCTCCTGAACTTGGAAACAAATTATGAAAAACAATGGTTTGGATCTGATGTGCCAGCTGTTCAAATAAAAAAGAGTTGCCAACCCCCACCAACTGCTCTGAAGTGACTCTGACCCTCTGAAATCTCTTTTGTGGAGGTAAGGGGGGGAGATTGCAGATGGAGTGGGAAACTGGCGACCTCTTTTGCAAGCAGAAGCGCATACAATCGCATCCTTGAATCCAAACCAATGTAAATATATTTTATACATAACTGATTGCACAATGTGAATGCCCTTAATGTAGAATTTGGGGGAAGGGTTTTAATCCAGAAGGCTTGTTGGACAGACCTTCTTTGAACTGTCATCTGATCATCAGTCTGCTGTAGCATAGTGATTAAGTGGTTGGGTTGTGAATCAGCCCTCTGCTGGTTTGAATCCCTCTACTGCCATGAGCTCAACCGGTGGCCTTGGGTAAGCCACTCCTCCTAGTCCAGCTCCCCAGCTGTATTGTGGGGATAATGATAACCCTGACTTTATTCACCACTCTGAGTAGGGCACTGATCTGTCTAGAAGAGCAGTAGATAAGCACAGTTATTATTATTATTAGAGATGGGTACGAATCGGAAAAAAACCGAACCATGTGGTTTGTTGTTTGTCAAATTTCACAAACCATGAACTACAAACTTTCATGAACCTGCCCCTGGTTTGCGAACCAGTTCGTTTAATTCATGAAAACGTCACATCTGGGTCAGAAAATCATCACTTCCAGGTCAGCAGAAGGTCACTTCCGGGTCAGCAGAAGGTCTGCAGGAAGTCCATCCCCTGTTGCCTAGGAAACTGATTCATTGGCCCCAGGCTGTCTGCAGTCACGAACCAAAAAACGAACCAAACGAACCAGCCTAAAGTTTGTGGCGGTTCATCAGAAATGGGATCAGATGAACCACTGGTTCGTGAACCGCGAACCGGCCTGGTTCATGCTTAATTTTGGTTCATATTTCGGTTCGTGCCCATCTCTAATTATTATTATAATTGAAAGAGGGCAAGAGACAAAGAAAGAGGGGGCTTCATGTTTCCTTCAAGCACTCAGTCTAACACAACCCTCAGTATTACAAAGTGTACAATTCTCAGCTAGAGCTTAGTTGTTATTTTCCTCTAAACCAGTGACCTTCCTTGACACATGCAAGTCTTTGCACAGAAAACCCGATGGGAAAATGTGCTCAGTCTCTTTCAAAACCCGGTTCATGTGTTCAAGAGAAGCAGAGGGTGGTTCTTCTGGGGTGCAAATAAAATGGGGAGAACCTCCATTTGACGTCTTCTCTTCCTCCCAAGGTGGGCCTTCACCTTGATCATCATCTCCTCCTACACGGCCAACTTGGCAGCATTTCTCACTGTGCAGCGCATGGATGTGCCTATTGAATCAGTAGATGATCTTGCGGACCAGACGGCAATTGAATATGGCACAATCCACGGAGGTTCCAGCATGACTTTTTTCCAGGTAAGCTGTTTGTTGTGCTGCAAATGATGAAAGGCCTCTTTCCATTAGAACAGCAACAACTGAATCTCATCCTGGCTGGCTGGGACCTTTCTCAGGTATTAGGCATACAACATCAAATTTTGCATACGTGGACCACTACAGTTTAATAACCCCTTAATACTCTCTGTTACTCCTATACTATTCTCCCAGGAAGCTAATTCAAATAATCAAAACACGTGATACAGTCCTTCCAGAAGGAGAGGATAAGCAAATACCTCTTTAAACAAGTATATAGGTACAGGTGTATTTTAAATGTGGAGACACTCAGCGCTATCAGCCATTGTGAGCAACAGTTAGTTATACAGCTGCTGCCACAAACCCATGTCCAGCTCAGGCTTAGGCTGACCTTCCCCTACCCTGAGGTAAAACTTCTCTTTAAGCTTATGAAGCTGTATACTGGGCTGGGAAGCCTCTGGTAGCATGGTTGAGGATAAGTTTCAACTTTCCTTCTTGTCCCACCCTTAGGAAATATTAAAAATGGTTACCCAGCCAAGTCTTAGTAGGGGACAGATCAGGGGTTTGCGCTCCCCTTTAGCAGAAACTGGCACACAAGGCTTGGGGAGGTTCAAAATGCAACTGAAGGTTTATTTACAGTAGGTGAAGTCAGAAGGCAGGTAGACAGGTGTTTGAACTTAAGTAACAGAAAGGTTTTTAGACAGCAACTTCACTGGTGTGAGGCACAAAACACTTGGTTTCTTTGAGAGGTTGGCACTGCTTCACAAATGTTTCACTTTTAAAGCACAGACACAGCATGACTTTCCCTCCTCTCCAGACCTTAGGGTGCTCCACTGAGACAAACCCTTCCTAGATACTGGGCAGGCGTTATAGTTATGAGCTATAACCCTGTTCCTGGCACTGAAGGGGAGACTCCTTTCTACCCACTTCCTTGGCTCTCTATAATTCCCAGATCCCTTGAGTCTAAGTAGGAGTTAGTGCTGGTTTCCCCCACTTTAGTCCTAGGACTTAAAAGTGTTTCATAAACATTATTTCCTCTCACAGAGGATTCTCTGGCTGTCCCTCTCTGGTCTAAAGCCAGGCTCCAACTCCCTTGTTTACTCTCTTGTTTTTCTCTCCAACTCCAACTGACAGCTCTCCCAACAGTCCATCCCCAACTGCCATTTCATCCTAGCCACATGGGCGGTGGGGTGGGAAGGAAACATGTCAATCATAGCTCACTGACTGGAAATCTCAGCATCTGAAGCTGAGTCTGTCACAGCTGCAAGAAGAGGAGAAGCTGAAAATATGGTGGGAACTCAGTTCTGATGTTGGTCTTTGACTCCCTAGAAAGATTTTGTCCCACTCTGTGATCTGTCCTCAGCTATGGTTTTGAAAAGGTGAGGCAGGCCTCCCCATGGAGAAGCAAGTGGACACTGACAACTTAATCACTGGGCAATGCTGCATGGGTATATGTAGGACTTCTTCATTAAATGTTCAAGCACCAAAAGGGAGAGTACTTTTCACATTTTCTTTGCAGGGCTGCCAGCCAGATTTTAGGGTTGGCTCTTGACTTGTTGCATCTGTGGTTAAGACAATTTTTTAAAATGGGGCTGGCAGGGGGTATTGCCTTCACCTCTGATGGTTTCCTTTACTGTTTTGTACAAGTTTCAACCAGGAGCCAACGTCCCCTGGTGTGTGCCTCAGCCCCTGAATGCCCGTTTCTGGCCAAGAGCAACAGTTGTTCAGAACCTGACTCCCTGTGAGTCTGACCGTGCCTCTTGCCTCACCTTGGCTGCTCTTTGCTCTTTTGCAGAACTCACGGTACCAGACGTACCAGAGAATGTGGAATTACATGTATTCCAAACAGCCCAGTGTGTTTGTCAAGAGCACAGAAGAAGGGATTGCACGGGTGCTCAACTCCAACTATGCCTTCCTGCTGGAGTCTACCATGAACGAGTATTATCGTCAGCGCAATTGCAACCTCACGCAGGTCGGGGGCCTTCTGGACACCAAGGGCTACGGGATTGGCATGCCAGTCGGTAGGCAGTGAAGCAAAATTCTAGCTATTCTGGGCTGTCTGCCGAGGATCGGAGCATGAATAGGCTGAAAGAGTTTCAGAACAGATGCCAGGTTCATTTCACAGCCCTCTCGTATGCCGCTTGGCTTTAAAGGGATAACTGCCCGCATGTATCTGGGTGGCACCTCAGAAGAAAAGTTTAAGAACATTTTATTAATGCTTGTGTTTGTGCTTAATTTACTCTTTGTTTTATGTAATATACTTCTATATCACCTTTCCGCAATGCTCAACATGGTTTTCCCTGACCTGGATAGCCTAGGCAAGCCTGATCTTTTCAGATCTTGGAAGCTAAGCAGGGTCGGCCTTGGTTAGTAATTGGATGGGAGACCTCCTAAGAAGGCCAGAGTCACTGTGCAGAGGCAGGCAATGACAAAACACTTCTGAGCATCTCTTGCCTTGAAAACCCCAACAGTGTTCACCATAAGTCAGATATGACTTGACGGTACTTTCCACCACCACCATGGTTTCCAATACAAGCCACAGCTTGTATTTAGATTTTATCAAAATATAGATGTAAATGAACACCATTTCTATACAAATAACACATTAAAATCAATTCTGCCTAAGCAGCATTGCTGTCTCAATGGTAAACGGGAAGAGGTGTAACAGACTCTTTTATCCACATCTTACAAAGATCCCACCATCCAAAAGGAAAGATTTATCTTTTACTCTTGGATAGCTTTCAACAATTAGTAGGGCCTGTCAAACTGGACTGTTCTTTGAACAAGTTCTGCTTATCAGTACGTTATTTATAGGGTCCTTTGCTTTGCCCCTTCTCATCAAAGTACGCAGACACCTTTGTAGAGTTTATTCATTTCCTTTTTATTGGAATTATACTCTAGTTTTTTAACGAAGCAGGATATCAAAATATATATGGTCATTGATATAAATCCTACAAAAATAGAACACAGAAAAGCAATAGGAATTGGGTTTGCTAACATTTCCTAATTAACTCCAAGTTTGAAACAATCTAAGTTTCTATGAAATTCTTTAAGATTCTCATCACATACAATGCAAAGATAAGATTCTCACGTAAATTCTCATGAGATTTCTTCCAATCAGAACTCTAATATACTATCTGAATTTGCATGTTTTATAGGTTATCTTATGAAAATATCTAGCATCTTTTCCATGTGATAACATAAACAAACTATGATTGGTTTGATGCTTCATCAAATATTCATAATTTCTGTTGTATAACCTTCGAATTAGCCAAAAATGTCATTATATCCAACTTGCAAAACAAAACTATAAATCTGTGACACAGAGTTAAGTTGGTAGATCACCACTGGTCCATTCTCTGATAGAAGAACATTAAACTAGATAGATTCCACTATATTTAATTGGCTGTCAAGAATGAAAGCAACACCTGTTTTGGTTATACAATTCTGATAGAAAAAACTCAAGACAGTTCATTCAAATTGCTGAAGTTCACCTAAAATGCATGTCTATTGCTTTATATTGCTTAGTATTGCTTAATGCAATGTGTTTTAATCTATATTACTGCAACAGAGGCCTACTGGCAGCCCATTCTATAGAGATGGGACCACTGCCCAAAACATGCTTGCTCTTGTAGCCATAAATTTCACGTCTTTTAGGGAGAGAAAGTAACCCTTCTTGGGAAGGTCTTAAGGTTTCAGGCTCTACTTGGTGGAGGGGGAAGAGGGGGAATAGATTTTTGACTGAAGGGCAGTTGGGAAATTTCTAGTTGGAACAATGAGCAGAACCACAAGTGACAAAAGGCACAGATTGGACACTTGTCAGCTTCCCTCAAGTTTTGATGGGAAATGTAGGCAGCTTGGCGGAATGTTGGACAAGTGACAGTTGAAAAGTCCATTGGGCAGCAGTCGGAGAGCCAAGCTGCTAGACCAGGATGCCTACATTTCCCATCAAAACTTGAGGGAAGCTGGCAAGTGTCCAATCTGTGCCTTTTGTCACTTGTGGTTCTGCTCAATGTTACCTTGGTCCTAAAACGACACTGGGGTCTCCATAATGCTAGCTGCTCGATAGCTTTTGTGCAGCTGCCTCAAGTTTTTCAAGAGTGAAGAGCAGCAAACAAAGAAGATAATATGGAAAGGACAGACGTGTCACAGAGGTAACCAAAATACAAGTAGAAATACTAATAATTCAAGGGCTGTGCAAAAGAGGGGCTCTTGACCAAAATTTGGCATTTATAGCTCTTGTAGGCCACACTCCTGTTGTGACCTTAAACTAGAAGTATTGTGGGGCACAAGAAGGGTTGCCAACCTCCAGATGGTGGCTGAGATCTCCCGGAATTACAGCTGTTCTCCAGGTGACAGAGATCAGTTCCCCTGGAGAAAATGGCTGTCTTGGAAGGTGGATTCCATGGCATTATAGCCAGCTGAGGTCCCTCCCTTCCCCAAACCCTCCCCTCCCCAAGCCTAGCTTAAATTGATGGGAGCTGTGCAACACACAGTAACGCTTAAATGACATGTGGTGGGGGCGGGGAGGGTGTGAGTGTTTCAAAGACTCAGTATCAAAGTCAACAAATCAATAGTTCATAAACCTTTTTACTTAACCTCTACTCTGCTATTAAATGACCTAATGGGCTTCAGTTAACTTGCATAAATGTGTGGTGGATATCTTGAGAATCTAATGGCACTCCCAGTCAATCTGGGGATTAGCCGCACTCTGAATGTTTCATGCTAGAGGGTTATGTTTCCTGGTGCTATATGGATGGCAAGGACTAATTTTAAAGCACTCTTTGGCTTTGGAGGGATCAGACTGAATATGGACAGGGTGGCGTGGGAGGCAGATATTCAGGCCCTGGTTTGATTCTCTCTAAATCCAATAAGACAATATGGTGCCTTCAAGGGCATTGTGGGAACTGCAGCCAGAATCTGTAAGGCTGTGTGCAATAAGCAGGATGGTGAGCCCAGCAACCTTTGGAAAAGCTGAAACAAAGATTATTTTGAACCAGTAAATTTTGTTACAAAGTAAGCCAAGTTCAGAATCCTGTTTTGCAGGGAACTCTTGTTTTTTTTAAGAGTTTTGTGTCCAGGAGAAGGTTGGCAGGCCTGCCTTTACCTTGGCATGGTGCTGAAATGGAAAAGCACCCTCCACTGCACTATACAATTCCAGTACTTTTACAGGTCCATGGTGGGTGAAGATCTAGCTAGGAGATCGGAGGATCTTGCTAGGAGTGATGGCAACACAAGCCATGACTCTTTCAGCATAAAATTCTACCCACCCGTCCACCTGCTTTGTTTATCACATCTACTTAGATCCTGAGCTTTTAACATTTTTTAAAAAATAAACAACAGCCACCATTAAGTCCAAACTGGAGAGAAAAGTGAGATATAAATAAACAATTGCAAAATGTAAATGCCTTAAGTGAGAATTAAGCGCTTTAAAGAAAAGGACCTTTTTATTCTGTTAGTTACTATTATCAGGGCTTTTTTTCAGCGAGAATGCGGTGGAACGGAGTTCCAGCACCTCTTGAAAATGGTCACATGGCCGGTGGCCCCGCCCCCTGATCTCCAGACAGAGGGGAGTTTAGATTGCCCTCCGCGCCACTGGAGTGGCGCAGAGGGCAATCTAAACTCCCCTCTGTCTGGAGATCAGGGGGCGGGGCCACCGGCCATGTGACCATTTTCATCAAGGGCGATTTAAACTTTTAAAAACTCCCCCCCTTTTTCAGCTGACCCAAAGTGACATCATTGTTTGGTCCTGAGTTCCACCACTGAGTTCCACCACCTCTTTTCCCAGAAAAAAAGCCCTATTATTATTGAGAGACCAAAGCCTGGGGGCTCAATATCCATACTGGCAGTAAAAATCACTTTGGACCCTAAAGGTAGAAGACATGAGAAACCATGTTTTTGCGGAGAAAGTTACCAATTCACTTTCGGAAAATCAAAGAATGGGAGTGTACACAGATATATGTGGTAATGCGTAAATTCCATTCTGCAATATGGCGATCCTTAGGTTTCAGCAGTAAAGATAAGCAGACTTTTTAAAAGGTAAAAACCTGCAGAAGCATCTTTGGCTGGGTTCACATGAGCTAGGAGAAAAGGTAACAGTGAGGAAAGAGTGTACAACTTCAGGCTGTAGGTCATATTTAGGGATCATATTTAGATCCCTAAATATCTGTATGATCTACAGGCTGTAGATCATATTTAGGGATATTAAAAACTCCTTGCAAACAGGAAACCAGCACAGCAAGCAGAGAGAGGAGCCAGAACTAGAGATGGGCAGGAACCGGGAAAATATTGAACTGTGCAGTTCGTGGTTCGTTGCATTTCACAAACCATGAACTTGCCCTGGTTCATGAACCGGTTTGTTTGTTTCATGAAAACATCATTTCCAGGGCAGCAGAAGGTCTGCAGAAAGCTCATCCCCTCCATTGCTTAGGAAACTGATTGATCAGCACCAGGCTGCCTGCAGTGACAAACCGAAAAACGAACCAAATGAACCAGCCTAAAGTTCACAGCAGTTCATCAGAAATGGGCTCTGACGAACCGCTGGTTCGCAAACCATTAACCAGCTCAGTTTGTGATGAACTTTGGTTTGTATTTCGGTTCGTGCCCCTCTCTAGCCAGAACCTTTTTTCCTGCAGTGTTAGTTTTCTGTATGCATGAATGATTTGATATTAAAGCATATTCAAAGACAAATTCCACCCTGTACAGTTCCAAGTGGTGCAGTCAGTCCATTCTACTGCGTCATTCTCCTGCATGTGTACACCAGGTACATAGCTACAAAAACAAAAGCAACCCAATGAAACATAGTTCAGCTTTGTTTTTTAAAAAATGGGGAAGGGAAAGGCTACCACTGAAAATCTCAGTTCTACAATAAATTGTGCATGTTTTATTTTAAAATGTGTTCCACTAAAAATAGGTACCGTATCCGCTCCTCTTTTCAAACGTCCCTCTTGGCTTTGCAGGTTCTGTTTTCCGTGATGAGTTTGACTTGGCCATTCTCCAGCTGCAGGAAAACAACCGTCTAGAAATCTTGAAGCGCAAGTGGTGGGAGGGAGGGAAATGCCCCAAAGAGGAGGACCATCGAGCCAAAGGTAAAAGCCCCGGCTGCCTCCTGTCCTGTAATATCTGTCTGTTAATGAAGATGTACCATGGAGAGGTTGCTGCCAATGAGAACAACCGAGGTTCCAAGGCCATGTCACCTTTACAGCACAAGGATTTTTGAATCCTTCCGAGCTGAAATATCTTCCTTAATAATGTGAGGACAGAGCCAAGGCAGCGCTGCTGTGCCTCATGTGGAGTGTTTTTGCCTGGGGCAAAGAGAGTGAGAACAACCAAATGACAAATATCAGAGGCATATGAACAGCAAATGGGCTTCTAATGAACGTCCGTGGTGCTGCAGCAGAAAATAGATCACTTGAGGGACATCATCCAAATCCTAAGGTTCTTTAAAAGGCAGGGGAACTCTATCAAAGGAGGCTGCTGGCTAATGGTCCAATCTAAAGAAATGTTAGAAATGGAAAAGCAAGTGGCAGAGACTCTAATGACAGTGCAGAGCTGAAGGGCAAGACCTTCTGGGAAAGCTGTGCAAACCACCCTAAAAGGCAGCGCTAGGGTGATGTCTCTGCCCCAGGAACCGTGGCCAGCCAAAAGCAATTGCTAAATATTTTAACCTAAAGCAGGAAAGTGTTTTCCCCCCTCCTAGGAATGCTAAAAGGTTTGCTGGCTTGTGGCCTTTTAACCCTTACAAGAGCATGGAACAAAAGCCAAGCCGTCTTCTGGCCTCCATTATGCTTCTTTGGAAAAGCATGAAGGAGGCCTTAGCCAGGAAATTCAAACAAGACAAGAAAACACAGAGACACTTCACCAGGAAATAGACCTAGAGGAGTTAGCTGTGTTAGTCTGTAGATGCAAAATAGAAAAGAGTTCAGTGGCAACTTTTAGGCTAACCAATTTTATTGTAGCATAAGCTTTCGAGAAACACAGCTCTCTTCGTCAGCTCTGACGAAGAGAGCTGTGGTTCTCAAAAGCTTATGCTACAATGAAGTTGGTTAGTCTTAAAGATGTTACTGGACTCTTTACTATTGCACTAGGAAAATCACCTTCTGTTTGCACTCTGATGCAGGTCACAGACTGGAGACTGTATGGGTTACACAATTTAATTCTGAACATAGGTAGAGTTAAGAAATATCTGTATGAAGGTGGGATATTTTTGAGAGAAAATAAGTCTCCACCTATGCCCCCAGATGGAAACGCATCAAACTTTAGAAAAAAAATAATAAAGGGGGGGAACTTTTCAAGGCAACTTAAGTTGAACATGTTGTTCCTCTTTGAGGTTATGAAATACTCATCAATAACAAATATTGAAGTCATTTTGCTTTTAAGACCCCACTCTAAGTAATTTCCAGACATTCCTCTTGACTCCCGGGCTGTTTTTACAGACAGGATTGCATTACAGCAACGCTCTTGAGTGCCTCCCTGGCCAGCACCAGACGTCCAGAGACTTGTAAGAGCGCTAATTGCTTTATCTTGACATCTCAAGCATACAACTGGGCTTCAAAGGGATGAAAATAAACTGATAAATTATGAAACACTTACTCCCAACAGAGGGAGGAGAAGGCGGTGGCATATGGAGAACTGTCACTCAGTGAGTAGCTGAGAAGAGATCAGACTCTAACCAACTCCAGACACAAAAACCAGCAGGTGGTCTGATTGTAGCCCAAGTGTGGGTGGGGGGATGGAGGAGCAAAATTGACTGAGATTGTACCACACATTGTGGCCATCTTCTGGTAAGGAATGTAGTCACCACAGCACAATTAAAACCATTGCAGCTTTTATTGGGCTCGTGGCAATGAAAATCACATCCTTTGGTTCTAGGGGCAGAAACTTTTATAACTGAGCCACTAAAGGGAGAAATGAGGATTACTAGTAGGGTTGCCAGCCTCCAGGTGGTGGCTGGAGATCTTCCAGAATTACAACTGATCTTCAGGTGACAGAGATCACTTCCCCTGGGAGAAAATGGCTGTCTTGGAAGGTGGACTCTATGGCATTATAGCTAGCCAAAGACCCTCCCCTCCCCAAACCCCACTCTCTCCAGGCTCCACCCTCCAAATCTCCTGGAATTTTCCAACAAGGAGCTGGCAACCCTAATTGCTAGGGACTACTGTTTCTTCAGGGATTACAAATAATGGCTCCCAACAGGGCTTTTTTCTGGGAAAAGAGGTGGTGGAACTCAGTGGGTTGTCTTCGGAGAAAATGGTCACATGGCTGGTGGCCCCGCCCCCTAATCTCCAGACAGAGGGGAGTTTAGATTGAGATAGAGTCTAAACTCCCCTCTGTCTGGAGATCAGGGGGCAGGGCCACTGGCCATGTGACCATTTTCAAGAGGTTCCGGAACTCCGTCCCACCGCGTTCCAGCTGAAAAAAAGCCCTGGCTCCCAATATTAGCAAGGAGTGTTATATAAATGTTCTGCTTCTCTTTCTGCTTCTGGTAAACACTCCATTGTTGGGCCTCCTGCCGCTGCCTTGTTCTGTACCATCCCCAGATTCCTTTACCTGTAATTGCCATCTAAGAAGAAGTCTGTTTGCTTACAAAAGTGTGATTTACTGGGTGACTGGAGCGCCCCAGAGATGCTGCCAAAAGAAATGATGGAGAACGACAGAGAGACATGACCCTCTATTAAGCAAACAAAAAAACAACCACAAAGCAGCTCTACGATGTACAAGGGGGTTGGTGAGGACTTATGTCTAAAAGCGGTGTGGATATTGTCAATAAATCCTTGATTCTCATACTGTGATTTACTGCACCAGAGAGGAGAAAAAAAGATTTTATAGGCATCTTAGGTGATTAATAGTCGTACATGATACCCCAGCAAAAGCCAGTAGTCACCACATGGTTCATGGTAATCAATTCCATCAACAATTATGTCCACCTGAGACTCAAGAACAGTAACACAGACAGAAGTGTTGCTTAGATACCTCCACCTACGAGCATGGGTCCCCAAACTTTATCTTGAGAGCTTTGCAAGCTGTTATCTGCTCATTCCAACACTGTTAAAATGGAAGACAGTAAAAGATAGGGCCCAAATCTTCCATGTTCTTTGTGAGGAGGGACTCAGTGTTTCACAGGTTGAACAGTCCTGCTAAGCTTAATGGCAGTAGAAATTTCCTGTGGCCTAAACACTAGAACTCCTGCTATTTACCGGAGCACAACTCTTTCTTCCATGAGAAGCAATAGGTATTTCAATGAGATCAGGGGTCATTTCGTAGAAAAAGAGCTGGAGGAACTCATTAGCATAACTCATTAGCATATGCCACACCCCTTTACATCACCAGAAGTGTGTCATTAGCGTGATTGATTTGCATATGCCACACCCCCTGACATCACCTATCTTGGCTGTTTTGGACCCAATCTTGGCCATTCGGGGCCAAAATTGGGCCCAAAATGACAAAAAAGGGCTGAAAATGGCCAAAAAAGGGCCCAAAATGGTCACGATCAGGCCGCTGCTGAGTGGGAGAGTGATCCACCACCCATCAGAGGCCCGATCCGGGCCGTTTCGGCCCTAATCCAGGCTGAAATGGGCCCAAAATGGCCGAGAGTCAGGTGGGCAGGGCCACCTGACGTGACCTCTTTGGGGAACTGCTGGAACTGCGTTCCTGCGCGTTCCCCCTCAAAATGAGACCATAATGAGATCCTGTTATATACAGTATTTACTCAAATGCAAGATTAGGTTATGCCAAATATGTCATCAAAAGGGGAGGGGGAGGTTGCCTTACGTTCATGTACAAGTTACAGTTAAGTCCAACAATAATTTGTGTGTGTGTATAACATTTTTAAGGGGTTAGTCTTACATTCAGGGTTGTCTTCCTATTGAGTAAATATAGTAACTTCACAAACTTTTAAAGCAATTATGCAAGAAAGCTGACAGGGCACTAGAAACAAAGAGAAGAAACCTGTGCTCTTCTTTTAGCTGATCGAGCTGTGGCCTCCATTGAGCTACTTTTTCCTCTTCTTTCATTGCCCTTCACAGTTCACATGCTCTTATATTCTTGTTTATTTATAACGAGCATGTCACTATTTATATCTAGCTGACAAAGTGGAAATCTCAGGTCTTCTCCAAGCTACTTTAAAGACTGGGGTTGTATGTTATAGATGAAGATCAAATTACATTTTGGGGGCCCTGATGTGTATCTTGGATAATGCTCTGATCCTTATTTCCATTCAATTCAAAATCTGCTCCACTATTTCATCAAATATATTTGTAGTGCAAAACTGTTTCCCGGATATTTTAAGGGACAATTGTTTAACCATTCTCCCATTGGGACTGGATGTTCATTCCTTGATAGCCGGAAGAACATGGATTTCTTTAAACTGTTGAGATGTCGATTTGTTAAGCTGAAAGCTATCCTAAACATTAAGACTGCTGTAATTTCACACAATGGTGGGAGATCCGTGAATGGGTCTTCTCCATATATTTAAAGTATTAATAACAGTTGGGAGGGTAATGTTTTCCCCCCATGTTGAATTGCATCCCCACCAGAGCTGCTATTTGCCCCACAGGAAGCCATATGCAGATATGGTGCCTATCTGTTTTCCCTGTGGGGAAAATAGCAGCGTAGCATATGGGTTGCACAGGGAAAACAGCACAGAGGAAAGGGGTTTAGGGGAGAAAAAACTTCTCATCGGTCCCTGTTTAAAGAGGGAGGGGTGCTGTGGCTTACTGGCATTTTAAAAGCTCCTGGAGATCCCTTCATCTAGTCTTATTCCACAGTCATTAAATCAGTCAAATCCTACTTCAACTGTAAACATACATAGAAAGGAGGGGCTGAACCCACCCTTCACTGCTCTTTATCTACCCTGATTGTGAGTACCACTAGGTGATCTTGTGTATATATGCACTCAGACTTTCTCTACACAATACTTTTGACATGTGTTCTTCACATGTCAGGAGACTCAATGTTAGTTGGGAAGCATAGTTTTGAAAGACAGAGCTGGCGGAGATCACTCTGGAGGGGATGGATTCTGTCACAGCCCTTTCCGCCTTTGGTGTGCCCGACAGTCTCCCCTTCCAGAGCATTTACCCAGCCACCCTCATGACTTAAAACTGTGAATTAACCAAGCCTCAGCAGGGCAAAGGTTGGAAGGGAAGACACCAGAGCTGGCAGAGATTGCTCTGGAGGGGACAGACTCTCTCACAGCCCTCTGCCACAACCTGTCTTTTAAAACTACACTTCCTGGCTAACATTTCATCTCCCAACACATGAAGAACACGTGCCCTGGCGTCTCTTGTCGAGAGACTCTCAGTGTGTTTCATACATTTGACTCTTCAGGATTGGTTCCAGGTATCCCTGGTTAAATGTTCTCAGATAGTAATACTTAGGAAAACTTCTCTTTAGGGAATTTAACCATGAACAGATGGGCTTAAGACATCTTTCTTCCAATCAAAGTTAACAGCAGAGGTGTAAATCAGTTAAAATATGGCTCCTTAGAAGTTAGTCTGCCACATTAACGTTGTTGCTCTCTCTCTTGGTAGGCCTGGGAATGGAGAATATAGGTGGAATCTTCGTGGTTCTGATATGTGGTTTAATCGTAGCGATTTTTATGGCAATGCTGGAGTTCTTATGGAACCTTCGACACTCCGAACACTCCGAGGTAAAGGTCTGCATGGGGAAGGAGACATTCGGTTTGTTTTCCTTTGTTTATTTTATCACTTGGTTTGGTTTATTCTTCATTCACTTTGAGTCCAGGTTGCTTACTAGCTATTTCTTTACTGGTGTAGTGGAAGGCTGGTTTTAAATTTATATTTTAACCTATAATAATATTGTTTAGATACAGTTTTACAGATTTGTTGTGAACTGCCCTGGGGACTCTCCAGGATGGAATGGTGGGATTTACATTACTTAATAAATAAGTAGTTGGTCAAACATGTCAGAAAAGCAAAGGGCACCAGAACAAGAGTGGTGGTGGATTCCCTATGTAGTTAAAATCCCAAATAAAACGGAACATTTCAATCAATGTTACCTAAAAATTCAAGAAAACGTGAAATGGTGGAATGCAGAATATATGAATATTCTGGGCACAGGCAGAAAAACTTGTATCACTTGAGTATTTCAAGAGAAAATGGTAGACACTAGAACTTTCTCTAATAATTAAGATCTAGTTTTCACATTTCTATACAAAAGTCTGCCAAGAAAACATCATGATGCGACGTCCCCCCATGGGTCAGTAATGACTCGGTGCTTGCATAGGGGACTACCTTTACCTTTATATGGGAAGTACTTACGTATAGGAATTAAACCTCCATGTATCTGGCTCAAATAATATGGTTTGTTTCCTGACCATATGCTGGGAAATCATTATTGGCTGTGCCTTCCTGGTGTAGGGAACTTCAGAATTTGAACTGGTCACAACACTCACTTTTGAGGACGCACAGAAAATTGCCACTACCAGGTACAACCAAAATGACTGCTGAACTGCTGCTGTCTCTTCTACATATTACTTTTGATTTACTTAAGTTTCCCAGTATTTTGTCCGCCAGTTGTTCGTTATCAACTTCCCATTTAAGCCAAGCCTTAAAGATTATTATGTGTTTTGCTGAATCCCTTGTGGGTGGTGGTGGTGGTGGTGAGAGAATAGACCAAAGCCAGGGTTTGGAGTATAAAACACTAGTAAAAAGTTTTTGCTTATCAAAATGGTACAAGCAAAAGGGTCAACAGAAAGAGAAAACAGAGCTGAGGACTGAAAGTAACACTTCTCTGACAACTCACAGTTAACCATTATGACTACCTTGGGATATGATGAATGAAAAGCTATGATTTTAATATATCTTAGGATGGATTCCATTTTAATTAACATTGCTTTTAAAAACTGCCGGTCAAAATGCTTTCTCTATATCAATTATTCAAATCTCAAAACTTTTTTTAAAATTTTATTTTACTAGGATGAATTATGCTACTGTTTCTTCTCTACTAAATGTCCATTTGTTAGGAACCTAGATGGGTCACATGAATGTAGGTATTTATAACATTTGTATGCTGCCTTTCCACCCAGTTTAAGGTTTCCCAAAAATACATAAACAGGGAGGAGGGACACGAGGGTTACAGAGGAAATGTAGTGGAAGCCAGTGATAAAGGGAAACAACCAAATCTCCCTGGGGAGGGAATTCCAGAGTTTTGGTGCCATGACTGAGAAGGCCTGTTCTCAGGTTGCCACCCAAATAATCTATATGTTGTTTTATGCAAAAATAAGCAGTATACCCTGGAGCAATTAAGAGTGGCGTTGGAAGTTTAGAGTAGAGGTGGGTACGAACCGAAAAAATGGTGGTTCATTTGGTTCATCACGGTTCACGAACCATGAACAATGAACTTTCATGAACTTGCCCCAGTTCGCAAACTGGTTCATTCAGTTCGTGAAAACATCACTTCCAGGTCAGCAGAAGGTCTGCAGAGAGCCCATCCCCCCGTTGCCTAGGAAACTGATCGGTGCCAGACTGTCTGTAGTGATGAACAGAAATACGAACCAAAGGCACCAGGCTAAAATTCATCACGGTTTGTGAGAAATGAGCTCCCATGAACCACCAGTTCGCGAACCATGAACCAGCCTGGTTCGTGACGAGCTTTGGTTTGTAATTCGGTTCGTGCCTATCTCTAGTTTAGAGTGTTGGACTACAAACAGAAAAACCTGGGTTCCTTCAAGGGCCAATCAGCCGAACCTGCCTCACAGGGTTATTGTGATCACACCTACTGTTCTGAACTCCTTGAAGAAAGGTAGAATAGCAATATTTGAATTAGTAAATAAATGGGAGGAAAGCTAGCATTTGTTATTAATACAGTCCTAGGCACACATGAAGCCTCTCTTTTCTAGCATCGTTTGATAAAAGCTACAAATCCTGCAAAAACACATTTAACTACATTTTGAATAATTGGAGAGCAGTTAATGTCAAATGTTCCCTTTAAAAGTTAAAATAAGAGTACATTTCAGAAACATTTTCTCCTGCTAGAAAATGCATTTCCCTGTGTTTGATTTCTTTTCAAGGAGGAACCTTTTTGTAACTATTTTGTAGAGGAAGGTAAACTTTTCAGCTACCCCACAAAAGCCTCTCTTTTGCGCCAAAAGAAAACTGCCACCTATTAAGTCAACGTATTCAAATTGCTAACGAAGACTTAGGAAACCAGGCATTACAGACTGCATAGTACTGATAAACGTATAGACATGAATGGAGGGAAAAAAGCTATTGCTAACAATCTGTTGCTTATGGATTTCAAATGGCCTGGTAGCAGTTCCTTTAGTTACATCACGGTTTGAATGGATATGTTTTGAAGAGACATCTTTAAGAAGCCTTCTGCAAGTGAAAGTTTGGATATCTTAAGAAACATTTTAATAGTTTAGTTCCAGTGTTACATTGCACTTATTTAGCAAATTTATAGTCTTTTTAACTTTAAAGCCCTCAAGACGGCTTACATCCAAGACTGTAATATTATGCAAGCAATAACAACACCTGTTTAATGTTGCTTGGGGTGCAAACATATAGCAATCCGTCACAAAGGAGAAAATACGGTGGTGTGCACAGTCTATCTATTTCACTTTGTGCAAATGTAAAAGATATTCTCTGTAAAATATTATGTCCGTGGTGTTTCTCCTTTTGTAAGTATCAGTCCAGTTGTAGCTGAAGAGGCTATAAAGCTGGAGGTACATTACTACACATGTGGCAGTCATGTGATAAATTGCAGTGTTTCTGTAGAGAGTTGTTCCCCCCCACCACCCATAAAGAACTTCTTAAATTTCAAAGTATCCTAAACAAGCCCAGCAGATTGCTCCTCAGTTCTCTGGGGAATCATGAAGAAACGAAGGAATTAATATGTGACTTTATAATGGGGAGAGAGAAGTAACTTTACCATTAATGGGGAAATTTAGTTATTAATTAATCTAAGCTAATAATTGTATTAAAAATAGATAGTTGAAACAGTGGAATGTAGATTGATATATTAGAAAATTGGAGATATAGAAGAATTTGAATATGCTTAGAATAAGTGATACAGTATATATAAGATTTAGAAAAATTATAGTTAAGCGTAATTTAAATAATAAGATGGGTTAGGGGTTGGAAAGCTGTTGGAAGTCAATAAGGAGGGTGGGGGAAAGGGTGGGGGCTGATATAATTTAGATAAAATGGGGAATTTGTGTATTTGATAATATTCTATGTACTCGCCAATAAAATTTAAAAAAAGAAAAAAAAGAAAGAAATGAAGGTGTATTTTTAAAATATTTTGTTCCTGTTCCTGTTAGTGGCAAAACTCTTTATCAATAAAGTTTGGAAGGGAATCCATGAATAGATAACATATGAAGACATAAATGTTTATGCCAGCTTTCAGGACACAGTAAAATAACTGATCAGTACAATACTGGTCTCAGCAGTAAGGCAACTACAAAATAACCTCTGGCAATAGCAAAAGCCAAAAAATAAGAGCAGTATACATTGTAAAAAAAAAAGCAGTAAAAATGCCAACATGTGCAGTAAGAAGAACATGAGAACCTTCTGATAATCAAAAATGCTCACATTAAACGGAAGTTAACATGGGCACTGTTGTTCGGCTTGCAAAAATGACACACTAGTGCCGAAAATGGCAAATAAGTACGGAACGATTTATTTATATTACTATCACAAAAGTTATATGTAATTACTGAGATTATGTGCAGCACAGAGTACCACTTTGATGTTTTTTACTGTTGATTTCTGCCTTGTTGAGGAAATGTATTCTTTTTGCACTTTCGTGGGTCTGATAATATTTATATATGACATCTGCAATTTTCACTTCGGCGAAGAAAACATGTAGTTATTATAACTGTCTTGTTTTGGTAGGATCATTATATGCATTTCTGTTTACAAAAAATAAAACTTTAGATTTTTAAAATGTGAATAAGACATAAACCACACACCAGACTAAATAATTAGAACAGCAAAAGAGCCCAGAGAAAGTCCCCTGTGTGTTTCATTACTCAACTCTTGGACCTCCGGAACCATTCACGGCTTCTCAGCTCTTGCTGAGATGAGAAAATTATGCCCAAGAGTGCGCAATTTCATACTGATTGATTGTTCCTCTCTATAGAAAATGCCCTGCACTCAGAAAAATGGTAAGTGAAGGAGAAGGCTGTGCTAGAAACCTTCTCGCTGACAACTAGTTTGTTATGTGCAGGTTTTGTATTTGTTTGTTTTGCATGGAGGAACTTTTTGAAGTGGTGCAGTTCAGAAAAGAGCTACTCGGCCACCTCAATAAGAATCAGGGCCAAGTGTTGCTGAGGTTAAAAACGCAAGGAAAAGTGTTGTTATTCCAGGTCTGATAAGATTGCAAAGATTTTAATCAAATACAAGTGAGATGTTTTGCTGGAGTCCAGAACAATTAATCAAATTTTAAAAATCTGTGCAGCAGCATCACAAATATGCAGGCTTTAGAACAGGATTCTCAGGTACTGAACAGATTAAAGCACCTTTGGGACTGTAGAGGTTTCAGAAAAAGTGGTGATCTGGAGACAGAGAAACTGATGTTATGCTTATTTCCTTGCTCTAGGTGTCTGTCTGTCAAGAGATGGTGACAGAGCTGCGAAGCATCATTCTCTGCAAGGACAGTTTCCACCCTCGTCGGAAGCGAGGGGGGGTTATACGAACTCGTCCCATTATCCAAGAAGAACGGAGAGCTCGCACCACTACTACGCTCAGCAACGGCAAGCTCTGTGGTGGGGGTGACCCAGATCCGCTGGCACAGAGACTGGCCCAGGAAGCTGCTCTGGTGGCTCGAGGCTGCACACACATCAGGGTGTGTCCTGAATGTCGGCGGTTCCAAGGCCTCCGGGCCCGGCCAGGACCCGGTTCCCCTGCACAAAGCGACGAGAGCTTAGAATGGGAGAAAGTGACAAACAGCAGCGAACCCGAGTAAAGTGGCAGGGATACAAAAGAAACTAATGTTCCATTTTACAGAACATGAGACTTGTATACAGTGTTGAACTATTTTTAAATTAATAAAGCAGTTCCCCAGCTTCTCAAGGGCAAGTCAAGGCTTTGGGCTGGGGGCTGAGCCCAATGGGAGCTTTTTGTTACCTGTCTTGTATGAGAGAGTGTCTAATCTACCTACATGCTGAAGCGCTCAGAGGAAGCCTCTCTGGCCAGGCTTTGTCCTTGGAGGGCCTTTCCTCGGCAGCTTCCCAAGCAGAAGCCAGAGGTATGCATAGGGAAAGTTACCTAGAAGATGCAACCAGAGTCACAGTATGGAAAATTCACTATCCTAAGCCAAGTGATAATGTTGCTGTCACCATACAGACTTCATATAAGGGATTTCTTGGAGCTGGGGGAAGGGTAATCTGATTTATTTTGGTATTTCAAGACCTAGAGTGGTCCGGCACCACCTGAGTTCATGGGCCAAACTCATACAGCTTTCCCAATTGCAAAGGGGAATGTTACAGATAGGGGCAGGCAGGCTCAAGGGGACAGCTCCGCACAGATGAATCCACTGACAAAGGAAAATCCATTCAAGGAGTTCTAAATACCAAAAAACAACTACCACCCACGGAACTCAAGAGGCCTTGAAACAGAATGTCAAGTGTCCTGTCTTCTTTCTTTCTTTTTAGTCTTTACCTTTTGGGAGAGAGGGGTGATTGCACTGGTTTTGAGAAAAGTAACCAGCAGCAGGAGGAGTACAGGGAGAGGGGGATTTTGCCTTCTCCCACCAGCAGAGGGTGGTAGAACTTAACTATCCCAGGTCATCAACGGATCCACTTCCAATCCTCCAGACCCCTTCTTGTATCGGAGAGTCTCTTTGCTACTAAATGTCCTGGAGCAAAGAGCCGTGGGCACAATGTCCAGGCATCTCTTAATAAAAAGGTTCAGTGGACAGAACTGGTTAATGGTCAGGAAATCCTGCTTAGCAGCAACTCTACAGATGTGGGTTTTTTTCCATGGGAGAGTTTAATTTCCTGATTTTCTATGCAATTTCTGATTGTAAAATAAGAGGAAGAAAATCAAGAAGGGTGACAAACAAACATATGGTCGAAGAATATCCTGTTCTTGGTTTTTTTGTTTGTTTTTTTGAATGTACTGAATAAAATATGTCCTTCTATAAATATAGGGGTTTTCCCTTTATACCCTTGATATTCAGAGGTAGTTAACGTCCCAGATCACCAGGGGGGAAAGAGCTGTAGATGCCTATGGCAAATGCAATATATTAAATTATCTCTATTCACATCGTATTAGGTGGCTGAATGGTCAGAGTATTATAGTATTGCTAAGTACAATCTAACACTGTGTTCAGTGCGCCGACGTCCATTGATTTCAATGGGTTAAAGTGCACTTTGCACTTTTTTTTATTTTGGCCACTGACCTCGCTAGGGCTACACTTATATAAGTGGTTAATGAGATACCCTGAGAATTGTTTGAGGAAAAGACCCACTATGTTCTTCGAACTTACATCAGGATGTACTTTAACAGATAAAATCCATTTCTCTCGGGGTATGGGTGGGGATCATTTCAATAGCAACAAAAATGGAAATAATCTGACAGTATACAAGTAAAATGCAAAGAACCTTAGCTTTCTGTCTTTGGATATTAATATTGTAAAGGAAACATCACACTCCTAAGTTTAGTGAGAGAATCCATTGGGAAAAGAAAGGAGATGGACAGTTAAAATTAGCTTGCCCCAAACCCCTTCCTAACTCCAGGCAGCTCTGAATGAAAAAAAGAGGCTGGGGCTGACATTGTTTGCTTACTGAAAGCATTTGGCATCTAGCACAAATTCCCACCTCACATTCCACTGCCCTATGCTTGTTAGAAGCAGGGTAAGAAACATAGTTATAACCTGTACGTGGTTGGTGCAGTGAAGGACAGAGCTTTATTCATGTTCATTTCAAGATATGAGATCTATCAGCACAAACTGACTCAACTGTGTCTGTCCAAGTTCTAACAAACACTCTGAATCTAATCGTTGATGAATGCCATTGTTGAAAACCCCAAATCATTTGCCCCATCCTGTTAAAGCCGTGCATCCATGTCTCTTTATTTGGATAATATGGCAGAACTGATGAAGAGTTCTAACTTTCTAGGTCAGGTAACTTTGCAGATCGTTCAAAAAATTTTGGGAAGCACTGCTGTAGCTTCTTGATTACTTTTACAAATGCTTGCTGTCATATCCCACCTTCTTGACAGCAACAAGGGGAACCCTTCTGAGCCTGACTGTGTTTTGTTTAAAGACCAACACGTTTTCACAAGCAGCGGGGAATATTCATCAAAAGAACACAGATCTTTTAACATTTATTTACAGATTACGCACAGGAAAAAAAAGTCTCCCATGAATAATTGAATCTGAACTTCATTTACAGTGGCGAATGAAAAGAAGGCAGACAACCGATGAAACTTTTTTTTTTTAAGTTCCAAAGTCTTTGCACACACTGAGGAAATCCACGTATGTGGCTGCATTGGCCTATGTCAGTTTAAACCAATATATTTTTTTAATTGCACATCAGATTTTTTTAAAAAAAACTCTTGTTAATTCTTTATTGCTATAGGTGCTGTGTGTACTTTTTCACTAGTATTTTCTATTTTTCACTTTGATTTTCTATGTGATGCAGCTCGTGATGAGAATGGGGTCATTCCATGTTCTATGCCAGAGAATTCAAGGAGCTGGGAACAGGAGCAAAGTTGATAATCAATACTCTAAACAGCTGTTTAGGCAGAAGAAGGTATTGCTTAGGGTGAAAGAGTTCAATCAGCCATTTTTGCGCTCACTGATTGAAAACGGGACAGAATGCTATTGGTTGCACTTAAGGGCTGTCTGACACATCTGAAGGCATGTGATACATGATTATTATCTATGTGGCCTGTTTGGGGTCATGATCCATCACTCAGACAGCTGCTTCCTGTATGGGCATGCTGGGATGACAGGATGTTTCAGCTTGATCAGAAAATAAGCAGCCAGTAGGGCTCCACTGATCACATTTTTTTTTGTCCTTCAAAAATTAATCCATCAAACCTTCCCCCCATTATTTCATCCTCTCTCAGATCTTTGCACATCAGGCCGCTGCTAAAAGTAGAGGCGCAGGGCCACTAAAGAAGTGGCAACACAAATAATGTGCCCAAAGGTTGTAAAAATTAGCCTTATATAAATTTGCTTTTCAAACAAGTTGTCAAGCCTGGGGCACTGCAGTAGTAAATATGGTAGGGAAAACAGTGCACAGAGATAGTCTGAACGGGATTGCAAATCAGTTCCCATTTTCCTTTCTCCTTTGGGCCTTTCCCATTGCTAAATAATTTTGCATCCAGTTCAGTACATCAAAGTTCTTTCTTTCTTGTCATTCATATATCAATTTCACAATAAAATGAAAACAAAATTCACTCCCCAAAATATTAGTGGATTAATAGAATACACATGCGGTAAGGATAGTTACTTTGATGTCACACAACTGGACACACGTGTTCTCTCTCTCCTCCAGCAGCACTGTTGGCTCTGTGGAAGCGGTTTTTCGGTGACCTCTTTCCTTTCACCAGCCCCACTCACATGCAAATGAAGTTCATGGTTTTGTCATTTGAAATGCACTTTCCCAGAATGCCTCCCTATTGATAAAACAGGGTAATTCTAGTAAGATATCTCTCCAGATCCCAGTGGGAGCAGAAGATTAGATCAATTCAAATATAATTGCTTTATTCCTTTTAATTGTTTCACCACACCTGCTGTCCATTACGAGACTTGCGGCTTCAGAACCCCGAGAGGCACATCAACTGAGGATTTCAAATTCCTCTGTAGCTAATTCTCTCCCTTGTTCCATATTAGAATATTCATCCTGGGGTGCTGCCAAGTCTAGCTCTTATGCAGGTTAGGTGAGACTCCAATATGATAACTAAGATACCGGGAGCCCGTTTTTCTAATGAATGTTTTATGAGTTTTGATTTCCAAGCCAGTTAATTTGCAGTAGCTCTAAAGGGATATTATTTTTCCCTTAGGATCCAGCCAAGGACTTGACTTCTGGAAGCATTAATGTATTGATGAGGGTCTAAAGCTGCCTGCAGAACTCCATGGGTGCCATTACTAAACTCATCCCGGAATTATTTTGCAGTTTCAGAGTTTATATGGAGAGAGAAAGCTCACAGCGATAACAAGGGAGGTGGGACCAATCCTCTATTTAGGTCAGCACATCTAGTCAGAACAACTGCTTAACCATTTCTCGATGGTTTCTGAGAAAGAATAGCACAATGGTCTTTTCACGCAGTGAAAGAACATACAAGCTCCTTTCATTCTCTTCTATCCTGTTTGGTTACCTTTAATAGTACATTCATTTGCTTTTTCTACCAAGTCACTTCTAGGACCTTGAGAGCACATACAGACCAAGTCCTCTCTTGCTACAATGCCCTGCAGTTTGTTGATCTAAAATAGCTTCGTAGATTTGAATAGCTCATCATGGTTCTATGCCAGCTGAGAATCTGATTCGGTGTAATTAGGACTGGACTCTTAAACCCCGACCGATATAATTATTAAAGGTCATGTGAAGAAAGTAGTAAAACTGCAAGATCTGGATTAAGACCCCTTCCTTTCTCCTCACTGGATAGGCATATTGATTCATTTCAGCCTCAATTATTATAAACAGAATTTCCATAATGATAGAATGCTAAAAGCACAAGTGCCTTCACTACTCTCAGATTCAATTCCCAGTCTGCGACAGAAAATAGCCATTATTATATCGGAGAGTTTCCACAAGGAAGAAATGCACAGTAACGGCCAACTGGCATTACGCCAGTGGTTCCAACTAGAGATGTAAAATTTCCAGAAATTTTGAAGGTACCGGGGGGGGGGGAGGGAATTGAAATTCTGAGGGAAATGGAAAGAGCTCCAATATTTACTTTCCCATCAAACTTTTCCCAGTTTATTTTACTGATATAACAAAATAAAATTAGTATATAAAATTATAAAATGTGGCGCTTTTATGAAATTCAAAAGTATACACTTCTTATTTTTCTATAAGAAAAGTTACAAATATTTATTTTATTTATATTTTTTATTTTACAAAATTTCTACCTTGCCTTTCTGCCCTCCCAAGGACCACCAAGGTGGTGGCAAACTAAAACATACATAATCACATTTTAAAACCATTAAAACCAACCCTCCCCAAACCCAACACATCACAAAACAATTAACATTAGACCTAAGATACAGACAAAAACTTAAAAACAACAATTAAAACACTGGGTGGGAAGGTGTGATCACTGAGTGAAAGCCAAGCAAAACGAAACGCAAAAGTCTTCACCTACTTGTGGATGATGGCAACAGAAAGGGACAGATGAATCTCCATTACCAGAGTTTTAGTGCTATGATCAGCAGGGCCCTCTCCCGGGTAGACCACTTAATTTCAGAAGGCCAGGACACCTGAGCAGGGCCTCGGAATAGAATTGTAGCGGTTCGGTAGGTTCATAAGGGAATAGGCATTCATTCAGGAATGTTGGTCCCAAACCCTATAGGGCTTTAAAGGTCAGCACCAGCACCTTGAATTGAGTCTGGAAGCACACTGGAAGACAATGTAGATCGAACAAGACTGGAGTGATGTGGTCCCTAAGACCCATTCCAGTTAACATTCAGGGGGCAGCATTCTACATCAGCTGAAGTTTCCAAACACTTCTCAAGGGCAGCCCTATGTAGAGTCCATTGCAGCGATCTAATCTAGATGTAACCAAACCATGCACCAAGGGGACCTGCTTTTTTTTCTGCCCAGAAAAGGTCATAGTTGGCTAACCATTCAAAGCTCGTAAAAAGCACTCCTGGCCACAGCTGCCACCTGCTGATCCAGCAACAGGCGTGGGTCCAAGAGTACCCCCAAATGGCAGGCCTGTTCCTTCAAGGGGACTATAACCAGGGCTCGTTTTGAGGGGGAACGCACAGGAACGCAGTTCCGGCAGTTCCCTAAAGAGGTCACATGTCAGATGGCCCCGCCCACCTGACTCTTGGCCAGTTTCAGCCTGGATTGGGTCTGAAACAGCCTGGATCGGGCCTCTGACGGGTGGTGGAGCACTCTCTCACTTAGCAGTGGCCCGATCCTGACCATTTTGGGCCCCTTTTCGGCCATTTTCAGCCCCTTTTTGCCATTTTGGGCCCAATTTCGGCCCTGAATGGCCAGGATTGGGTCCAAAACAGCTAGGATAGGTGCTGTCAGGGGGTGTGGCACATGCAAATCAGTTATGCTAATGACACACTTCCGGTGATGGCAAGGGGCGTGGCATATGCTAATGAGTTATGCTAATGAGTTCCTCCAGCTCTTTTTCTACGAAATGACCCCTAAGTATAACCCAATCCAGAACAGGTGACACTTGAAATCCCAGGTCAGGGTTTCTGCTCACTTGTAGAGCTTCCATATTGTTGGGATTAAGCTTCAATTTATTAGCCCACATCCACTTCAAAACTGCCTCCAGGAACTTGTTCAGGGTTTCTCCATGCTACCTGGGATCAGCCAAAAGCACAAGATAGAACTGAGTGTTGTCTGCATATTGGTGACAGCCCAGTTCAAATCTCTAGATGACTTAACCCAGTGATTTCATGTAGCAGGAGAAAAGAGTAAGAGTCCAGGAGCACCCATCATATTAATAAAATTTATGGTAAGGTATGAGCTTCCATAAGTCACAGCTCACTGAAGAAGTATCTGAAGAAGTGAGCTGTGACCCACAAAAGCTTATATACCCTACCACAAATTTTGTTAGTCTTATAGGTGCTACTGGACTCTAGCTCTTTTCTACTGCTACAGACAGACTCACATGGCTACCCCTCTTGATTTCATGTAGATATTTAAAAGCATAGTGGATAAGATGGAACCTCGCGGTATCACACAGGCCAAAAGCCAAGGGTCTGAGCAGCAGTTCCCCAGCACCAACTTTTAAAACCTACCCTCTAGGTGGGACAGGAACCACTGCAAAACACTGCCTCCCAATCCATGCACAGAAAGGCAGGAAGGCCAGAAGGGTACCATGACTGATAGTACTGAAAACTGCTGAGAGGTCCAGGAGAATTAACGGAGTCACACTTCCTATGTCCATCTCCCAGAGCAGATCGTCCACCAGGGCGACCAAGGCTGTTTCAGTCCTATAACCAAGGCTAATACCAGACTGGAAAGGATCTAAACAAGTCACCTCATCCAAGAAAGCTTAAAATATATCCAGTCATTGAGAGTTGCAATCTGCTGCACCCTGTGCTGCCTTAGCACATGTATCTTAATTTTCGTCTTCTGAGCAGTAGGAAAAAAATTAAAAATTGAAAGTAGAAAACAAATTTTATAGTAAAGCAAAATAAAACAGACAGAAACACACTCATACAGTCACCATGTGTAGGATTACCAACATATTCGGATATCAAGTAATTTATAACATCAAAAACACCGAACTCTTTAATAATGTATTATCACTAAACACATTACAGCATATTAATTGTTGCCAAAGTTATTCACATTTAAACAATAAATATATTCTTTAAAATATGTTGCATATGTCTACAGCATACATAAGAAGTATCATTATCTACTGCTGTAGACTGTTGTATAAAAAAATTCATACTACACATTATTAGTTAAACCTTGCCTTTAAAAACATTTTGCTCATTTCAAAGGGAAAGAAAAGTTCCTAAGAGGTTTTCTTTCTTTTTTTCTCAGTGCTCCCCCACATTTCCTACTGGGAAAAAAAATTAAGTCCTTGCAGGGGACACCTGTATTTTACTGATTTTTTTCCTTCTGCCTTCACATCTCTTGTTCCAAGAGGTCTATGGGAAGCCATACAGTAGGGGCTGAGAGTCTGAAAGCCCCTGAAAATACGGCATTATTGAAGCTAAGCAGGTACAGAACTGATCAAAGGGCTGAGAGCAGAATGTGAGTATAATAAATGAATAGGTGGTTGCTTGTTGTGACTGATCTCCCACAGGCAGCATTGCCAGCCTCCTGGTGGTGGCAGGAATTACAACTGATATCCAGGCGATAGAGATCAGTTGCCCTGGAGAAAATGGCTGCTTTGGAGGGAGGACTCTATGGCATTATACCATTCTGAGGCCCCTCCCCTCCACAAACTCAGCCCTCTCCAGGCTCCATCCCCCAAATCTCCAGGAATTTCCCAACCTGGACCTGGGAACCATACCCACAGGTCACAGCTCTTAACTTTGGAGCTAGCCCCAGGAGGTGCTTCTATACAGTCAGCATGGAGACTCTGTTTGGGTAGAAAGACAGCATACAAATGTTTTAGGTGACAACGACAATGGTGATGGTGATGGCGTACAGTAGTAGCAACAGCACAACCAATCCTACAATTCAGCTGCTAAAGTTCTAGGATGAAAAGGATTCATTTCTAAGTAAATGTTTTTATAGAAACTTCGCTAAGTAAGGTTAGTATGATGGCAGATGGATTAGAAAGCACTTTGAATGATTGATACACATTTAAGAAATAGAAAGAATAACACTTTAATAAAATCTGCCTAGAAAAGGAGAGAGAGAAAGAGCGAGACCACAGCAGAAAGACCAAAAATGGTTTATACAAACTTTTGGCTAAAAGAAACTAAGGGAGCAACATCTCCACAAGGAAGGAGGAGCTGAAGCCCTTCTGGCTCAGTTCTTGGGAAGCAACAGACCAATGTGCATAAACATGAACCATTTATGGAAAACTTAGAACCATAAATCCTGTTAGAAGGCAATGGATCCAAGGTGATTGACTGTATTTTGAAAGCACAAAGCAGTGTGCCTAGACTGATTTCTTAAGCATCTGTTTAAAAAGTCCTGACCTGGGCCCAGCAGCAGCCACAGGCTCTTTCACAGCTGAAAAATATTTTGAGTGCACCTAGCCCAGGTGCCAGCGTCATGTTTTCAGCAAGCATCTCCCTTTCTGTCTCTCTCTTTTTAAAGTACCAGCCATTTGCAGGACTGAATAACTCTTTCAAATTATCTAGAACGTGACTAAAATTTATGGGCGGAGCCATAACTCAGAAGAAACGCACATGCTTTGCATGTATAAATTCCCACATTCAATCTCTGCCCTTTCCAGCTAAAGACATCAAAAAGCAGGGTCAAAGAAGACCTTTGAATCAGGAGGCAGCATTGGGTGAGATAGGTCACTGGTCTTGCTTAACAAGAACACAAGAAGAGCCCTGCTGGATCAGACCAGGACTCCATCTAGTCCAGTATCTTATCTCAGACACTGGCCAACCAGTTACTCTCGATGGCCAACAATAGGACATAGAGGCATAGGCCTTTCCCTGATGTTGCCTCCCGCCCCTGGTATTCAGAGGTTTACTGCCTCTGAATGTGAAGGTTATAGCCAGATAGACCTATCTGAATCCGTCTAATCGCCTTTTAAAGTAGGGTTGCTAAGTGTCCGGTTTTTACTCGGAAAGTGCAGGTTTTTGGGGTGGGGCAGGACTGTCTGGGGAAAATGTAATTAAAAAACACTTTGCCTGTCTAATCCACCCTCCCGGGGGAGTGTGCAGCTAGCCATCCTGCCCAGCCTCCTGCCACAGCCACCAGGGAAAATGTGCGGTCAGCCAGGCCAGCCTCCTGCATGCTGCCACTAGGGGGTGGAGGTGGGAGTGCACGGTGAGCCAGCTCACCCAGCCTCCTGTGTGTCACTGGGGAGTGAGCAGCTCGCCCGCCCTCCTGTATGACACTGCCCCATCCCGGAAGTGGGTAGCGCGATGACATTACCCCAGTAGTGATCTCATTGCACCAGGGGCTGAGAGTGTGCGCATTCGTGAAGAACATTACTCAGGTGAGTGCTACCCTCTCTCCCACTCCCCGGGGTTTGGTATTTTTCTGGAACCTATCAGGCAACCCTATTTTAAAGCTATCGATTCCTGTGGCCGACACTACATCCTCTGGCAGCAAATTCCACATTGTAATCACTCATCAACTAAAGAAGTATTTCCTTTTGTCCAGCCTGAATCTACTGCTCATCAAATTCATTGGGTGCCCCCAAGATCTAGTATGTTGGGAGAGGAAGAAAAAGTACTCTCTGTCCACTCTCTCCACCCTGTGCATAATTTTATAAACTTCTATCATATACTTCCTTAGTCATCCCTTTTCTAAACTGAAAAGTCCCGCCATTCCTCATAGGAAAGGTGCTCCAACCCTTTAATCATCTTGGTGGCCCTCTTCTTTTTCCAGCTCTGCAGTGTCCTTTTTGAGATACAGCAGCAACCAGAACGATAAACAGTTTTCCAAATGAGGCCACACCGTACATCTATACAGCCAGCATTGTAATATTGGCTGTTTTATTATCAATCCCTTTACTAATAATCTCCATCATAGAGTTTACCCTTTCACTGCCATAGCACACTGAGATAACATTTTCTTTAGGCTATCCACTAGAACCCCAAGGTCTCTTTCTGATCTTAGCAAGTTCAAATCCTATTAGCATGTACGAAAAGCAGGGGTTTTTTCTCCAGTGTGCATCCTCTTACTCTTACCTACACCAGTCTTCATTTCTCACATTTTTGTCCGTGCACCCAATTTGTGGAGATCTTCCTGGAGCTCATCACAGTTGACCTTGGTTTTCCTTTTCCTGAATAATTTTGTGTCATCTGCATACTTGACCACTACACTGCTCACCTCAGTTCCAGATCGTTTATGAAGAAATTTAGTATCATTGGGCCTAAGACCAATCCTTGTGTGACCCCACTGCTTACTTACTTCCATTTACAGAGCTGTCCGTTTAATCCTACTGTCTGCTTCTTGTCATTTAACCAATTTTTAATCCATAAGAGGACCTGGATCATCCAATAACTGTTTACTCAGGAGTCTTTGGTGAAGTACATTATCAAATGTAGGGCATTGGGGGTGGTGGATTTGCTAACCAGCAGGTAGGAGAGCTACACCATTAATCATTATGTTGAGTAAGTGCAGATTCCTAACCTGTACAAGCTGTACCTGCTGAAATAACCTCAGCCCATAATTTGCAATAAGGGAATAGAAATACTGACCTTACCTTACAGGGTTGTTCTAAAGATTACAGTGATAATGTATGTGGCACACTTTGAACCACCAAAAACCGTGACACAAATGCTGAGTATTACATTATGTTTATTTCATTGTGCTTCATCTATTGCTAGCAATTTGCTAATCTTTCCTAGAGCTGTCAGATCCCTAGCTGATGTAAAGTGGAGTTAATTTTGTATTTTTTGTACTGAGAATCTAATCCAATATTCAAACTGCTAAGATGCAGGATAGATGGCAGGGAATCAATGTAGACCAGGTCTCCAGCTGATGTAAATAAGTTTTTTTAAAAAAAATTTGCACTCAGAGAGGGATATGGCCTTGTTTCTCTAACATCCTATTGGCTTCTTGAAACCGTATGTTGCTTTATTTGGGAAAGAGAACGTTTCTTGTCAGGGCTTGTCTGTGCTCCTAGGTAGCATTGATGAGTTTACCACTTCAGCTTTTCCAGGCTTAGCTCTGAGCGAACTGAGGTTGAATGTAATTTATTTCAAAGCCGGACGGGAATGTAAATGAATGCGGAGAGGAAGATCGCACCGATTCCCAGGTGGATGTTAAGATGGCTGATTTGTCTGTTCAAATTGCATTGTTCTAGATTCTATAGCCGTTACTGCATTTATGGGTGTAGTCAGAAAAGAGATGCTGTTCTCATTTGTAGAACTAAACTAGGACAATTAGGGACACCCAGGCCCCAGATGGATTCTTTGACTGTTTATCTGTTGTGACAGGTTTTGTTTTTAGATTGTCTGCACAGAGGTCGCAGTTACACTCCTGAAATGCAAGCAGGAGTGTCTCACATCCCTCAGGGTCTACAAAATACTGGTGTGACACTGGTTAGAAGGCTGCTCCACAAAAGAGACACCAGTGGCCCCCATAAGTACCAGTACTCTTACACTCTGTGTACCGCCAGTTACTAAGAGTTCACCATGGACTTTTTCAAAGGTGATCTGGTTTAAAAACCAGAAAGCCAAGACTTCCTCCATGTCTTTTGAGATCTTGGCTGTCACATATCAGGACACATGGCAAAGCCACAAAGAACTAAGCCTTTTCCTTGACAATCTATTCAGCTTTTTTTCCATTTAGGCAGAGAAGGGAAGGGATTGAGTCACGACAGAAAATGGGGAGCATTGGCTCCTCTGTTGACAGGTTAGAAATCCACCAATCAATCTCATACCTGCCATAAACGTAAGCTCCTCCCTCTGCCTGCCCTAGAGGTCTGTGTACTATTGACCCTGAAAGTAGGTCAGGTCGTCCAAGGTATCTGAAAGAAGGCTAATATTGAGACTCATGTTTGTTTTCTTTACCTCTCCTAATTTTAAAGATCCTCAATTGTGATTCTGAATATTTGTTCAAGAGGCGGTTCTCTATTGCCTTGAAATAAATGGAACTTGATTCCAAGCAATGTCTTAAAGATTGAGGGCAAAAGCAGCCTGGGGAGCACTCCTGCCTCACCCTCTGTGAACAGCCATCTTAAAGGAATGGCTTAGTTGGAAGGCAGTCTGAGATTATCAGAAGGGAGGGATGCTTACAAATTCCTCCATAATAGAATTCTCCATGGGGCATTCTATTCTAATCCAAGATGTTCATGTCACAGAGCCGAAATGCATATGCATTCTTTCTTGCCCTTTTCCCATCAGTGTGTTCTGGATTTGGGACGGAGGAGTTAGGTATGGATACAGGTTTTGACAGGGGTAACCCAACTTCTTCCTTGTACAATTATCTCAACACACATACACCATCCATTCTCTCATTGACATGATGGATCCCACTGCAAGACCTAGGAGTGACAACCTCCAGGTGCTGGCTCCCCTAGATCTCCTGGAATTAATCTCCATGCCACAAAGAGAAAGTAGCTGCTTTGGAGGGTGGGTTTTATGGCAGTATACCCCACTGAGGCCCCTCCCCTTCCCAAACCCTGCCCACTCCAGGTTCTACCACCAAAATCTCCAAAAATTCCCCAACTGGGAGCTGGCAACCCTACCTAAAGTTACTACAGTGACATCCTCTTCAAAGGACATATGGCACATAATAAATCAAGGTACACAGAGGGGGGAATTAGTAGGCTCTGCTCTCTGCCTACATGCATACAGGCTCTATCCCAGGGTAGCCATTCTTGGGAATGGAAGCATACTTGAACACAAGAAGGAAGCCAATGCCCATAAATAGCATGCTTGGCAGCACACAGGTAGGCCAAGCATGCTTCTGCCCACTCTGCTTCTACATGCACTAATTTCTACATGTCTTGTATAATCTGAAAATATTAGACAGAGATAAAAGCTAAAAACTGATGAGGTGGAGCATCTTTCCTTTTTAACTCTGAGAACATTAGATAAAGGTAATTAAAATGACAATCTGGTTTTTTATGTTTTGTGTTTACTGCTGTTTAATCTATTTTATATATATATATATATATATATATATATATATATATATATATATATATATATATATATATATATATATATATATATATATATATATATATATTTACTGAACACTTCTGGCCACTTTCTTAATAGCTTACTTTCACCCCTGCATTTATATACATATAATCATGATGAAAGCACAAGTGCCCCTCCCCCAGACTTATGGAGGGCGAGTCCTATCCTTGTTGTTCATTCTCCAAGCTCCCTCACTGGGCTGCCCACTTGCCAGCCAGCCTGCCCACCAGCAAAGCCACTTCCAACAGCCCCAGCTTATGCCCCAGCTCCAACCCAGCTGCTGCCTCCACCTGCCCGGAACATGTGGCACATCTCCCACTCCCACTCTTCTGCCCACCCTACAGGGGGATAGTCTTTCCTCTCTTTGGGGGGATTTACCCCTCTCTTCATTGGGGGGGGGGTGTCAGATTTTTCTTAAAACCATCGGACCCCATTCTTTGAGTGTTTCTGTCTGCACAGAGGCCAGGTTCAGAATTAGATATATGATGGACTGCAACATGTAGAACACAAATGGAGCTCACAGAAATCAGCAGAGAGTCATTAGAAGGATGTGGAATGGAATCGCTAATGAATCAGAACTACAGAACAAGTATGGAATACATTTATGCCAATAAAGGTTGCTGTGTGGCAGTATGGAATAAATAGAACGGGTGACATTTGTCCAACCCTAATAGTCTTTCTTTCTTTCTTTCTTTCTTTCTTTCTTTCTTTCTTTCTTTCTTTCTTTCTTTCTTTCTTTCTTTCTTTCAGTTGAGAAAAGCTCTAAGTGAGGCTAGATTCAAAAGTTTTTTTTTTAAGTAGAGAGATGTTGGAGATCTACTGCTGTCGCTATGTATTTGAGTGATAGTATAACAGATCCAAAAGCACAATCCTGGAACACACACTGACCACTCCCTAGGCTCCTGCTGAAGCTGGAAATGCTGAGCACTTGATAGGGCTGCCATGTAAGGGCAGCATGGTTAATGGGGAATTTTTGCACCTTTAGCTCTTCTCTTAATCCTCCAACAAAGTGAAAGAGTTGTTCTCTTGAAGCTTATTAAAGCTCCAATTTTATTTCTCATTATTAAATCATGAAACCAGGCAAAAATGTTTAAATTAAGTGAAAGGAAGAGAGATTTGAGAAAAGATCTAGATTTCTTTGAAGAATTGAGCAAGAATCTCTAAGGAGAAGAAAGATGCAATTTCTCAAGATGTATATATTTATTCTTCTGTAATTATTTCCCATTTGCCATTTCAAGTTTTTAAAATTTTAAATGCGAGTCCTTCAAATTTGTGATCTACTCTGAAACCTTATGATAGCATGGAATATGAATCAGAATAAATATAAAGGAAATAACAAAAGGCATAGCATGGATTGACATGTTTTTAAAGCCCTACTTTTTTTCTAGAGGTCAGCTACATACAGAGTCCAGGGTAAGTTTGTAAGAAGAAAGAGGGAATGAAGAGAGTCGAGGAAAAGAGAGCAGGAAAGGGATTCCTGGAAAAAAAAGAAAAGAGCTCAACTGGAATAGCTGAGAACAAACTAAAAAGGCATCAAGAAGTATTCCTGTTATCTGTGAGTGGAAGACAACAGATCACAACCTCAGCCATCAAGTGTTTTTTGAAACAACATCTTCAAATTAATTAAAGGAGGGACTAACTAGAAAGCAGTATTTACAAACAGCTCATTGTCAAGGCTTTTAATTCAGGGGAGCACAACACAAACAGGGGGGCTGTGAAGAATTTTGACTGACGCTAAATGGATGTGATGGTGCGTGACTCCATGTAACTGTTCTCTGGGCTGAGAGGCAGCATTCTGCACCCCGCACCAGCAGTGTCTCCATTGCATCCTACAGATAAATTATTTACATTTGCAAGCTCATGGGGAGAAATTCCTGGTAGCATCCCAGGTTCTTGCCAACCTCTGGGATCCAATGGAGAAATGTCTTGCTTTTGCAGCACTTGCACATGCAAGAAATTTCTCGAGCGCAAGCCCCTGGAATGCAACAGGAAAACTGTAAGGGGGGGGGAGTCAGAATGCCACTGAAAGGTAGCATTCTGGATCACCCCCAAAGTTCTCACCACATCTTTGGAACACAACAAAAAGTAGGGGAGGGGGTTCTCTGTTATCCCTCCCCTTGGATTCTCCATGCTGGGTCATAAGAGCGGCATGGCAAAGAGTTTCCGGGCAGTTAATCTGGTTAATTTGAACTGCCTGCCCCATTACAGAACTAACAAGCAGTAATTGCTGTTTTCCTGCTACTTTGACACCCGATGGCACTCAAGATCACTGCTGCACATAAGCATCCCCAGACCCCATTCACTTCTATATTGGAAGCCAATGCCCACAAATAAGTGCTCATATCAATTAATAGGAATACTTGCTTGAACAGGGTATTTGTGAACAAATTCCTTAACTTGTCCATTCACCAAAACACAATAGGCTAAGTCATTAATATTCCTGCTTTTATAGATGCAAAGTTGAAGATCCTTGTTCCGCCATCAACATTTTATTCTCTAGACCATACTAACTCCTGATATATACCAAACAAGGTCTCCTGTTACACATAGCACTGACTTTGTAGTTTAATCTATAAACGCTGAAAGTAGCAGGTAGAGAAAAACGCTCTGTTGAAATGTCAGCTAATGGGACATCATGAACTCCACTTAGTCTTTGTGTCTTGGCAATTCTGAATGGCTTAGGTGAGTGGTGCAAGAGTGGGAGTGTTGCTAGCTGATTCTGAATGCAACAGGGTTCTTTATCTCTGTGAAACAGAAACCAGAAAAATACAAACAGAAGCAAGGCCCTCTAAGGAACGAGAAAGCCATTCAGAGCAATGCAGATTAAGTGGTTTTTAATGGGAGATTACTGGGTCAATGCTCATTTACTGTGGGCATTTTAAAAAGAGGAATAATACCAGCATTATAGAAACATGATAATAAAGAAAAAACTAACATATTTTTCTATTGTTGTAAATAAAAACCAAGTCCAGGAAGGGAATTGTCCGCATATATCATGATGTTTTCAAGCACCAACATTTAAAAGTACCTTTTGAAAGCAGGGTGAAGGGCCATTAAGAAACACACAGCAGTTTCTTGCCTTATGTCCAGCCAGAGCAGAAAGGATGGTGTAAAAATCACCACTGTTACACAGCACTGTGCACATGTGGCAGCAATTGATACTCTGGTTGCATTGCTGGGCATCGTGTTGTGGCTTTCATGAATCTGACAGATGAATCACCATGGTATGGCTTCTGCTAAAGACCTCACTGCTTCCAGGGCAGCACAAGGAATGGATGGGGAAATGGCTGAAAAGAATGGTCGGGCTGCCTGCTTGGCACACTGCTTTTGCCACTTGCAAACAATTTTCAGACTAGAGTACTCAACTACCCATTTTGCTTGAACCACACCTCTTTTCAGCTCCCATGCAGAAGATTTGTAATAAGATTTTGGGTTCTGCTCAACAAGAAAAAATCAAATAGCACCCATAAAACAGGAACCATCCTGATTGCCTCACTGCAGAGTGCCAATTCCAGCCTGGCCACTGATTCCTTCCGTCTGCCCTGTTCCTAGCTGGCCTGTCCATCTGCTGAAGGCTTAGTGTGGGCAGAAAGAGAGTGACCGTGGAAGGAAGACACTAACCTCTCTGCCTTGCAGAGAGTGCTGAACTAGCCCCAGAGATTCCAAGTTACCTTTAGGTGCCTACTCAGGGAATCAAGCATCCCAAGACCTGTCTTTGTTTGTTTGTTTGTTTGTTTGTTTGTTTGTTTATAGTCCGCCTTTCTCACTGAGACTCAAGGTGCATTACATAGCATGAGATTAGTACAATCAGTATCGGGAACATTTCCATACAGTATCAAGGACATTTCCACAACGTCATAGGATTTTACAAAGACGGAGCGTTAGCAAGGATTCAATACAGAGTTGAAGAATTGCTGAAGCAGAACATAATCAGTTCTAGAACTGACATTAGATAAACATGAAGTACAGGTATTATAAGAGTACATATTCGAGCAACAGATAATATGCAAGGCAATGTAGCGGTGAAGTCTATGGTCCCTAACTCATTTGCGAAGCATTTGAGACCCCTCCCTATAATACTTCCCTCCGAACGAAGTAAAAAGCCTTTTTGAATAATTCGGTTTTGTATCATTTGCGGAAAGCCAGGAGAATGGGGGCTCTCCTGACCTCCTCAGGCAGACTGTTCCATAGGGTAGGGGCCACCACAGAGAAAGCCCGTGAGCGGGCTGTTGTTGATTTCACCCATGTGCAGGCCGGCACCTGCAAGAGACTCTATTCAGATGAGCAAAGCTGCTGTGGAGGGACATAAGGAGTGAGACGATCTCGTAGGTATGCTGGGGCAAAGCCATGAAGAGCTTTGTATGTAATAACTAATACCTTGAATTGAGCACGGTAACTGATAGGTAGCCAATTGAGTGACTGTAGGATGGGAGTGATGTTCATGCTCCTGCTCGCTCCTGCTAACAGTCGAGCCAAGGAGTAGTTAGTTGCGAGAACAGTTGAGCCAAAGCATTTTGCACCAATTGGAGCCTCCTAGTTAACTTAGATGGAAGACCAATGTATAGTGTATTACAATAGTCAAGTTTTGATGTTACCATAGCATGGATCCCGGTGGCTAGGTCGGCCATGTCGAGGTAAGAAGCCGTCTCCCAAGCTAGAGTGAGGTTGTAGTAAGCATTTTTTATGGCTGCCTTAACTTGTTTTTCTAGTAGTAGCACTGAATACAGTATAACTCCTAGGCTCTTAACCGAGTCTGCAAGGGTCAGATGAACTCCATCAAAAGTGGGGAGTACAATGTCTTTCAAGATCTCTACCTTCCCAACAAGCATCACTTCAGTCTTGTCTGGGTTCAATTTCAACTTGTTATTTTTCAGCCATTTCACCACAGCTGTCAGGCAGCGATCTAAGATTTCTACTGCATCCTGTGGGGACCTGGATAGCAAGATATAGAGTTGGGAGTCATATGCATATTGATGACATCCCACTCCGTAGCTGCGAATGAGTTCTCCTAAAGGTTTTACGTAGAGGTTGAATAACATGGGAGATAAGATTGCGCCCTGAAGAACCCCACAAGTTAGTCCCCATTCTGGAGATAGCTGATCTCTGCGGCAACCCTTTGAGTCTGTTCCATGAGAAACGATTTAAACCAGTCCAGGGCACATCCTTTGATGCCCATTTCTGTTTCTAAATGCCTCAACAGGATGGCATGGTCTACTGTGTCAAAGGCTACAGATAGATCCAGGAGGATCAATAAGGAGGCATGGCCTTTGTCTATATTCAGATGGAGATCATCTACTAACGCTACTAGTGCTGTCTCTGTCCCATGCCCTGGTCTGAATCCAGACTGGAAAAGGTCTAGAACACTAGAGTTTTCCAAGAAGATCTGAAGTTGGTCAGCTACCGCCCTCTCAATCACTTTGCCCAGAAAGGGCAGGTTAGCGACTGGGTGATAATTGGCCACATCAGTTTTGTCTAGGGATGTTTTTTTAGTGGACAGCTAACTGCCTGTTTGAGCGGTCAGGGAAAGGTGCCCTGAGTTAGTGACTGATTTACAATAGATCACAGTGGTTCACTTATGTGATCTTTACTTGATTTTAACCACCAAGAAGGGCAAGGATCAAGCACACAAGTAGTGGCTTTCATAGATGCCAGGATCCTGTTAAGGTCTGTCATTGTAATTGGTTCAAAGGAGTCTAAATGTAGGCCAGATGGTATATTAAGCATTTCTCCTATCTCATTTGCATTGCATCTAGCATCTAGATCAGAGTGTATGCGTGCTATTTTATCAGCGAAAAACTTAGCAAAGACTTCACAGCTAATAGTCTGTTCTTGGGACTGAAAAGGTTCAGATTTAAGGGTTAGAAGGTGTTTTGATATCCTAAACAGTTGGGAGGGTCGTGAACTAGCCGATGCAATGGTTGCCAAGAAATAACGTTTCTTTGCCGCTTTCACATCTGCTTCACAGGTCCTCCAGTGTGTTCTGTACCAAGCTCTATCAGCTTCCCTGAGGGTTTTTCGCCAGCGTCTTTCTAGATGTCTTCCGGCCCTCTTCAGGCCAGCCAGCTCCGTGGTGAACCACAGTGCTGGCTTCCATCCCGAGGGCCGGTGGGGTTGACAAGACGCAATAGTGTCAATAGCTTCAAGCTTTGTGTTCCATGCTCCTACAGCAGCTTCTGTGGAGCATGTTTCTGGAATTCTAAAATCCCCCAAGGCATTTTGAAATCTAGGAGGGTCTATGAGCCTTTGTGGGTGAATCATTTTAAGTGGACCTCTCATTTTGAGGGGTGTTAGGGCTATTATCCCCACAACATTCCTGCATGCACCATCAATAGATCCAGAAACCCAATGCAAGTATATTTAAAACTGTCTGTTTCACATGTCCAAACCCTGAGTCTCTCATGCATTTAGATCCACCTTTGTTTTTCACTTGTGTTCAATAAAAACAATTTAAGTAGCAACCGTGAATTCACAGCCTCAGGGGGATTTGGGCTGATCTGACTATAGGTCTGTCTGTGATAGTCTTTCAAACACGCTTCTCATTTATTTGTTTGTCAAAGTATAGATAAATAAGAGAGCTTGTTAAGCGATGAAAACAGTCAGTTTGCAACTATCCCATATCCTATGGGGGTTCACCCAAAACACAATATATGAACAGATTTTTTCCCCAAATGTCAGTTATCATCCTGGTTTCATTACTTCATTTCGAAAGCTGATTTACCTTGTTATTAGAATATACTAACTTGTTTTATGAGTCAGCCACCACTAGGCAGCCTTATCATAGCTGCCTGCCATTATTTGAACAAATCCACTCCGGCTCCAAACTCAGCCAGAGATTACACCAGCCTTGTTTATCCTTACCTGCATGTGCCAAGCTTAATCTCCCCTGAAATGCCATAATAAGCCACTACCAGGTTTGGGACGATGCTTCTCAGCAACAAGAACACTCCTTCCTAACCCATCCCATCACAAGAAAAGTGATGGGCTCTTTAGGAAACAGCCCTCCATCTCACCCGATGCCCACTATACTGTGTCAGAGCCCCTGTTTAAAGCACATGGGGCTACATAGCTTGCTAACAGCTCTAGGTAATAATTGCAAGAGAGAGTTGCTTAATATTGATTATACTAAAAGTAAAATGGCTTGTTTGCCTTTCAACACATATGGCAACTTTTAAATTGGAAGCCGCCTCAAGCAGGACTCTGAACACAGCATAGAAATATCCGAAATAAACAAAGAAACTTCCTATATATAGGTGACAAGTCAAGTCAAACCTTTACTCGTAGTTAGAAAACTACGCGACAAACAAGCAAAACCTGTCACTGAACTGTCCACCCGGGTATCCTGAAATGTTGGAGATTCTATTACAGCAAACAAATTAGACCCATCCTAAAAAATAATCTTGATTTTTTTATTATATCCCCAGTTTTGTTATCGTACCAAGCTATTAAGACACAAAGAATCTACTGATCTAGAAATTTTCCAAATAACGTTTGAAAACAGTATTAGGCACCCCTGGAGAAATGCCATCTGTACAACTGAGATTAGAAACAGACATTTTACTGTTGAAATAAGAATGGATCAATTATGTATTTAACTTTTAGGATGAACTAAACTCACTCCCCAAGAACAGACTTCTCAAAAATTGTTTGATGAGCAATCACAATCAGGTCTCGCTGTACAGGCTTCTTGGTTGTCAAGATCTGTTTCCATAGTTTTTTTCAATTAATTGTTTTGGGAGGTTAAGTCACCAGCTGCTAAAAATGCATTTAAGAGGCGATTATGTGGCATATTTACACAGTAGTATTTATTTATCAGATGATTCAGATCTAAAAACTGTTTCCTGGTACAGAGTGATAAAATATAAATATGGATTTGAAAATTTAGATAATTTAAATACCTTTTCATTGAAGAGAGCATTTACTCTTCCATATTATTCATTTGAATGTCCCACTCCTGGAAGTGAGCAGAATAAATCGCAACCCCCTGCGGGACATGAATACTGGCTGAATCTAAAAAAAAAAAAATCATTTTATTTGTGAGCAATAGGAAAGGGAAAATATCCAAATGTTTTGTCTTTGCTTTGGCTAAACAGTGGCAAAATTGTTTAGGTGCTGCTATTTGTTCAACTGAATTTGCATGATGCATTCTATTCTCATGTTTACTTGAGACAATTGCCTTTATCTTTTTTTAGTGTTATCATTTAATTATCAGTCTTTTTAAATCAAATCCCAGAGGGCTAGCAGTATTAGTCTAGTCCAATCAAAACCACAGAGGGCCTCTGTGTGGGTGTGCACACGTTCATTTGCCAAAGCATACAGCTGAGTCACAAGAGCTTATGCTGCAATAAATGGGTTAGTCTTTAAAGTGCCACAACTGTATTGTTTTGTCACTTTGTTATGGCCTATGATCAAATAATATTACTTTATACAGGCTGCATTCAGACATCACAACACAGTGACAGACACAAACACATCACGCACACACACTAGGGCAGCCAGGTCCCCCGGTGGGGGCAGGGTGGGAGGGGATCGCCGCTGCTCCCAGCCTCTGCCTCCTGGTGCCATTCACCTGGCTGGCAGGGAGGAAAGACCCAGGAAATGGGCCCAGTTGGCAAAAAAACAGAGAGGCGTCATCATGTATGCCGGCAGTGCCCACCAGTAGTGGGCAAACTCTCGGGGCTTTGCCCCCTCGCCCACCAATCTGCCAGCAATCGGCAGAAGGTGGCAAGCCTCCTAGTGGTTGCTCGCCACTGGCAGGCAACCCAGGAACACGTGCAATGCACTGCTCCCTGGGGTAGGGGCACAGCAATGTCACTTCTGGACATGACGTCATGGTGCTGGCCACAGGACCATTCCTACACTGTGTTTGTGGTTAATATGTCAGTCTTCAAATTACTTATGCTCTGTTCCAGCATTTCTTGAACTCTGTATTGGATTTCTGTTGTTTATATCTTTGCAAATGTGCAGGTATGTACCCTATTACATGTGTATGCAATGTCTTTAGAAGTGTCTGCACTGACTCCCACTGCATAATCCGCCTTAAGTCTCAGTGAGAAAGAACTTTCAGTAACTTAAATACTGAAACACAGTTAAGTTTATACAGATGTGTAATTTATAATTTATAATAAGGCTGATTCAGATACTTTCATTGGCTTGACTCCATATGATTTATTATAGACAATGAGCATGAGTAAGCCAGTTTGGTATAGAGAGAACCAGTTTGGTGTAGTGGTTTAGTGCAGGACTCTAATCTGGAGAGCCTGGTTCGATTCCCCACTCTTCCGCTTGAAGCCAGCTGGGTGACCTTGGGTCAGTCACAGCTTCTCAAAGCTCTCTCAGCCCCACCTACCTCACAGGGTGATTGTCATGGGGCTAATAATAATGACATACTTTGTAAACTGCTCTGAGTGGGCATTAATTTGTCCTGAAGGGCGGTATATAAATTGAATGTTGTTATTATTATAGTTCTTTTAGATGTATGGGTTTTAATGTTTGTATTTTACTATGTTATTCGTTTTTAATGTCTGTATTCCATTTTGAAAAGAACAAGAGTCCAGTAGCAACTATAAGACTAACATTTGTGGTAGGATATGAGCTTTCATGAGTCACAGCTCACTTCTTCAGATACTTCTTCAGTGAGCTGTGACTCACTAAAGCTCATACCCTACCACAAATGTTAGTCTTGTAATTGCTACTGGACTCTTGCTCTTTTCTACTGCTACAAACGCAGCTACCCATCTTGATCTGTATTCCATTTTAACATTGTATTCCTGATTTTAATGTATTTTATATGTACACTGTAAACTGCCTTGCACACCAGACATGGTGGAGAGGTGGTATATAAATTGGATAAATAAAAATAATGGCATGTGTGTGTAAATGAGGAGATAACAGGGTAAAAGGTCTTCCATAGTGCAATCCTAAAATGAGTTCTTCCAGTCTTAATCCCTTGAAATCAGTCACTTTAGACAGGAATCACAGTGCAATCCTATGCAGAGTTCCCCCAGCCTAAATACAGATGTAAATAGGCTTAGAAAGGAGTAACTCTTCCTAGGATTGCACTGTTTGCACCTTCCTCAGTGTTTAACGGAGTTAAAATACTTCAGAATACCTCAGCATTTGGTTTGTGAAAGATGTTCTGGTTTATAAAGGTCATACTATTTTGTATTCGTTTTATACAACTATTTAATTTGAAATGTATTTATGTCAGTTATAGACCGCCTTTCTCACTGAGACTCAAGACGGACTACACAGTGAGATTAGTAGAGTCAATTTCAAGGACATTTCCATAAACAATGCCATAGAATAAAATCCAGTTACCCATGTTAGTCTGTAGTTGCAAAATAGTAAAGAGTCCAGTAGCACCTTTAAGACTAACCATCTTTATTGTAACATAAACTTTTGAGAAACACAGCTCTCTTCGTCAGATGCAACTTCATTGTAGAAGCTTTCGAGAACCACAGCTTTCTTCGTCAGATGCAACTTTATTGTAGCAGAAGCTTTCAAGAACCACAGCTCTCTTCATCAGATGCAACTTTATTGTAGCGTAAGTTTCAAGAACCACAACTCTCTTCGTCAGATGCAACTTTATTATAGCATAAGCTTTCGAGAACCACAGCTCTCTTCGTCAGATGCAACCCTATTGTAGCATCCGATGCATCTGACGAAGACAGCTGTGGTTCTCGAAAGCTTATGCTACAATAAAGATGGTTAGTCTTAAAGGTGCTGCTATACTATACTATAGGGTAAAATAAAATAAATGAGTTTACAAAAACATAGCATTAACAAGAATGCAATACAGAGTTGAAGAAATGCTGAAACAGAACATAAGCAATGTTTTATAACTTTGTATAGAAAAAATCATGTTTATATGTGGAAAAGTATATAAAACTAAAAATCTGTTTTTTCAGTGTGGGTCACAAGCATCTCGCCCTCCCTTCTCCCTCCTCAGCCTTTCTTCCCCCCCTCTCCAACCGTCCTCCTCGGTTCCCGCCCGGCCAGGCTTGAGGAAAACATCACAAAGTGTCCAGTTGGCGCCAAATCGGCGCCGCTGATGAAAGTCGGCCGTTGGGCGCAAAGCCTGCCGGGAAAAGCCGAGTCCGAGGCCTCCCAGTCTCCATGGTAACCGCTCGCCTCTTCCGTAACGGCTCCAAGAGGCTTCACGTGACCGGGCTTGCTGGGGAAGTCACGTGATGTTTGGCTTTCAGTCCCCCCCCCCCCTCCTCTCCCTTCTTCCTCCGCCAACCGTCTCCCTGACTAGCTATTTCCGGGTCAATGCAGGACGCGGCGGCCGGACGGGGAGCCTAACGCGGGGTCCGGTGAGAAGTTTGGCGGCGGGAGGTCCCAGGGGGTCGCGTCAGCCCCGTGAACGAGGCAGAAGAGGCACCTGGAAAGAGACGGAGGGTTTGAGGGGAAGCAGAGCGGCAGCTTAGGCCACTGAGGCCTAGGAAACGGAAAGTTGCCAACCTCCAGGTGACACCTGGAGATCTCCCGGAATTACAACTGATCTCCAGGGCACGGAGATCAGTTCCCCTAGAGGGAATGGCAGCTTCAGAGGGTGGAGCCTGTGGCATTATACCCTGCTGAGGTCCTTCCCCAGGCGCCACCTCCTAAACCTCCAGGAATTTCCCACACTGTTGGCAAGCCTAAAATGAGGATGCTCCATACGGAAAGGAGTTAAATAGAAGGCCTGCACAAGGGAGGAACAGGAGTGGAAGGTCAAACTCCCTCCCCCCAAGGCCATGCAGGGTCCTGGGGTGTGGTAAGGCAGGTGTTAAATGAAGAGGTGCAGCACCCAGCACAAGGGAGTGAGGTTGAAAGGGTGCAGGACAGCTGCACCCTTTCTCTGTAGAAAGACTGGGTGACGAGCCTTAAGGCGCAAAGCTGTCTTACAGTCCAATCCTGAGCAGTGCTTACTTAGAAAGTCAAGTTCGGCGGAATGCACTGGGTAGTAAAGTGTGTGGCCAAGTAGAGCCTGCACATGCAAAAGCAGTCTAGCTCTGGGTTCCAGGTACTGTGCACAAGCAGCAAAGGAGGTGGGTTTGCCTTCCTGCCCCCGCTTAAGGGCTTTCCTAGGGGTATTTGGCTGGCTGGTCTCGGAGGTTAGCTGATGAGCTGGATGGAACTCTGTGGTCAGATCCAGCAAGGCAATCTTTAGAGGGGAGGGTGTGTGTGTGTGTGTGTGAGAGAGAGAGAGAGAGATCCAGCAACAGCAATCAGCTGTCCCAAGGACAACGTGGATACCGTTTAGAAGTTATTTGTTATAATAATTTTTTAAAAGCCATGTAGGTGGGAGCAGACTGTCCCATCTGAAACATGCAAGAAATGTATATTTTATACAGCTCTGTATAGCCAAAGTACACGTGATGACTGTGAAGAGGGTGAAATAGTTGCACCCCTTTTCGTCATGTTTTCCTACAGCAAGTGCTTGTGGCAATAGGGGAAGAGCTGGACTCCTTGCATCTTTCACTGGCACAACATGCTCATGTTTAGACTCAAGGCCACTCAACTGCTTGTTTTGCTATTATAGTATGTAGCACTTTTAAGCCTTAGTGCCTGGCAAAAAGCTCATGTGTCTGCTCTTTATTGCTTGCCTGCTACTTCACAATAGCCCTGCTAGGGAGGTCACTAGTCCTGCTTTTAGCAGAGGGGAAACAGGCTGAAAGATGGTGATTTGCTCAAGGCCATATCCTATATGGGCTGAATTTAAGTTTCCTGGGTGCAGTTTAAGATCATTTCAGAAACAAGGTGCTAGTTCTAAAACCATGGTGCATTACTGGCAAGATAAAAAGGCCACAACACCCCAGTGTGTAGGTATTAATCATCACTTGTATCTAGATTTCTTTTAACCTTTGGTAGCAATCAATCACATGGCTGTCATTATCATTCCATCACAGAGCCAAGTAAGTATTGTTTGGTACAAGGGTCTTCTTTATTTAAAGCTACATATTAACAAGATACCTTCTAACTGTAACTGCAGTTGGTAATATAGTACTTTAATCAAGAGAATTTGAGAGCAACAGTCTGTTGTTGTGGTTAGAATATTGGACTGGGAAACAGAGATTCAAATCCCCGCTCTGCCTTGAAACGCACTGGGTGACCTTGGGTTGATCACTCTCTCTTCCCTCCTGCCCTCCAGTCATCCCAGAATTAGTATGGGACTAAAATGTTCAAGTGAGGCATGTATGGCTCCTGCGCTCTTTGGAAGGAGAGTAGGATACAGGTGGGTAGGCACGTCAGCAATTCTTACTGGATTGGAGAGACCAGGTCACAGGTGCCAAGTCCTTATCTCATTCATCCTCACCTCTGAAGTTGGCAGCTGCTGTTTCCATAACTAGAGTTGAACAGTGTTCCTAAGATCATGGAATTTAAAAATCAGTTCCCTTGGTGAAAGTTAATTATTGCACTTGAACCCGTCATCAGTGGGACTGAGCAATGCTTATCGTTTTTAGAGCTCCATAACATATGTACAATTTCTCTCTCTATATGTCTGTAAGTCGGTGTCCAGTATCGAGGATCCTGAATGATGAATTGCTTATGATGATTCCTGATCACTGACCAAAGTGCTGTAGGTTTTCTAGAAAAAAAATCAATTCCAATTTAAAGAAATAATTTCAATATTTAAATGATATTAGCTGAAGAATGTAAATACACTGTATACAAGCCAGGACCATGTAGAAGCACTGTGGCTTGTCCATGTTTCACATCCCACTGTTAGCCCATTTATAGCGATTGATTTGTAGCACAGCAGCCTTGACAACTATAAACAGACTATATTTACGTATGTGGGTTGGAAATTTTTTTCACAGAAAAATATTGGGAAATTTTCCACCCCATTGCCTGACCTCTTAAATGTTTCATCTTCCAGCATTTTCTGTGTTATGTGCCATCAAGTATCTTCGGCAACCCTGTCAATGAATGCTCTCCAGAATTCCCTATCATTAACAGCCTTGCTCAGATCTTGCAAACTGAAGACTGTGGCTTCCTTTATTGGGTCAATCTGTGTCACGTTGGGTCTTCCTCTTTTCCTCCTGTCTTCAGCTTTTCCTAGCATTATTGCCTTTTCCAGTGAGTGTTCCCTTTTCCTGATGTGACCAAAATACAATAGCCTCAGTTTAATCATTTTAGCTTCTTGGAAGAATTCAAGCTTGCCTTGATCTAGATCCCTCTGATTTGTCTTTTTTGCAGTTTATGATATCTGTAAAACTCTCCCCTAACACCACATTTCCAATGATTCAGTTTTCTTCCTGTCATCTTCTTTATTGTCCAGCTTTCACATCCATACATAGTAGTGGAGGAATCCCACAGTATGAATTATCTTGAGCTTGATCTCTAGCAACACATCCTTATCCTTAAGGATCTTTTCTAGGTCCTTCATGGCTGCCCTTCCAAATCTCCTTCTGATTTCATGCTTACGTTTGATTGATGATTGAACCAAGGAGTAAAAAAAAAAACCTTTAACAATGTCAAAAGTTTTCATTGTCAGCCTTAAAGTTGTGTAATCCCTCCATAGTCATTACTTTTCTCTTGATGTTCAGCTGTAGTCCTGCTTTGACATTTTCTCCTGCATTATGAATTTCTTGTTGTTTTTATTCCATCCTTCTTCCAAAGAGCTCAAAGGCACATACATGATCTCTTCTTTCCCCCATATTCTCACAACAACCCTGTGAGGTATGTTAGACTGAGAGACAGCAGAGATAACTCTGTACAAAAGTACACTTCAAATCTCACTTGTCCTAGTCTAGTACGCTAACCACTACACCAGTTTTTAACATGTCAGCATCCCTATCTGGAATTGCAAATCAGTCTATATTGCTCTAGCTTTTCACTTGTCCTCTTTGTGTGAGGAGATGTTCCCCAACAATTTGAGAAAATGGTAGTCCTAATGAACTGCAGTCCAGAAAGTTTAAAAAAAAACATATATGTGTAACATCTATAGGTGTCATGATTTAAGGTCTCATGTGTAAGACAAATACTTCAGTTTGATTCAGCAATGGGAGCATCTTTTTCCAGTAAGTCAGGCTTCCAGCTACTTGAGAACATTCATTTTCTTTTAGCTGAACCTTGACTTTTGGGGAAGACGAACATGGATTTCGAATACCAAGAAAATCTCCTAGATAGCATCAGGCTGTATATTGGAAAAACCAAACAACTCTTTTGCTTCTGATTGCCTTTGGGGGGGCTTGTTTTCTTCATGTGATTCATCTTTAAGGCTGAAGATGCGACCAGCTTTTTTGTTTGTGTCAGAGCAGAGGTGGCTTTGAGTTGACTTTGCTGCTCGGCAGAGAGAAAATTACACTCAAAAAGGTTTCTTGGCCCCCGTGCATAGGCTTACCGTCTTTTGAGTTTTTCAGATAAAATTGCTTCAGTAAGCCAGGTGATCGATACAATATGCCTTTGTGAATCATAGCAGCAGTGGTTGATGTTTGACCTCGATAATCCTTTCATGTTTAATAATTCTTCCACACAACTTTTTCATTCCCTCATCACCCGCTCTTCTGCCTTGTTTCCACTAACGTGCGCTGAAGTGAACTTGGCAAATTCAGATGTAAAGACCGGTTTTGGTTTGTTGTGATGTGAATGAACCTGGGGAGCCTTGGGCTATGACACTTCCTCGCCTCATGTGCTGCAATCGAATTAAAGGCTTCCAGTTCCATGGCTGGTCATAGCTTATTGCATCGAAACCACAAACAATGGTTTGTTCTCATGCCCATGGACCAGGATTGAAACAGAGCCTGGGCTGTAGGGGAGTGAGTGAGCCGTCATTAAAGCTTAGGCATACAGCTCAGATGTAAAAGTAGGCATAGCTTGCCATTAAAAGCTCTTTGCCACACCAAACCAGCTACGGAATTGTCTTCAGGGCTAAGAAAGGAAGTCCTTAGTAGGGCAAGGAGTTGGCTTGCCAAATGGCAGAAGCCGGTGCCTCAGCATCCGCCTCCCCGAATTCCATTTAATTAGGAGTTGTGTATCACAAAGTGTGGAATGTGATCAATCTGCACCGTGCAGCTAAGGGAGGAGGTGTTGCATGGGCGTGGTGGCCTTGATCCACAGGAAAAGGAGGTGCTGCAGTTGGTAGGGTTGACTGGACAGAGGCACAGCTTCTGGGGCAGGTAAGAAGGTTCTGGAGGCCTGGCAGTGGAGTTGGTGGGGAGTTGCAAGCTGTAGGGGGATATTCTGGCCTTGCTTGTGAACAGATGGGGGATGTGGAAAAGGCGGCACGTGGGATTTCAGTTGTAAGGGTTGCTAATATAAGCTAACCACGAGTCTTACTAGCTCTTCCCTCCTCGTTCTGCTTCCCTCATTCCCTGGTATGGGCTATCAGTGGGCAGTAGACTGGAAGAGAGGAGTAAAAGAGGCTGAACGTTTCAGGAGAAGCCAGGGGACTCTGAAGAGCTCTCGAAAGTTTGCTACTCCAGACGCGGGAAGCATCATTAACACCCTTTTTGTCTTTGAGCCGTTGCAGGTTTCAGTGCATGCCATGGAAGTCCTGCATTGTCTTTGTGCTCCTGCACTTAAATATGTTTGTGCAATGGGGCTGCATGGGAGCTTAGCCCTTTGTGGACCATGGAGGAGGGATCAAGGACATTTCCTAGAAAACAGAATGCTAAAAGAGGGAGGAGGCTCAACTCCGTTACAGCCTGAAGTGCTGCTTTTATGTTCCAGTTGTCTCCTTGTGGCTAAAGTGATAGTGTTGCAAACTTGGTGGGCAGTGGTGGATTAAGGGTTAAAAAAACCCCACTGGAATACATGATGTTCAGAGCTTTTTTATGTGGAGACCTTGCGCTCTCATCCTCTTACTACTTTACTGGCAAAGGGTTACTTGTGTGTTCCAAGATGGTCCATCCCTGTGGAGTGTGGTTTTCCCCCCAACTCTGGCTTTACTGTTAACCATCAGCACACAAAACTGACACCGGAGTGTGTTAACATGTTAATTTTTCTTTTTTAAAAATCAGTACCAGTCTGCAGAGCTATAAATATGCATGTGGGCTAGATAGATTTTGCTCTTGTTAACACTTGAACGCTTTAATTGTGGATAGTTTAAAGCGGCTGCTTTCATAAATGAAATTGACATCCCATAGCCTAGAGCATATTTCAGGAGGCTTTGTTGCAATGTGCTTCCCCCTCCTTCGGTATCGAGATGTGTGGTGTTGGGAGCCGTGTTACAATCTTTGTGCAGAGTCCATGTCCTCTGAATGCAAGATTTGTGGACAGCTGTGGGGAAGGCTGAAAGCATTAAATCTTGCAAGTGAGCTTTTATTGGCAGCTGGATGGCTTCCCTTACTGGCCGCTATTGAACACAGAACGGGGAAAGGTGAGCCTCGGTCCAGTCAAACAAGCCAGCTATTGCAAGGGAACAAACCAAAATGTTCAGTTTGTTTTAAAAACTGGTCTTGCTCCTTAAGGTGATCTCTTTCCTTCCCTTGTAGTGAATCACGGGGAATAAGATGTTTCTCCTCTGAAAAAATGAAGAGCTGAGCTGATTCTCCTGAGATTCGAACCTCTTGACTTAAGGTGTGCTGATGCAGAGACCAGTAAGTGACCTTTTCCAACTGGGATGTGGGAACAGGTCTGAAATCGGTTATTTGGGGAATACGCAGTTGTATACAATACATCCTGCTGTTGATGGGGTACCCTAATTGTGGCGGATTTTTCCGTTTCATTTTTGAGAAATTAAACACAAAATGAAGCAGCAACACAAAATTAAAGCTGGACCTCTCCAGGAAGTTGTACCATGCACAACTCTCAGATATTCAATGTTATATTCATATTAAGAAAAAAAACTAATCTGCTTTCTGAGCTTTTGGGCCATTAAGATAGTTAATCCCAGCATTTGATATATGTTTCCTGTGTTATCCTAAAGTTTGCCCTTTGGCTTCTGGTCTTTCCTATTAATTTTAGTGCATATAGTTTAATTCGCATCTATGACCTCCTGTGATTTTGTCAGTTGTATTGTTTCCCAGGTTATTGATAACATGAACAGCTTCCTGTCCCATCTGGAGTTAGTGCTGGACACATATTTAGCTGTTCCACTCCAGTTTCAGTGTGTAATAGTAAGAATTACTGAGGAGCACTCTCCATTTGTCACAGTTCTTTGTATGTTACCATTACGGGTAGGTCACTTTACTGTGTCTTTGGATCAGGAGTGATTCAACTCTCCAGTTTTGCATAGTGCCAGTAGTGCAGTGCCGTTATCTGTCCCCAGGAGTGTCTAACTGGAAAATGGCAACTCCTGCAGAGACACAACAGGTAGCCTCTTCTGAAGATGATCACATAAGCAGCAGCTGGCAGGCTTTGGTCGAGCTTGGTAGCCAAGTTTCCAGAGCAGTGCTTGTCCCAAGCTGAGAGAAGGCAGGACTTTGTCTCTTAACATCACACTGAATTTGGAAGCACTAGGAATACATTCAAAGAACAGCATTCAGTGAGGGGCAGTTCCCCTTCCGCAGCTCCAGACTCGAGAGGAAAGCTGGAGCTTGTCTGTGTCCCACTGAGCTACTGTGGCATTTGGAAGAGCGGGCAGGGTAACTCCAGGACTTCTCCCAAGCCAGGGGTGAGGTCCTGAGCCAGGGGTGAGCATTACCCTGCTGAGGTGCTCATATATTCAGGATATAATGCACAGGTGGAGACTATGCTCCTGATGCTTGCTAGAGATGCAAGCATGCTAGAGATGTGCAGCCAAAGCTTGCCGTAACAACATTTGTGGGCCTTTGCTTAAAAGAGGCAACTTATTTCTCATGGCGTAAAGTTTAGGAATGACTGTCAGCTGATCCTTAATTGTAGGATGGGTCCCTGTTTGTGTTCCAAGTACTGCCATAAGGAGCAAGCTTCTTTCTTTTTTTCTTTTTCTGCAACTATAGAATTCCAGGAAGGGACCATGGATCAGCCCAGAGGGAGAAGTTTCATGCAAGTTCTCTGTGAGAAATACAGCCCCGAAAATTTTCCATATCGTCGCGGTCCTGGCATTGGAGTGCATGTCCCAGCCACACCTCAGGGTTCGCCTATGAAAGGTAGAGTTTGGACTGTATCATGCATATACCGAAGTTACTCTGTGACTTCTGAAATCCCAAGGGGTTCTGCTGAAAATCCATTTTACCCAGTTAGGTGAAAACTGAATGTAAAACACTCTTCTTCTCCCCACCATTCCCCGCCCCCCCCCCCTCCAACATATACTGTCATTTTAAATTCTTGTCAGGTTGATTTGTATCACAGCCTTCCCCAATGGGGGAAAACAAGGAAGTTATTTGGGTGGAAATGACAGTAACTGAGTTTGACAGAAAGGAGCAGAAATAAGTTAAGTCAGTCAAGGACAAAATGCACCATATGTCACTCAAAATTAACCACAGCAGAGTCACCTTAACTTCCAGGCTACTTCTTCATGTCTTCATTTGAGCAACTAGATAAGATCTAAAAAAGACGTTCTCCCCACCTGGTTATACCTTTAGAAAAGCTGTATTAAAATAATACGACACGTGCAGGAGCAAATTGCTTGCGTTCTCTTTTTAAAGTCCAATTCAGTTCCCCAAAATGTAAAATCAAACTTATGGTTGCCCATGTGCTCAGTTGTCACTCTGATATTCTTGTCAAAGTGTCTTAACAGAAGAAGGTGAGTGCTTACAATGTCCTTGCGTCACAGACATTATTCTCACCCGTGAAAGCATTCTTGGTAATTCCCCATGAAACGGTCCAAATCACAGAAGGCTGAGAAGACTTAAAGGGAGTGGGCGACCAGTTTGTGTGGTGGCCTTTGTGGTGGAGACTGGCGAAGGTGCTTTGTGAATGCTGGATTACCATCCGTTGGCAGGCTCCCGTCGTATGCCAGAAACGGAATCCTGGATGTGGCAGAACTGTGTGTCTGACCGGCTTGTCTCATTTGGGGGCTGTCACATGCGGACTTGTTAAATGCCTCCTTCCTTCCTCTCCCCTCCCCAGGGCACTCAATCATCAGTCACACAAATCAGGCCACAAGAAGTTCCTTTTCACAGATTGAGGTTACAGTTGATGAATGGATCTATCTGAACTTGGCACTGATTTCCCTGGCTGTGAAATGGGGCTGGTACTTACAGTACTTTGCTTAAGTACCAGTCTGGGGCCTGGTTTGCAGGTTGGGGGTCATGTGTTTTTACTGGATAAGTCTTCCAGCGTTATATTTCTTTGTCCTTCTGGTTTTCTTTTTCCTTTTGTTCCGTTATCGTCCTTTTTTTTAAAAAAAAAAATTATTTTATTACCACAAACAACAAGTAAAAAATTCACATTGAGAGACAAAAACATACAAACAAATGAACATAAAGGGAGACATACCATTTAAACATTTTACAGAATTTTTTTCTTATTACTTAATAACTCATCCGTAATACCCATATCTTAACTAAACATAAAACTTCGACTTTACTGCAAAGATATCTGCATTTTTTCCACTTGCTTCAGCCTGTCATTTGTTGCCAACCTTATAACCCTAATTTTCAAATCCACAGATCATTAGTTCTGACTTCTCTTTTATATACAGAAAGTCCATGAAAGGTTTCACAAAATGTGCTGTTGTTTTATCCCTCAGCAGTTCCGTTAATTTTGCCATTTCTCAATCTCTCACAAGAAAAATGCAACAGTGTGAATGCTAGGCATTACCCAGTGATGGTTCATGAGCTGTATATTGAATGCCAGCTGACTTCGTGTCAATTTCATTGTTTTTTCCTTACCCTCGTGTTTCAAACATGTGCAAGGAGAAAATATCCAAAGGCATGTATCAGGCAATGTGATTGATTCAATTCATAATCCGCTCTCCCTGCAAACGGGCTCAGAGTGGATAGCAGCAGTATTAAACTTTACAGTAAAATTTGATTTAAAACCATAAAGCATACAATTCAGTAAGAAAACTGCTGTCGATGGTGGCCCATATTTCCAACCCCAACCAAACATTCTATGGGGTGGGAGATGGAGAAGCGGCCGGCAGTGGTCCATTTGGTGGAAAAAAATCAGGATGGGGATTGCACTGCCTCCCGACAGGAGTCCGGTGGGAAGGCTCACCTCTAGCCCGGTCTCAACCATATGCAACGTGGTTGATGAATGCAGGTTGCAGGGAGGGGAAGACTGGTTCATGGAAGTGTGGTGTTGCTTGTCCCTTGGTTGAAGTGCTCTTTGTATAGGATTTCATCCGGTCTGGCTTCTTTTTTTGCTTGCATATGGAAGGCGTCATTTGTGTCTGCCGCAGTGAGATCAGCCCACAAATAACATGGCGTCGTTCCTGCTTTTCAGATCGTCTCAACCTCCCAAGCGTGCTGGTGTTAAACGGCTGTGGAATTACCTGTGCTGGCGACGAGAATGAAATTGCTGCCTTCTGTGCTCATGTATCTGAACTGGATCTTTCTGACAATAAACTAGAAGACTGGCACGAGGTAAAAGGGGCCATGTGTCCGTTGCTGTAAACAGTAGCAAAGCAGCTGCCTCTTGCTGTGGATAGATAGATGTCTGTTCCAGGCAGATTCTACTTATTTAGAAATGCCAGAACAGATCAAGTTTGAGGTGATTATTGCAAGTGCTTGCCTTTATTCCCTCTGGGGTTTATAGAGTCCCCCCTAACCTCCCCGGAACTCCAGCTTCTCTCTTCTGCCCTTTGGAATTCTCATATTCCTTCCCTTCATCTTTCGTCTCGTAACTCCCTTTGGAGATTCCTGCATAAGGCTGCTGCCTTCAGCTACAATAGCGATGCTTCCATGTTCTCTACTGTGCTGAAGAGAGATAAGAGCAGTTTTCTAAGATTTTGGTGCCGTATGTGGTTCGTGAGCTACAGTCTAGCCATCTGAGACTCGGAAAGTCAGTACTTAATGCCAAGAGGTTACCAAACCACATAGATTCTCCTTCGAGAGCATGCAGTATGATTTGGACAGGTGGATAAGAGGGGTATAAGTTGAGATCTCTGCACCCTAGTATTCTGGACAGGGGAAGTTGTTATCATTCCTCTCCCCTGCTGGGTCTTGAGAAGTTTGATTAATACTTGCCTGGTGAGAGTTCAGCCATTTCTGCCAAGCCTTAACAGCATCCTGCTCCATAGGCATCCTGTTAGTCTGTTATTACAACAAAACGTATCAAGAGTCCTGAGGCCCCTGAAGAACTAACACATTTGCTTGTGGCCTAAGCTTCATTAGATGAATGAAGTCGCTCCATAAGAGTGTGTGTGCATTTGTGTGCATGCATGAGTGCATGCGTGCATGCCTTGAATACAAAGGAGGTAAAAATACATTTTTTAAAAATTAAGTCAAGCCAGAAGGTCAAGTGATGTAGCTCAATAGCACAGAGTTTAGGTTCTGTTGTTGCCAGTATGTAATCCACCTTGACACTCTAAGAAAGATGGACTATAAATAACATAAATAAATAAATCACATGCCGGGTAATGCCAAGTTGCTTCTGCACCATTTTTTTTTCCACCGGGGAAAAAATAGGCCCGTTCATGCCTATTGTAAAACCACCTTTGAGCTAATGATGGGAGCAACTCTTCATGGCTGGAACATCTGGTTCCTTTGAGCTGACCACCGGCAGGCAGTGAGAGGGTTGGATAATAATGATGGATATGAATTATTTAACAGGTACCTAAAATAAGCAAAAAGTAAACAAAAGCTGTCTGTATGCTTACAGCCTGATTAAATCAATGTAAAGAAGGGAGTAAATAATTAAAGGGGGAGGGAAGGGTTGACAAATTGAACTGTCAGTCATGAACACAATGAAACCTCCATGTTCAGAGGCAGTGAACCACTGAAGGTTAGATGCCGAGGGCAAACAGGGAAGTGCTATTATGGTTGTAAACTTTCCCAGAAGCAACCAGTTGCCCCTGCTGGAAAAGGAACACTAAACTCAATGGACCTTTAATCATATCTAGCTTTTTTTTAAAGTTACTTTATTAACTTTTTTTTTACTCTGTCTCATCACCATGTGTTGCCTTCAAAATAACTTACTAAAGAGTCCAGTAGCACCTTTAAGACTAACCAACTTTACTGTAGTATAAGCTTTCAAGAACTACAGCTCTCTTCATCAGATGCATGTGACAAAGAGAGCTGTGCTTCTCGAAAGCTTATGCTACAGTAAAGTTGGTTAAGTCTTAAAGGTGCTACCGGACTCTTTACGATTTTGCTACTACAGACTAACACGGCTAACTCCTCTGAAAGTAACTTACAAAATCCATACAAGCAATGAAATGTTAGCCATATGAAGAATAAAATCAGCAGAATATCTGCTGTGCTTGATTTCGAAGGGATGAACCTAAAGGGACATCCCATTTGGTATCACTCCTTGAGCGAGTGGGCCATGCTCGCAGGAGCCGTAAAATGAACGTTATCCAGGAAAAGACGTTGCCAGGTTTTTTTTACAATGAGTGAGGGGAATAGCCCTGTGCTGCTGATATTGTTAGAGCAACAGCCACCACTTAATGGAGGCACAGTTTATTCCAGGTTACCTTAATCACCAATTTGTTTCTCTGTTCCTTACTGTGCTCTTTTTAAGTCCTTCCACTCAGGTTGGAGGCTGCCCAAAGTTTTCACTAATGAAAAGCAAATGATTTTTAGGGGAGACGCTGAGCTCCTGTTCCCTGAATAAACGATGCAGATCGTGCTATTAGCATCTGTGTCCACTCGCCAGTCGTCCAGTGAGTTTTTATTGCCTTCCTCATTTGTGTGCATTTGTGTGGCTTTTTATTAGGGAGGGACAGCACGGAAATTGAAATGAGCGTGTGACAACATGGAGTTTGAGGAAGCTTGCCCAGCGGGCAGGGTCAGGGCTGAGGCTGTTCATAGTCTTCACTGATGGAACTGAAATTCAGTGTTGAAAAGTCTTCAGTAATCTGCATCTACATGTGGGAAACCTGCATGAATGCACGGATGTGTGTCTTTCTGTATTTTCTGTGACAATTCTGTATTCACTCCGTTTTGTGTTACTCTGTGTCAACCACTTTCACCACCACTCTTCTCTGTCTCACATACAAGCCTCTACCTTATTTACCTACCTACCTACCTACCTACTGGTTCATAATAGTGCACTATCACTATCACAAAAAAATGTGGGAATACCCAAAACACAAAGCGGCAAGCCGCTTGGGATTCGGGTATTTGAATCGCTTTGGTATGCTCCGTAAAGATTCGGGGCATACCAAAGTGATTCGGGAGGGAGGCTTTCTCCCAGCACCCACCCACCCCCTCACTTCCCCACTTACCCCCCCCCCCGTCCCCTCCACCCCACTTACCTGACCTGGGGGTGGGGGGTAGGCGAAGCTGCCGGAGCTGCCACTGCGCTGCTGCCTCCTCAGCCTGCACCGTCAGCTGGGCAGCGGGGAGGGCCGGAGCCGCCTCCTCCATTGCTGCGTGGCCCCACAGGGTGGTGGGGAGAGCCGGAGCCTCCTCCTCTGGCCCTTCCTGCCCCTCAAATGGTCACCGTGGGTCTCTGTTGCCAGCCCAGGGCTGGAAAGCTGAGGGGGAGAGCTGGCTGGTGCCTGGCTCTCTGCTGCTGGCCCAGGGCTGGGAAGCTGAGGGACCGATGTGCTGGGACCTGTCTGCGGATCTATGTCTGAGCCTTCAGAGACTGCCTCCTCCTGCAGTGCCTCTGCCACTGGCCGTGGATCTGGGTCAGGTTCGCTGGCTGCCTCTCCCTCAGAAGAGTCCTCTGTGTCTCTCTGCTCTGCTGGGCTGGGTTGGTCCATGACACATTGCCACTAAAGTTTGAATTGGGAGGAAAGATGTGCTGTGAAAATGGATCCCTCTCCCCTTGCTAGATCATCTGCTAGGACTCATACTAGGCATTTGATGGAGGGGGAATGAAATTGGCAAACCTTGGGAGCTTCTGCCCTTTATAGAGTCATGTTTATTGGAACCCCACACCATCCCAAGTGGAATTGCTGGTTTGGATTTCCTGTATTGACTTGGGTTAGAATTAATCCTTTAGAGCCCCTTCTAATTCTGAAGATTAGCATGACACAGGAACAGATAACAGGGTGGGGCTGTGCAGACGAAAGCCAGGCCTGCGCGGTCTGAGCTAGCCGGAGCCCTGTAGGGAATGGCTCTGGTTCTGAGTGACCTACATGCCCTGCCGCCCCCCAGAAAGGAAGCCCTTCTTCGCTAGCCCATCATACTGAGAGGTCTTTCCCTAGTATTTTAAGTAAGACTGAGCTGCCAGGCCACAGGTTCATTGGACCGGCACATTCAAGGTCTCAGTCATGAACCTCTCTTTGTACAGCAACTTAAAACCCTTTGAACTGGAGATGCCAGGAGTGGTACCTGGGACATGCTGCTGAGTCGTGGCCCATCCCTGCTAACCGAATGCTCCCAACTGTGCCTCGAGCCTAAAACTATGGTGAATTTGTATCCTCTGTTTGGAGCCTGATTGCTGTATTCTGTCAGGGCTACCAGGCAGGGGAAGTCTCAAGCTCAGGAGGCCTTTCTCTGGGCTAGAGGCTTTTTCCTCCTTCCAGCTTGCTCATACCCTAACCGTATGTGACCGCAGTCTATTGTATCAGGGATTGTATTGTATTGGAATGTACTTATTTGATACTGATTGTATTAACCTCATACTGTGTAATCCGCCTTGAGTCTCAGTGGGAAAGGCGGACTATAAATGACGTAAATAAAATAAATAAATTCTTAGAGGTGCCATAACATATTGATTAAGTGGTTGGACTGCAAATCAGCACTCTGGTGGTCCAAATCCTACAACTGCTATGACGTCTGCAACTGGCCCTGGGTAAGCCGCTCCGCTCATTCCAAGCTGTGTTGTGGGGATAATAAAGAACACTGCCTTTGTTCAATGCTCTGAGTGGACGCTAATCTGTCCAGAAGAGCGGTATACAAGTGCAGTTGTTGTTATTGTTGTTATAATAAAATTGGTGTGGTTTAGGTAGTGACTACTGAGGAATTACACAATTTTAAAGTTACAATGAGGAAATTGAAATTGTTCAAGATTTTCTATTCCTTGGCTCAATCATCAACCAAAAGGGAGACTGCAGTGAAGATATCAGAAGAAGACTGAGACTTGGAAGAGCAGCTGTGAGGGAACCAGAGAAGATCCTTAAAGATGTCTCTCTGGGAACCCAGATCAAGATTATCCAAACTATGGTATTCCCCATTACTATGTATGGATGTGAAAGTTGGACAGTGAAGAAAGCTGACAGGAAGAAAATTGATTCATTTGAAACGTGGTGCTGGAGGAGAGTTGCAGATTCCATGGACAGTCAAAAAGACAAGTGGGTACTAGATCAAATCAAGCCTGATTTCTCCCTAGAAGCTAAAATGACAAAACTGAAGCTATTGTACTTTGGTCACACTCATGAGAAGACAAGATTCTCTGGAAAAGTCAATAATGCTGAGAAAAGTGACAGCAGGAAAAGAGGAAGACCTAAAACGAGATGGCTTGACTCAATCAAAGAAGCCACGTCCTCCAGTTTCTAGGATCTGAGCAAGTCTGTTACTGAGAGGACGTTTTGGAGGTCTTTCATTCATGGGGCCACCTTAGGTCAGAGGCGACTTGACGGCACATAACACAGACTATCCCGCCAGTCTGTGTTGGCCGTCCACTCTACACAAGTGAGCCAGCTGTGCTATCCTAAGCAGAGTTACCCCCTTCTGTGCCTGTTGACCTCTGTTTGAGATTGCACTATAAGTCTGCAACGTTTTTACACTTGTGTTGGCTGACTGGTGAAGTAACAATGCAGGTGGTTCACTTAATTTTTTTGATAATTGCTTTTAGCCCTTAGTTTATTCTTACGTTGTATTTTTTTTGGTTCTTAGCCATCCCTGAAGGCCTTGTAAATACTTTAAATCAAAGGTGGTGTTCTTTTGTTGACAGAAGTGCTTGTTTTTCAAACTGAAACTACACAGCAGCTTAGGAGCTTGCTTTTATATATATAAATCAATCCCAAAGAATCCATAGAAACTAAGTATGTCAGGAATCAAAACTCTTTGCTAGCCATGGGATTCTGCGCTTTCAAGATCCCAGGAAGATGAATTGCCCTGAGTAAAGTAGCCCTTTGAAAAATGTTGGCTTCCGATGTGTGTGTTTGGGGTGGGGGGGCTTCGCTGCTATTCAGGTGGGTCTCATGAAGTCTGCCAACAATGTGCATTTTTCCTTATCAAGCCTTTTTTCCCCATGTAATTAAATGAAGCATTGAGGTGAACAAGCAATTAGCCAATCCATCTAGATCAGCAAATAGCTGCAGTATGAATTACAGATAGCCATCTTGAATGCTGTTAGAATCCATATCATTCTCCGACTCAATGAGCCGTGCTGGAAGACCGGGCTGCGTTTTTTTAAAAAAATTTGAGATGACAGAATATTCCTGGAGATCTGATTGCCACCTGATACGCTTTTCTTTCTTGTTTCTCCTTCCCTTTCCCTCCCAGGTCAGTAAAATTGTGTCAAACGTTCCCCACCTGGAGTTTCTAAACCTCAGTTCCAACCCTCTGAGTTTGTCCGTTTTGGAGAGGACATGTGCCGGGTCTTTCGCTGGCGTTCGCAAACTTGTACTCAACAACAGCAAAGCGTCCTGGGAGGCGGTCCACACAATACTGCAAGAATTACCAGAGTAAGCACGGGGCGGGCGGGGCTGGGGCTGAGGCCTGTTACGTACAAACGGCAGCATCAGTGAGCACAGTAACTCAGAGGCTGCGGCCCAGAAAGTCACCCGTCAGAGTTTGACTTCCGTTGTGAACTCGCTTGAGAGCCCTCAGCTGGTCAACATCTCTCAGCCTTGAATCCGTTGCGATATAATGATGTTGACCTACCCTATATGGTGTATTGTCGAAGGCTTTCACGGCCAGAGAACGATGGTTGTTGTGGGTTTTCCGGGCTGTATTGCCGTGGTCTTGGCATTGTATATTAACAACCTATATGGTTGTTAACAACCTATATGGTTGTTAATATGCACGAAGCACTGCAGAGCAGTGGCCTTCATCCTATGTTTATGTTTATTGTTAGGTTTATATCCCGCCCTCCCCACACACAGACCCAGGGCGGCTCACGACAGGCATATAGATACAAAAATTTAAAATTACGTGTTAAACAGATAGAAACCAATCAAAGACTCCATAAATAAGGTGCCAGTATATATACCCCAGAGGCTGAGATTAAAATGCAGACAGCAGAAGCTGGAGCCGGTCAAAGGCAGGCCTGCACGGTGGGGGCACGAACCGCCACAGAGTACATCATCAGGCCTCAGCCATAGGCCCAGTGGGACAACTCTGGCTTGCAGGCCCTGTGGAACTGTAATAGATCCCACGGGGGCCGAGTTTCCATTGGGGGAGAGTTCCACCGGCCGGAGCCGGGACCAAGAAAGCCCTGGCCCTGGTCAAGACCAGATGAATGTCCCTCAGGCTGGGGATCACCAGCAGCTGCTTGTCGGCTGAGCGTAAAACTCTTTGAGGGATGTGCTGGGAGAGGCAGTCCTGCAGGTGTGTTGGCCGCGTTCTGTTATGGGTCGGGGTCCCTCTAGATCATGGATTTTCATCATGTCTATAGAGCTGCCTTTCTTGGCTGCATTTTGGATGGTGCGCATGCATGGAGAACGAAGCGCCATGCCTTCTCTCTCTCTTTGTGTGCACACGCTGAGAGGACGAGCAGGGCGGGGAGGCACAGTCATTCGGTGGTGGAGAGGACTCAGCCCAGCAGGTTTAGCCACTACCCCCCTCCTGGCCGCCCTGTCCCTTGCCTTTCTCTTTCCTTGGCCTAGCTCTGCTGCCTGTCAGCCCTTCCAGTGCTTCCTGGGCATTTAAGGTGGGTCTCAGTGCTGAAAGAGCTGAAGACCCACTCCTACAGAGTATTCAAAGTGCTGAGTACTTCTTCGTCAACTTACATTTTTATCCTACTTTTCATCCAAAGATTCGCTCCTCAAGCAATTCACAAAAAATGCAAAACACAGAAAAATCTCTCGGCAAGGGGATTCTCAGTCAGCTGCTGCCTTCCTGTCCTCCCTCTGATGGTCCCGTTGATCTCAATTTGAATCTGGAGTCGGGTGCGATGAAGGGCTGGCTGGCTGCTGCCAGCTTGATTTTGTGGTCTCAGTGGGGACCGTTGCAAGCTGGAGGGAAAGCGGCTCTTAGCTGGAGCGGGGCTCAGACGCAGCAGGGAGTTGCCTGGCCTCTGCCTGTCATCTCAGTGTTGCAACTGTCATTGTTAGCTTATGATAAATGGAGGCCCTGGTTTATTTTGAGAATGTTAATGTTCGTGCTTAGGGGAATCATATTCCCTGTGATGATTCTGTGTGCTTATCTTGCAGCTGTGGGGCCGCACGTGGCTGCATGCATACACACACCTATTGCACAAACGCCTCCTTTCTTCATGATGCTTGTGTCATAGAGTCTATTACATCACTCTCCGTCCCATCGTTCCTAATTGCAATGTTGCCATATAATCTTGAAATGTTTACAACATTGTAAACAACGTTTACAATGTTGTGGGGGGGGCAATCAATGGGAGGCCTTCTAGTGTCCCTTCCCCACTTGCAGACCTCCTGAGGACACCTGGTTTTTTGGCCACTGTGTGACACAAGAGTGTTGGACTGGATGGGCCGTTGGTCTGATCCAACATGGCTTCTCTTATGTTCTTTACTATGTCAGTATGTGATTTTCAGCCATGGCTTCTAGGGGGCCTCAATTACTCTTATAGTATGTGTGTTTTGGGCTTTTCTGTTCTGTGCCCCAAATCTGGCTTTCGCGTCCTCTGGGCGTGGCGCCATAGCATGCACCGTTTTTCTTTTTCGGATGCAAGGACGGCATCTGCTAGGGGCAGGGTCTTTTCAGTCGTTGCCCTAGCCATCAACAAGAGCATCCAAGTTAGGGGTTATCTTACCAGTTTTTTAATGGTCTGCTCCGTTTTATGGCTAGTTTTGATGCTGCTTATGTCTGGCTTGAGTTTTATACTGTGGTTTTTAATTACAAGCCACCTCAAAGAGGCAGCATAGAAATAGTTTAAATCAATAAATCCAGCGACTCCCCGCCCCCTCCAGCTCCTTTGAGGACACTGACAGGCAACCGGACCCTATGCATGTTGACTTGGAAGCAAGTTCCACGGAGTTCAGTAGGCTTAGTGCCCAGTAAGCATTGTATGGGTTTGCAGCCAAAAACGTTATGGTTAATGCCATAACAGCCTCTGCTGTTGTCAGATCTGCTGTTTGTTAATATTGGTTAATATTTTGCACGTATGAAACGCTTTCCAGCGTCAGTGTTCCTGCTTATTACATTATTGTAATCCTTACAACATATCTGTAAAGTAGGTCACCACGTTTACCCATATATCAGAGATGATTGAGAGAGGGTCCCTTGCCCAAAGTTCCCCAGTAAGTTTGTGGCTGAGCTAGATTTGGTTTGTGGACTCTCTGGCTCATAATTCAGTCTCTTAACCACTTACAAGCTTGTATCCCTTGCTCTCGCCTTCGTTTGAAGTAGAGGGTTCAGACGACATCCGGGCAATGCCGTTTCCAAGGTTGTGATCCCTTTGAACCCATCAGGGCGCTGGTGCAGAGCTCCCGGACCCATCTTCTACTTTTACACGACTTCGACTGTCAAGTTGACAGATGATGACGATAGCATGGTATCAGTGACAGGGCCGCCTTCTGGGGCTCTGCTAAACTTATCAGTGTAAAACGCTCTGCTAATGGAGACGTTGGCTTTTGAAGAAGGTTAAATGGGGAGCAGGGCTGCAGCAGGGCTTGGCCTTCCGCCGCCAGTTAAAGGTTTCCTTGCATTTTTATAAAATGTTGGCCGTCACATTTCTGGACAGGCTCCAGCTTGGCAGCAGCCTTCTGCTTCCTTAGTTCTCCCTGACATTTTTCTACATGCATTGAGTTGTTTTTTGGGATGGTGGGGGTTGCTGCGAGGCAGCATTCCAGTACGCAATCCTCTATCTGCAGGAAGAAAACCCTTGCTTATCACATGTCGGGAAGAGGACTTGGCTGAACCCTTGTTCCCCACAGAGTCCTTGTTTCCCATACAAGTGTTTTATTGGGGAGCAATCCTGTATGCGTTTGAGCAGAGAGAGCTGCATTAAGCAGAGTCAGACTCTCAGCCCGTCTAGCTCAAGACTGTCTACTGTGGCTCGTAGCAGCTCTCCAGGTTTCAAGCAGAGAAAAGTCCTTCCCATCACCTGCTACCTGAAGTCCTTTAATCTGAGATAATTCGGCATGCAAAGTAGGTGTTCTGTCCTGAACCACCACCCCCTTCCATCTTTAACCTTTATGACTTCACTGTATGCTGCAGGGGTACAACCTGGAGGGGAGAATTCCTTGTAAACTGGCTCCTTTCATCCTTGAGGTCTTGATGTAAGAGCTTTCAAATAATTCTCTCTCTGCAGCTTGGAGGAACTCTTCCTGTGCCTTAACGACTATAAAACAGTGTCTTGTTCTCCGGCGTGTTGTCACTCTCTCAAATTGCTCCACATAACTGACAATAATCTCAGAGACTGGCCCGAAATTAGGAAGTTGGGGATCATGTTTCCGTCGCTGGACACGCTTGTCTTGGCTAACAATTACCTGACGACCATTGAGGACTCGGAAGATTCTCTCGGGCGCCTGTTCCCAAACCTGCGATCCATCAGCCTACACAAGTCAGGTGAGGCACAGCTAAATGAAGGATCTTGGAACATAAACCAAAGAGTTGGATTCTGCAGATCCATTCTGCTAGTGGGGAAGCTTTTCTCCGGTAGAAGGCATCTTCCCCTGATGCAAAGAAAGCATCATGCACATGGGAAGACTCTTTCAGCCGACAATAATAACATTCGATTTATATACCGCCCTTCAGGATGATTTAACAGTTAACACCCACTCAGAGTGGTTTACAAAGTATGTTATTATTATCCCTACAACAACAATCACTCAAAGGAAAGCACTTCCACCAGCAGAACAGATCCATGGGATACAGCCCATTACTAGGAGCTTCCCTTGACATAAGACTTGATCGTCGTCTTTTCACTGTAATGGGAAGGAGCAAAGCATAGAGGGGAAAGCAGCATTGCCTTTGAACGGAAATAGTCCCTGCTGTTTAGGAAGAGTGAACTGTCTTAAGGGACAGCATTCACACTTGCGTGAAATATAAACAGCTGAAGCTTCCCTGTATCAAGACGGGCCACTGGTGTGCAGCCTTCAGGTTGTGGAGATAAGGCAGAATATAAATATTGCCAATAAATAAATCTAGCTCAGTGATGTCTGCTTGGACTGGCAATGGTTCTCCAAGACTCGATTTTCCAGTAAATGCCACCTTAAGATCCTTCTAACTGATAATGCTGGGAATTGAACCTCAGACCTGTAGGCGAAGCAGGTGCTTCTCTCCTGAGCTACAGCCCATCCTCACGTCATAGCTGTCCTCTTACCATAAGAAGCTGCCAAAATCAGACCACAGGTCTCTTTGGCTTAGTATGATCTCTAGATAATGGTGGCTCTCCAGGAATCTCAGGTGGAAGGGCTTATCCCAACAACTGCTATCTGAGATCATTTTTTTGAACTAGAGAGAGATCAGACCTGGAACTGCCTGTGTACAAAGCATGTTCTCTGCCAGAGAGCTTTAAACCCCCTCCCAGATTTTCTTGATGACAAATCAAACTCAGGCCACAGCAGGGGAAGTAATAAATCCTGACCAGGGCTTTTTTTCTGGGGAAAGAGATAGTGGAACTCAGCGGGTTGCCAGCACAGGGGGCAACTCTTGGCAGGAGGTGGTGCCCCTCATACCACATGTGCACGCGCAAAGTGCACACATGCTCCCAGGGCCAATGACGTCACTTTGGGTCAGCTGGAACGAGGGAATTTTAAAAAGTTTAAATCGCCCTTGGCGAAAACCGGTCACGTGGCTGGTGGCCCCGCCCCCTGATCTCCAGACAGAGGGGAGTTGAGATTGCCCTCTGCGCCACTCAGCAATCTCAACTCCCCTCTGTCTGGAGATCAGGGGGCGGGGCCACCAGCCACGTAACCGTTTTCAAGAGGTTCCGGAACTCTGTTCCACTGCGTTCCAGCTGAAAAAAAGCCCTGATCCTGAGCACTACTTTGACAGGCAGAGGTAAAGCGACTGACAAGCGACTGAGCTGGGCCTGATATATGACACAGGCATGTTATCCTTTCCACCACTGGCCTGATCCGGTGAGGCAGTCTAACAAAGGCAGACACTTTGGAGGGGAGGATATAGAGGAGGGGAGGTGGAATTGTCAGCCATTGGCCTGGTGGTCTTACTGTTCCATGGGGTGCTGTTTTGGATTTTCTGCCTCTGGCTCCCAAGTATATTAGGCTCTCTGTCAATGAGAGTTTTTTATAACTTGAATGGTTGTGGGTGCATCATTATCTCTGCTTCCCAGTTTTCATTGGGTTTGATGGAAAAAATTAAGCTGCTGATTTCTCTGCTGTATAATCCTGCAACGTGTCCCATTTTCTAACGTGCTTGATTTCTCTCCCTTCTCTCCTCAACCCGGTCTTGCCACTTTCTTTTAAGCAGGTCTGCAAAGCTGGGAAGACATCGACAAACTCAATTCTTTCCCCAAGCTCGAGGAAGTGCGATTGTTGGGCATTCCTCTCCTTCAGCCATACACCAATGAAGAGCGCAGGAAGCTGGTAATAGCCAGGTCTGGAGACATCTCTCTGCTTTGATTGGGGGGGGGGGGATGGGGGTCCAAATTTAAGGAGCTCAGTTTGGGCAATAAAGTCTGTATCCTGAAGGTGCCTCTGTGGGTCAGGCTCCATGCTGTGGGAGGCTCCGTGATTTGGGAGGCACTAGATAAGGTGGCTTCCCTGGCCTTCGTCCTCGTTTCCTGCCCCCTCTGCAGTGGGCTTGTGTGCACCATTTGCTGGCCTGTCCCATGTCTGTACAAGGGGGTGCCACATCCCCCTTTCCCACAGGTCTAAACTCTGCACCCCGAGGTCTTTATTCAAGTTGGGTGTCTTTGAATTTTCTCATATGCCTGATTTCGATGGCAGGATTTGAGGGTTTTTTGCAAAATTCAAAAGGATGGATGGTAGAAGTTAGATACAGCAATGGCTGGGGAGCAAAGTACGTTGAGTAGTTTGAGACAGGAGAGGAAGGCAATAGCCTTTATTGAGTCTACTTTGATTATGTAGGAATATGCAAGCATTTAAGTAATGCAGTATGCCTTGTCGGGCAGAAGGGAAAGATGGTTTATTTTCAGATATGTAGGGAAAATTGGGTTCCTCCAACTTCAGTCTCTCTGCATAAATGGTGGTGTAATTGCATAACTTAAATCATGCATGATCCGTCGGCCAGTTGGGAATCTGACTGTCATAATGACTCAAATCCAAGAGTATCTATTAAAATGAGACTTTTTTCAAGATTACAGTATGCATATAATTATGTAGTAAAGAGTCACAATTAAGTTAATAAATTACAGCATGAAAAAGCATTTATGTGATGCAGTGTCTACATTGTATCTTTATGAAATCAAGTCAGTAACAGGGTGATGCTTTTTCTCAGAAGACCCAATAAGCCATTTGAAATCTCTTGCGTGGGGGGCGGATTCTATAAGCGTTGCCATTTCTAAGAGCAAAAGCTATACAGTACCAGAGGGACCAAAGAAAAAAGTCCTGAAAGTTCTTGAAAGATGGACGCCACGCCACTCGCTTGGCCCACCAGTCCGTCCCCCCCCCCCATATTGTAGATTCTAGATCAAATCACTACCCCAGCGAACCTTAGTTGACCAAGTGAAAAATTAATGGGATCCGGTGGAAGCTTATATGTATTCCAGTATACAAAATCTGCCTTAGAACTAATTACTTTTATGTACTATCTGAAGCTAGCCTTTAATGGGGTTGTGAGCAAACGCTAGCAGTTTAAATGATTGCCAGGTCAGTTTGATGAGAAGCAGTATTGTGTAATGGTTAGAATTTTGAGCTAAGGTTGGGGAAATCTAGGTTCAAATCTCCACTCAGCCATGAAGTGGTGACCCTAGCTAGTCAATCGTGTCTAAGCCTAACCTCTGTTACAGGGTGGTTGTTGAGGATAAAATGGAAGAGCACATAGCCATGTGAGTTCTTTGGGAGGAAGATAGAATATAATAATAATAATGGTTGATTTATATACCGCCCTTCAGGACAACTTAATGCCCACTCAGAGCGGTTTACAAAGTATGCCCTTATTATCCCCACAACAAAACACCCTGTGAGGTGGGTGGGGCTGAGAGAGCTCTGAGAGAGCTGTGACTAGCCCAAGGTCACCCAGCTGGCTTCAATTGGAGGGATGGGGAATCAAACCCGGCTCTCCAGATTAGAGTCCCGCGCTCTTAGCCACTTCACCAAACTGGAATAGGTTAATGTTTCGGAGTTCCAGCCCCATCTTTATTTCTTTGTTTTTGCATCCACGGGAGAGTGAGTGAGTAGGCCGCTGTCCAAAGGGACTGAAACATCAGCCCTTCCCGACTGCCTGATGGCTAGTAGCCCTTTGTATCCCCGCTGTGCAATACCAGGAGCAGGTCATACAGCAGCACTTGGTTCTTGTGGGATTTGTAGCTGCATTCACCCAGAGCCATTTTTTTTCAGGGCAATGTTTATGAAGCTCTACTCAAAGCCAATGAAATGAGAGATGTTACAAGAATCAAGAGAGATTTATATTCAAATTGCTACGCGCGACCTTAAATCAAATTTCCTTCTGGAAGGAGGTGGCATAAAATTTGCTTTCCTTTTGAGAGCTACATTTTTGGCTGTCTGATCCCATGGGAAAATCTCCTGGGAGTACAGTTCTCATCGATCTCACTGATTGCTCTCAAATTTTTTAAAAAAAAACCTTATTAGATGTTAAACTCTTGTTTTTCTTGCTTGTTTCTCTGCATATATGCAGATTACCATCTATCACTAAGCTGAATGGAAGCGTCATTGCAGAGGGAGAACGGGAGGATTCAGAGAGGTTTTTCATTCGTTACTACATGGACTTTCCACAAGAGGAGGTCCCTTTCAGGTGAGATTTATTTATTTATTTATTTACATTATTTATAGTTTACCTTTCTCACTTGGACTCAAGGCAGGTTACACAGGGTAAGTCACTATGATTAATAGCTGGGTGCATTGCACAGTGTAAATCAGTACTGTCAACAGCTGGGACATTCAATAAATAATGCCCTAGGGCAGGGGTGGGCAACATGCGGCCCGCTATAGAGTTTTTTGTGGCCTGCCAAGACAGTAGAAAAGTGTGATAGGGTACATTTGTCTCATTAAACTGATTCTAAAATTAAATGTGCTTGCAGCTATAGATTATATGAAATTAGCACAATAAATAAATTGAATAAAACTACCACTATTTTATTTAATTTATATTTATTGATTTTTATGATACAATTTATACCTTTTCTGAAATGCAACGTTAACTAATGAATGCAATCATTTTAAAAGGTGCGGCCCTCCGCTAACCTCCGCTCCCACAAAGTGGCCCCCGAGCCAAAACAATTGCCCACCCCTGCCCTAGGGTATGCAAATGCAACTTTGTAGAGATTAGAAACAAGCACAGATCCAATACAAAGCTGAAAACAATGCTGAAACATGCAATTAAAGTATGTATTAAACAATGCAGAAACTACCCAGTAGGAGCGTACAACATCAGACAGTACACAGTAGTATAGTGTACAGTCCCTGTCCCTTTACCAGTGCATCTCTTTGAACCATTTCCTTACAGTGCAGCCCTTCTACCTGTCTAAAAAAAGTCCTGCTAAATAATTCAGTTTTGCATAGCCGGAGCCCTCCTAACCTCATCTGGAAGGCCGTTCCGTAAGGTGGGTGCCGTGATAGAGAGTGTGTGTGTGTACGAGGCAGTTGTTGATTTTGCCAAACTGCAGGGTGCTGTCTTCAGAAGGCACTGTTCAGATGAGTGAAGCTGCTGTGGCAGACCATAGAGAGAGAGGCAGTGCTGCTGATACGAGGGAACGTGGACTTGGTACGTGATAGCCGAAACCTTGAATTGAGCCCAGTAACTGATGGGTGGCCAATGGGACTTGCAGAATGGGAGTCATATGCCTGCTCTGCCTAATTCCTGATAATAATCGGGTTGTGGTGTTCTGCACCAACTGAAGATTCCCTGACCTGTAACTCTGGAAACATGGACTTGGTTTTTCTGAAAGATGTCTTTGGCTGATGGGGCATGCTGACCGAGGGCCGAAATGCATGACGCAGGTGACAGCAAATCAGGTCAGGGGTGCCCAGCGTGATTCTCAATCCCACATACATGCAGGGACTAAACTTTAAAAACCTCTCAGTCATTCCGTGCAGTACCAAATGCTGCGAGGGGGGAGGAGGTGCTTCAGGCCTCTGTCCTAGACTGTTTTTGCAAGCAGAGGTGGGTCTGTTTGCCCTTTCTTCTAGCTCCATGCGTCCTGCAACACACGCACCCATGGCCATTTGGAGCTGCTGGGAGCAACTGAGAGGTTTTTAGTCCGCACATGTACACATGACTGAGAGTCAGGTTGGGCACTTGTGACCCAACTTCTGCCACTCATTGTGTTTTGGCCATAAGCCATGATCTGGGGATCCTCCAGTGCATATCTTGTCTCTTCCATGAGCTCCTAGTATGCATTGGCCTTTTAACTTAACCATCAACATTCTCAGCAGGCTGCCATTCTGGAGGGCATAGAAATGAAGAGCTGGAAGGGACCCCAAGGGTCATCTAGTCCAGCACCCTGCACAATGCAGGAAACTCACAGCTATCTCCCCCAGTGACCCCTGCTCCATGCTCAGAGGAAGGCAAAAAAAACCCTCCAGGATCCCTGGCCAATCTGGCCTGGAGGAAAATTCCTTCCTGACCCCAAAGTGGCGATTGGCATTACCCTGGGCATGTAAGAAGGGGCCACAAGAGCCTGGCGCTGGTTCATCCCTTTATGCAGCCCCTCTCCTGATTTTTGTATAGTCATATTGAGTCAGAGAATCATCATAGCTGTCAGGTGGCCATCCAGCTTCTTCTTAAATACCTCCAAAGAAGAAGAGCCTACCACTTCCTGAGGAAGCCTGTTCCACTCAGGAACCGCTCTAACTGTCAGAAAGTTCTTCTGATGTTTAGTCAAAAACGCTTTTGCATTCATTTTAACTCACTGTTTCTGGTCTAATTCTCTGGGGCAACAGAAAACAACTTCACTCCATCCTTTCTGTGACAGCCCTTCAAATACTTGAAGAGGTATGTAGAGGCCCGGAGCATGCGAAGCCCCAGTGCTGGTGGCTGTGCCGTGGGAACTGCTCGGCTGGTATCCAACCTGCAGCAGCAAAGTTGGCACTAGGGGAACTTGTGTCTGTCAGCACTGCTCATCTTGGCTTGCTCCTGAGCTGTTTCAGCATCACATACCTTCCCTGTTGTGCTCAGTCGATGACCTTAAGCAAGCCGTGCCACTCCCTCCCGCTGTCTCCCGCATGGAGCAGTTGTACTGACCTACCTTGCAAGATGGTTGTGAGGATTATTGAGAGAATCTGTCAAGTTCTTCAACACACTTGAAGCTGCCTTGGACTGAGTCAGACTGTTGGGTCTCTCAAGCTGTGTGTCGCCTGCTCTAACCGGCAGCAACTCTCCAGGGCCTCTGGCAGAGAAGGTTCTTTGTCAATAATTGCTGTGTGATTATTTAACTGCAGAGGCCAGGGATTAAACCTGGGACTTTTCTCCTGAAAAGCATCTGGTCTACCCCATGGCAGCTTTCCTAACTGAGTAAACCCTGGGATTTTAAAAATGAAAGCTTTTTAGTATTGTTCTTCTTTCCTGCAAGATAGGCTTGTGGCGTCCTGGCATCCTGCCTCAAACTACTCAGAAAACGTATTTATTATGTGGGGGGCGGGATCAGGGAGGTATCTGATCGCCACGTTCCACCTCTGCCACTTGGGGCAAGGTCCTCGCCCCAAGGAGTGCCCCAGCACACGACCCCTTCATAGAAGAATGCAACCCGGAGGTTGGCTAGATTCATGCCAGGCTGCAAGCTGGGAGCAAAACGTGTCCTTTGTCAGTTCTCGAAAGCCAAGAGAGAACTTGGTTCACTTTCCTTTTTTCCCCTTCCTAGTACAGTGAAGAGAATCCATTCTTGGAGCCATCATTTTGAGATGTCAAACTGTTCTTGATAATGGCATGTCACACATTCGGGTCTCTCTGACTCACTCAAGTTTTGGTTGCACCTGTAGGAAAGATGTTCTAGGAGATGGTGGATCAAGAGGTGTTCATTGCATAGAGGGGAAAAAAAAACCCTTTATGATCATCACCCTCCAGCCCACGAAGTCTTGGGCAAGATTAACTACAGACCTGTTCACTTAAAAATGTAGTAGTATGAAAGTATACCACCTAAGATGCTAGCTATTATTCACAGAACAAGTGAGATCTGCACATATACTGTAGGGAAGTCTCTGATTTCAAGACTGGGGGAGGCACTAAGGCTGCATTGAGACCCCATGGGAAACCCTGGTTTGATGAAAGCCCAGTTAACTATGACATCTGAATGCAGACAGTCTAGCAATCCAGGGTTTGTTAGTCAATACCAAACTATGATTTCAAGTTAGGATTTATTCCTGGTTCAAAACAGTAAAGAGTCCAGTAGCACCTGACAAAGAGAGCTGTGGCTCTCGAAAGCTTATGCTACAATAAAGTTGGTTATCTTAAAGGTGCTACTAGACTCTTTACTATTTTGCTACTACAGAATAATACGGCTAACTCCTCTGGTTCCTGGTACAGTAGCCAGAGTTTGCGCAAATTGTGTTGGTCTCTAGCCTATGTCTGGTAGACTAACTCAAGCTATGGTTTAAGCAAACTAGTTTTGCTTAGAGCTCTTAGCTGTTGGTGAGAAGCAGCCAGTGGAGTTCTTGTAGACAGTAATTTCCTCTGGGGATTAGCTGGGATGAAACAAAAAACCAATGTGTTCTTGCTAGAAATCCAAGACACTGAATTGTTCTTACGACTGAGTTTGCAGATGTAATAAACCAGTCAGCCTTTGTCTAGCAAGCTTCCGGAGAGAGCTGAAAATCACACTGCAGACCGAGTCAGTCCTTCTGCTTATATCTAGTACTGTATGCAGGCAGTTGCCCTTCTCACTTAAGTGCAGAGCTTTGCTTGCAGTGGAGTCATCCTTTAGAAACATGTGCTAATCTTTTGCTTTGGCACCCATGCTAAGTGGCTAATCCTTTTGCCATCTGGTGCTAGATAGGGTGTACATAGGGATAAAAGCTTTCCTGTGTGTTTCTGTGTGTGTGTGTGTGTTTGTGTGTGTGTATGTGTGTGTGTGTGTGTGTGAGAGAGAGAGTGAGAAGCCTCAAATTGCAAGGATACATGTGCCAAAAACTAACGAACTTCCGTATGGTTGCCTGTAAACCATTTTCTTATTCTTGTCCATGGAGGAGCAAAAAGATCTGTCAAATTCCAAGCCATTGGTTAGAACACAAAACAACAAGAACAGCCTTCCATTTATATACCGCCCTTCAGGACAACTTAATGCCACATTCAGAGCAGTTTACAAAGTATGTCATTATTATCCCCACAACAACAAACACCCTGCGAGGTGGGTGGGGCTGAGAGAGCTCCTAGAAGCTGTGACTGACCCAAGGTCACCCAGCTGGCTTCAAGCGGAGAAGTGGGGAATCAAACCCGGGTCTCCAGATTAGAGTCCTGCCATTCTTAACCACCACACCAAACTGTCTTTCATAGCCACCAGCTGAAGAGTGGCTTCCTAAGAAGGTGCCTTCAGTGACCTTTCTGAGCAGCCAGATAAGGCAGAGGAGCCTTTCCCAAGAGATGGAGATTGACCTGAAAGCAGGAGAAGAAGGTGGGGTTCAGGGAGGAAGACGGACATCAGGCCACCTTGATTGTCATCTCCCTGGATGCTTGGATGACCCACGGAGGTCTACAAGGATGCGGGAGCTAGCGGTCCCTTGCTGAGGGCAGCACTGGTAGAGTAGCCCTGCTCTGCAAGTGTGGCAGCTCAAGTCTTGCAAGGTTTGCCAAGAGGCCATTATTGCAGCATGGCCTTCACGGATGGCAAGGCTGAGAAGAATCTCTGCCGACCCGTGTCGAGGACCCGCTGTATTCTACGGCCCTTTTGGGGGGAAAGGTTTTATGAATTGAGGGTGGTTGTTTGGCTTTGTAGGATTTCTGCACATGACTTGCATCAAGAACTTATATTTTCCGTTAACTCGTGGGGTGGGGGGTCCTGCACTGCATTTGTGTATTGTCATTTTTTGTGCGTGTGCAGCACCCGACTCGGAGAGTTGAGGGCGGGCGGCAGCTTGAGACTAGAAACCAGAGCAGCTATCGTGGCAGGTTCCGTGTTGCCATAGCAACAGCACTTACGTGTTGGTCTGAAATGCTAATATCGAATCCCTGTAATGCTCTTTTTACCCCCCCCCCCAAAAAAAGTCTTGCTTACTTTCCTGCCAGTTGCTTCTGCCCCTTTCGCACAGGTTGTGTATAGAAGCGAAGGGGAACTTGTGTTTGGCCTCACCTTAGGTCGTAGCCTTCGAACAACGCTGCATCTCCCTCCTACCCTTTGCTTCTCAATAAGCTCTTTGTTCAAACGCCCTCATCTGTACGGGGTCTCAGAGAGACTTGTGCAGCCGTCGGAGGCTTCTTTTCCGCTCCACGGAGCCCGTGTGCTGTTTCAGGGTGTGCCAGACCACGCTGCACAGGGCTAGGCGATGTCCTAAATGGCTGCGTTTGGGTTCCTTCTCCCAGACCTTCGGCACACGTTTGGTGTTCAGTCTGCGAGATGGGTTTTCTCTACCTCTTTTTCATCCTGCGTTTCCCTCCGTCATCCCACCTTGTAAGCAGGAGCCTCTCCCCAGTCCTGATTCGATGGACCCTCCCTGTGAAAATTCCCATCCTGTCTTAAGCCTTTTGCTGCTTGCAAAGTTTCAGAATCGCCTTGGCAAGAATTATGGGGGGGCAAGGGGGGGGAGCGTGCAGTGGGGAACCACATCACAACGGCACAGAGGCGTTGAACCGTTTGCCCTCACCAGTGGGAGACCTGACACAGATTCTGTTTGAGTGTTTACCGCATGTGTTCAACACTTCTTTTCTTTAAAGGGGGAGGGGGCCCGAGATTCTTGTGAAATGCTGCCTGTGGGGGCACCCTGCAACCCCACAGGAAGGCCCCTAGGATCGCTCTGTTTGGAAGACGAGTCTCAGAGCCAAGCTACAAGTGAGGCCTGACACAGGTTGGACACTTGTCAGCTTCCCTCAGGTTTTGATGGGAAATGTAGGCATCCTGTTCTTGCAGGTGTAATGGAGAGCCAAGCTGTAAAACCTGGACGCCTACATTTCCCATCAAAACTTGAGGTAAGCTGACAAGTGTCCAACCTGTGTAAGGCGTCACTTGTAGCTTGGCTCTCAGAAAAGAATGACTCCTCTGGCGGTTTGCAAGCAGTCCTTTCACGTTCCAGAGATGGGTCCTTGCAGGTTGCTCTGCTTTCCCCTTAGTTTGCGCTGTCTACCCTCGTTGCTGCTGTGCCCAAATCTTGGGGCTTTGAAGGGCCAGGGTGTATAGAGGAGTAACAAGATCTTGTTCACCACGCTTGTTTCCGAATGCAAGAACCGTGCCATGCTGTGCATAAGAGTTGGTCATTCTCTGTCCAGAGACAACCTTGTCCCATGTCCCTCTGCCATAACAGGATTTGCAGTAACGGCTGAGAAGAAATGAAAGACTCTCAGCATCAGCCGTGGATGCCGCCACGGCGAGTGTGATGCCACCGGAGGTGTTGAAAGGCACACCGGGAAAATCCACGCTCCTTCACCACCTGCTGCCAGTTTACCTTCTGTTGACGATTGCGGCATTTCTGAAAATTATGTCCTCGTCTTCTTGAGTCAGAGTTCCCCACACCAGCTGATGATATCTTGTTAATTGTGAGAGCAGGGCCCAGCAGCCTGTGCTTTCGGCCCCAATGAAGGCTGGTTTTGTCCACGATGCTGGGGAAATCGCAGTGCGCTGCATCAGTTACCTCATGCTGCAGGCAGACAGAGGCTCCGCTGTTGAGGGAACATTCCTACGTTTAACATGAGTCCCTGGGGGGTGGCCTCCCTCCCCAGTTGCCAGACTCCATCGTCCTCTGACAGGGGCAGTGACACAGCAGTGATCACGTTTAAGCCCCGAGTCAGATGGGAGACAAAAGGAGCTTTCAGTCCCGGGCAGCGCCGAAGGACTCTGAAATGTTACCTTCTCTCCGCCGCTCTCCGTCTTTGTCATTTCAATTACCTTGTACTTTGGGTTGACTTTTTGCCACTTTCCCAGCCCGGCAGAAGAGACACTGCCTTCTCGTTCCTAATAGAGGAGAAACCTACAGGAAAGGAAGGAAGAACCAGGGGAGTGGGTGGGAAAGGATACTAATACCTGCCCTGTAGCACAGAACAAAGGAGCATCACCAGAAGGAGGGACTTGTTTGGCACATCTGTGACCTTTTGGTCCACTGGTGCTCTGAGTTTTCCACTAGCGAAGACCACACCTGAATGTGGGGTACACAGTGAATGGGTTACCTGCCTCGATGCTGTTCCCCCGGGGGCTTAGTGGGGGCAGCTGGCCAGGCAGAGGGGCATTGTTGTAGCTTTGCCGGCAGCCTAGCACACTGCAGCAGGTTCAGTCACCAGCAGAGATGAGAAAATCAGGAGATGCACGTGGCTCTGGCAGCATGCTTCCAGTTGGACAGCAGTAATCAGTGGGGTTTTCTTTTCTTTTTTTGCATGACAACTTTTGAGGCTGTTTTATAGAACAGCAGTAACAGTCTATCTGAACTGTGAAAAGGTGGGATCTCAGTGGCACAGGAGTCCTGTGACAGCTTAAAGGCCGACACATTTTTATTCCAGCAGAAGCTTTTATGAACTTGAGTCAGGAAAAAACTTGTTTGTATTTGTATTTATGATGATGATGGATTTTATTTATATCGTTTTTATACGTATGACCAATGTTGTTACCCGTTCATGGCGAGGAGCTGTAAGTCTAATAAAATTAAAATAAAATAAGAGACTTGTTTGCTTTCCCTGCAATAGTCTAAGTTTACTATCTCTCTGAATCTGTTCTTGAAGATACACAAACCATGAATCTGTCCCCAGGTCACTTCAGGCCTGGTTCCTGTTATTTTGCATATACTATCCTCGAACAATTTTTCCTAAGTTGGTGTAATCCTAGGTCTTCAGGGCTATAGGTTCAAGGGCCTTTCCTAAATCCTTGCAGCCCTAATTCCAGTTTCATGTTCTTTGTTTGTTTTTCTTCCCCTCTCTCACATCTCCTAGGTATCATGAGCTAGTAACAAAATACGGGAAACTGGAGAAACTGGCAGTGGTAGATCTTCGTCCTCGGAGCAGCGCCAAGGTGGAGGTCCACTTCAAAGACCAGGTCGAGGAGATGACCGTTCGTCTGGATCAGACGGTAGCAGAACTAAAGAAACAGTTGAAAACATTAGTCCAGTTACCGACCAGCAGCATGCTTGTTACCCACTGTGACCACGAAGCTCCTTTTGGGCCCGAGGAAATGAAGTACAACTCACGGGCGCTGCACTCCTACGGCATTCGGGATGGAGATATAATTTATGTGGACTCCAAAGCCAAATAAGCTGCTCGCATTCAGGGCGTGCGTGCCCACTTTTACTCAGACCCATGCACGCATCAAGGACTTCTGCAGGCGCATTTTGTTTTGGTTTGTCAGTAGAGGTTTGGTTTGATCTTATCTAGGTACCAGATAACTCCTCGAACCCAGGGTAGCAGGTCCACATCTAGGAGACGTGCATGGTGATCTGGTGCAGATTACGAAGGCAATGATTTTAAGAGGAGGTAACTGAGTTTGAGTGTGCGTGTGCAATTTTTATGTTTTTCCACTTGGTTTCACCAATACCGTGACATTCTCCAATCTCCTGTGGTATACTTGTGAATTTAGCATGAAAAGCTTTCAAAGCCAAGGAGGTTATTACAGTCAGGGAGTTCAAAACCATACATGGAGTACGTGTTAAAAAGATCCTGTATGGCTCTTGTTCACTTGGCAGTCGTACTCCAATTTCAAACGACTGCATTGCAGGTCATTCACCTGGGTGGCCTGTCGTCTCTTTGTTCCCTGAAGTTAGGTTTGGTGGGGGGAAATGTTCTATAAGCACTGTTCTACCAGACAGAAGTCTGCAGGCTATCCTGTCCCCTACTAGATTTCAGTGAAGTAAAGGAGCTCAAAAATCTGTCAGAGAATCTCATACGCTGCAGCTTCTAAAGCACAGTAGCGGGTGCGCTCTAGTTGAGCGCAATCAGTCCAATAACTCATTCAGCTTATGAGCTTTCTAGAGTAGCTTTGAGACCAGCTGTAGTGCAGAAAACATTTTGGGCATTTGGGGGGTTGGCTTTTGTAATACGAACCGGTTCGTATTGGCAGCTGAGAAGTATCCCTGGTCCTCCACTTAAGAGGGTTCGCTCTGCTTTTGATACCCGAAACGAAGTTCTGAGTGTGTGATCAGTGACCCAGCGATTTGTAGGAGCACTCGGCGTCCCTTGTTGCCCAGACTTGCACTGGAAGTCGAAACCCTTCCACTCGTATCCTGCACTTTTAAAGACAAAACTAGAAATGGGGTGGGACTCTTTTACTTAGTAAACAATATGAGGCATCAAAGGAGCAACTGCTCCAGGTCAGTCTCCGGAAGACAGCTAGATGGCAAAGCTTCTTCCGTTCCAGGAACGCTGCACTTTCAGGCTTTGTGTCACAAAGAAATTAACTTTAAAAGTATTCCCCGTCTCTGTCTTAAGTGTGATTTAAACCTTGGGTTGTTCCCAGGACAGAGATGTAAGAGGATTACCCATCCTTGGAGAAGGCATTGAACAAAAACAGATGGGCTTCTTTGGGGTGGAGAGGGGTTAATCCTCTTGCACACTTTAAAAGTAAACCTTGGGGTTCAAGACCTACGTATGCCTCAAATCTAATTCAAGAAAAAAGGGTTCCTCAGCTATCGAGGGGAAGCCACCACAAGAGGTATAAAATGCCCATGATTCTTACACACACACACACACACGTTGTATAGCGGAATCCCTTTTTATGGTTTTTTTATGAAATCCAGCTGGAAAAAAATGTTTTATGTCTGGTTCGTAAATCAGGTAGCGATTTCCCCTCTGCATTGTCCATCCTTGCTTGTCTGTCAATTTTGACATGTTGTAATCTGAAGAATTACTCAATTTTACACCCCTTTTTTTAAAACGCAAATGTTTTTCCCAGCAGCTTAGTCAAGGCTCTTGTTACCTGTGAACTTCTGACCTTGGTTATATCCTCTCCACCTGCCCCCTTCCCTCCCCCCAATGCTTCTGTTCTCTGGGGCTCCCTTTCTATATATCCAACAGTTCGGGTATCTTTTTTCTTCTTGGGGTCTGCAGAGTGGAAAACCAAAACAGTAGCCTTTTTTATAATAGAGGAAAGGTGCTGTTGGGAATTGTCCAACCACCTGTATGCTAAAAGTAGAGAGAGGACAGTTGAAGGCCAGGTGAAATCATGAATCTCTTCGCGTGGAGCTCATTCTCTTCCCCCTCACTCCTGCCCCACCTTTATTTAAAATATTTTTTTAAGATGAGCAATATAGAGCAGAGGATTGCCTGTGAAACACTGTAGCCCCTCTTTTTATTTCACTGGCTCCAAGTAAGAAATACTTGCATATGTATATGTGGAGTCATTCCAGGCTATGTGTTGAAATGACTCTGGGCTCTATAAGCTGTAGCGTAGCTGAGGCAGTTTGGTTTCCCATCCAGTTGGGAAGTAAAATGCTTCTTAGTTATCCCTCAGTGGAGCTCCAAAACTAATGCTTTATGTACGATGTGTGTGTATATGTATATTTACACAAAATGGGAAATGGTCATGTTAATAAGATATTTTATTATAAAGCAAAGTTTTATTGAAGATAGGGTTGTGTAATAACCTTATTACACAATAATTATTATTATTGCGACTGTGGTCTTAACGTGCAAAAGATGTTAGCCCTGCAGTTGTACGGCTATCTGGGCAAGAGAACTGAATCACGTGAAAAGGAACGGACAACTGAACTGTATGAAACAGTATTCCCTCCCCCCTCCCCTTTCCCTAATATTTATGCAGCAGTGACAGGCATTAATGAAATGTTGTATTTGCCGGTGGGCTGCAGTCATTGCACAGGTGTTGGCTTCATAGAAAGAACCGTACCACGTATTAAAGTCTGTGAAGGATTCCTTGAAAATCTACGTTTGTGTTTCTGCTCTCATAAGAGAATGACGTGTCCTTATCTCAACGTCTCCGCAGGGCTGCTTGTACTCCAGAATCAGAATTCTGCAACCTGTATAAGTTATGCATAGTTTATTCTGCCATTCATGATGGAGATGGGGGAGAGCAACGTACAGCTGTCAAAGCTGCTTTCTGCCCTTAACTGCTGGAATTGTTATTTGTCACCCTTCTGGCTTCTGATAACCTCCCCTCCATTTTATTGATCAGAAGAAAACATGCGGGCCCTGGTTAGGGAATTAAGTGAATGCCAAAATACTTAGGAAACCTACACGCAAGCATTCGGCAGGTTTTCTGTGCTTGTGTAGAACTCATGCTGTCTTAGATCACCTTTTCAGGGATGAAGAAGGCAGCGGGAAGAGCTTTTCACCTGCCAGAGATATTATTTCTTGGTCTGGATTTTCCTGTTGAATGCAGTGGACCATTCCTAGTGTATGCAAACAGCAAGGGCCGGACCTCAGGGGTGGCATTCCATCGCAACAAGCAGGCTTTTTCAAAAAAAAAAAATCTGATGCACCCAAAAAAAACCCCACAACCATTTGTATCTCCTTGATGTGCTTGTGCAGCCACATAAAAGGTTTGCAACCATCATGAAAGATCTTAAGTGGGATCCCGCCCCCCGCCCCCCCCCACACACACACTGTGTTCTTCACATAAAACCTAGTCTCGGCCGTTGGGTTTTGTTAAAGAATGTATGTGTCGTGTTTGTATTTTGCCATTTTGTCTGGCTGTTGGCCATGGATAAGGTGGATTTCTGAAGCAGCCGTAGCAGATGGTTCCTTCTTATCAGAGACGCGCTGAACAATAGGGACCGAGCCAGGAAATGATACGCGTATCCCATGTTGGCCATTGCTTGGAAATACGTCCTAACATACAACTCCCTTTTGCATTCTGTTTTGAAGTTGCAGAAGAAATGTGCATAATTCCTATTGCTGGATCTGTATCATGGTTAAGAGTATTGGGCAAGGACAAGATTCCCCTCTTGGTTGCCATGGGGAGTGCTAGGAAATCTGCTGGCGAGCACCAACTGTTTTTGGAAAATGGAATGGGGCAGGTGGGGCTTTTGCCCAACTTATGGAAATGTTTTGATGCCTGCCAAAGATACACAGGTACTGCCAGATGAGAGTTTCTTGGCTAGGTCAATAAGTATACTTATTTTGTGTGTATGCAAGATAATATTTTTAAACAATACATTTCTCTTAAAAGGAATGCTGTTGTAATGGAGCTTCTGCCTGAAATTTTGGAAGAGTTACTATCAGAATTATGCACAGCCTCGCTCTTTAACATTTTAGGGTTTGCCTGACCTCTCTTTTGCAGCTGCTCCTACTACCCTGGGTCAGAATTCCAAAGGTACCCACATTTCAAAAAGGTTGGGGACCGCTAAGCAACCCAAGTTTAAATCCACACTCTCTCGTGATATTAATTGGGCAAATCTCACTCTCTTGCTTGGCCATGTATGCTGCCCTAAGCTTGTTGGAAGAAGGGCAGGATAAAAACATACTATAGAGAGCAACTTTCACTAGACCTGACAAGGCTATTGAATAACACTTTTGCTGGGCCCCAAAGGGGGAGACAGCTTCTCTAATCACAGCTCCCTTTTTCTTTCCCAAGGAATCGTCAGCACTCCTTTCTTGTACCAAAGTTGCACTATGTGCAATTATGATAAATTCTTAACTTAGCATATGTGGTCCTCTCTGAACAGAACGTTAAAACTGTGTATGTCCGCAGTTCTTGGTCAGCTCACATGTTTCGATGACTTTGAACAGTTGCGTATTTACGAGTTGCAGAATTCAGGTAACTGAGTACCAAGCTATAGCAAACAAACGCCAACCTTGTACTTGGTTCCCCCCACCTGTGACGTGTATGGTCTGAGCTGGATTGGAGTTGTTCACTGTTGGGGGATCCCCAGCTCTGATCTTGCTAGACTTAAAATTCTGCTTTCAGAATAAATTATGCAAACCATATTGCCTGCATGTTCTTTATTTAAAAGGTGTACACCATGCCTTTCTTGCATTTGCTGTAGCAAGTAAACCTTAATCAATACAAAATCCAGTAAGACCATGCCGTTCAAATAACAATCATTCAGAATTAAAACTGCAGTTTAAAACAGCTGGATGAAAACATCTCGATCAAATCTCACCCCCTCTTCACCACCCCTGCATGGTTAATTAAAAACTAATTGAAAGAGGAAGGGTCTTACAAGCGTTGAAAAATCAACACAGAGTTTGCTTTTGTCACTGGTGGGGAAGTGGTCATGGTTGTGGAGAGTGTCGTCAAGTAATAGCTGACTTACGGCAATCCCCCGGGTGGGGTTTTCATGGCAAGAGACTAACAGATGGTTTGCCATTGCCTGCCTCTGCAACCCTGGTCTTCGTTAACAACAAGAGAGGATCCCCCGGACAAGTCAGACACTATCTATATACAAAACCCGGGGAGGGGGGCACACAATATCAAGGTTTTATAAGTAATTTTTATCAATTTTTCTAAATGTGCAAAGTACAAAGGCAATTACTGTGCAATTAAATACAATGAGATAAAGTTATACGATTCCGTCCTCTTCCAACTGAGTGATGCGTGTGAATTTGATTGGTGACCATCCATGAAAATCATGCCTGTGAGGAAGTAAGAGTACGAAACGGGAATTGGAAATCTGCTAGCGAAAACCCGTTGGCTGTATGTTTAAAGGAACGGTCAGCTTTAGTTCTTCTAGACAACATGATGGTCTATGCCACTGAATCTGTCAATGAAAGAAAAATTGGAAATTGTATGGTTTTCACCAGTTGGACTTTTATTACATGGACTTTTGACTTTACTCATTGTATTTAATTGCACAGTAATTGCCTTTGCACTTTGCACATTTAGAAAAACTGATAAAAATTACTTATAAAACCTTGATATTGTGTTTTTTTCCTGGGTTTGTATATAGACTGACCCTGGTCTTTGTTGGCAGTCTCCCATCCAATTATTAACCAAGGCTAACCCAGCTTAGCTTCTGATGAGATCTGGCTTGCCTGGGATATTCAGGCCAGGGCAAGGGGAAATGACAGCGCTCTGTGAAAGTATTATTCCTTGTCCTTCATTGACCTCACTTGACACAGAGGGCACTGTTGGCAGCATCTCTTGACTCTGTCTGCATTGATGTTTGGGGTTACTGAGAGTGAGAGCCAAACTACAAGTGACGTCTTACACAGGTTGGACACTAGTCGGCTTCCCTCAAGTTTTGATGGAAAATGTAGGCATCCTGGTCTTGCAGCTGTAATGGAGAGCCAAGCTGTAAAACCAGGGCGCCTACATTTCCCATCAAAACTTGAGGGAAGCTGACAAGTGTCCAACCTGTGTAAGGCGTCACTTGTAGTTTGGCTCTGAGGCAGCCCTTTAGGCATGTAGGTCTTGGGCTGAGGAGGGTTGTAAAGGCCAACAGCAACACCTTGAATTTTGCCTTTATGACTCCTTTGGACAAAGATGACTATTTTTCACCAAAGAGTGCTGTGCCAACAGAGAATGGAGAGAGGGAAGGAAAGAGTGTGGGGACGAGAGGTCTAGTAGGGCATGCAAGTGCAGGGGGAGAACTAAAGGAACGTATTGATGAGCAGAGTAAAAAAGATGTGTGCTTCGCTGACTTGTTGATTTCACCCTTTATGTGCATAACACTATGCACTTAATTTCCTTTGGTTTCAATGCAAGTCGGATGAACCTAACTTTCTCTTAAGTTGTGCTAAAATTTTACGTTCCAGGGGGAAAAAATCGTGTCTGCAGCTGTGGTAGCCTGAAACTTACTACTTTAAAGGTGGGATTCTCAAAATGCTGGATTCTACAGCACATGAGGAATGCACATGGCCATAGGCACTGTACAACAAAAGAGCCTCACGTTTTCTGCGATGGCCATTTACCTGCAAAGCCCTGGAGAGAGGAAGTCTTCAAATATGTGACTTAGCACAAGTGAGATGGCAAATCTTGCTTGAGTTCCCCTTCTTTCTGCAGACTTGTCATGTTTCATGCTTCCTATCAATGCCTTTGAGGACTCCTCTTGCAACAGTAGAAAGTGGGGAGGAGTCAACCTTGTACTTTGTTTTAAAAATCCCTAAATCTTACAGATTTTTTTAAAAAAGAGCGTCAACACCTGCTTGTCCATCTGGCCTTGTATTAATTTCACCAGCAATTGTTTGCTAATGATGCCCCATATGTCTGCCGCAGATACTTAATGGAGCCGTTCAGGCCGCTTAGTTGATACAGAAAGAGATGGGAACCGAACCAAAGCATTGCCGTAAAGGCAGAAACTATGCCAATCTGTATGTATTGCACTTAACAAACCCTCCATCTGACCTTGATGTGTTGCAACTTGAAAATCCAACGTGATGAGCGTATTGTGATTCGTTGCAAGTAGTAAAGTCCTTCCATCACAACTATTTGGGTTCAGTTGTATGACATGGTTCGTGAGTTGTTGAAACAACACAGGAGCAATTGTGGTGACAGCAATCATGCCTGTTGGGTGCCATAAGCCAGGTCTGTGGACATGTTTGTGTGGCATTGGCTTCTTGCTTGGAATGCTGGGATTTCCAATTACAATGTTTTGAAGTCTTGGCTCTCAAAGACTCCAGAACCAATTAGTACAGCTGTCATTGATGCCGTGGAAGAATAAATCGTCTGGCGATTTTGAGGCTTAAGGGTTGTGCCAGATGTCCTTTCTAGATCCGGGTGAAGTCAACTGCAGCAATTTACTTGATGAAGATAGGATGAGTAGTTGAAAGTAATAGTAGAAAATGATTCTGAAAGGGGATAGAAACCAACCTCTTTGTCATCTTTTAGAATAACTGAAATGTTTACTCTCTTACCAACACCAGAGAAATATTTGCTGGCAAATAAAAAAAAACACCAGTGGTGATATCTTGGACTTTTTCTAACAGCCAATGGGAAATGACATGAATGTATGCTTTGGACAGAGAGGCAGATCTAAATTTTTTGTCATTTGCTGAGCTGCGGGAAAATTTTGATGGTATCCTTTACAACTGTTGTTGCATCTCATGAAACAAAAATATGCCTCCTTTTTGTTTGTTTTTTAAAGGTTCTGTTGATTTGGCTTCTTGCCATAAAAATCCAAATGCTATTCCTTTCCCATGCCAGTTCACTCATTCTTTTGTGCTCATCAGGTTGTAGGTCAGTTTTGTCCACACTGAAATGGGTTTGTGATGGTGATACATGGATTGTTTGTCATGTATGGCTGAGATATGATATAAACTTTGGACTGATGGGTCACAAAGTGGTCGGGTTTCACGGTTGTGCAAGCCGGATACCCAATGGCAGTGAAAATCAGGTCAACTCATAAACCTATTGACAAGGTGATAATCTGGCCATTGGTCAAAGAAGGTGTGGACCATTTTTTACTCTTTCTTGATCCTATCTTCTGAAACAGGGCCATTCCTGGTGTGGCATCCCAAACTGCTTCCGGTTCTCATTAAAACTGATGCTAGTTTCATCTTCAACAAATGCCAAGCCTCTGTTTGATTGCTTTTACCAGAAAAAGGGCTCTTTATCCTTTGGCGGATTTGGACTACGGCCAGAACAAGAAGCACAGTTAGATTTAAGAAGATTAGGACACAGTTTTAATTATTTAAGTGGGCACATTATGCCAAAACCTGAGAACTCGGAATCTTTGGCAAGCAGTCTTGTTCCTGCTGATCAGCTTGATTGAACTTCAGCCATATCTCCGAGAATCCCAAAGGGCATCCATTCCTGACCTTTCTGCATCTAGGAAAAAAAACACTCTTCCTGTTTAAATGCCATTTAAGCATGGAGATCTTCTAAAATATATATGTTCCGAATCTACTAAGTATGTCTCTTGGTATCAAGGGGGCAGAGTCACTCTGCTCCGAGAACCACCATTTGTTTGTATTGCAGTATTCAAGAAGGTACTTTCATTAGTCAATCAGTTGGATAATTTCAATAAACTCACATCTTTGCATAGACATGAGTTTGTGGAGATGTCTTGTTTAAAAATTTTGCTTCCACTCCCACCAATTAAATTGGGCACAAATCCAAGTAGACCATGGCCATCTGCCTCTCCTTAGCACCATCTTCTTTGACCTCAACAGTGCTGCAGAAATCGACTTGTTCTATCAATAGCTGGGTTTGTACATGACCCCAGCTATTTCTATGTCGGTTAAGATGCTAGCACAGAATTTGCAAAGTAGAAGTTTCAAGTCTTGTAGAAAGCATGGTGATAGAAAACTGTTTTTCCCCGTTTAACGATGTAGGAACGTTATTAGAATGTGCTAAATCTGTGTAACAGATTTCATTCTGGCACTCTCTGGGAGGGGGAATATGGGAGGTACCACTTCAACAGTCTTTTCATTGGTACTCCATACTGTGATTTTTATTGCTGCTTGGGCATGCACCAACGGTCTCAGGGTTGTTCCAGTGTCTCTCAAGCACTCAGTAAGCTAAAATTTCAGCCCCAACCCCCCTCGTGAGAAGAAAAATCTGAAGATGGGTCATTCCTCCTCATCTTCCATGACATTCAAAGCACAGAATCTTCCTCAAAACAACAGCCTGCAGTCCAGTTCTGAGTGTGCCAATGTCCATCTGGGACAAAATATCGGGCCATTCATTCCTCTTCCTCAGGTTGAAGGCCAGGATGTGATGAATTCTCAAATACCTGCTAGGAATGAAAGTTTGGAAATGTGATATACCACACATGCACAGGGCTTCCCCCTTTAGACACCGAATAATCTTGTATTGGAGCAATGTCCAACAGGAATGTATATGTAGAAGCTCTAGCAGGTCATCCCTTCCCCAGTGTGAATTTATGCACCCAAGAGGATGGGGGGGGGGGTCCGTGAATTAAAACGGGGACATGAAGATTGGAGATGGAGAATGAAGCCTCACTTTGATGATCCTCCGTGTAGCTTATTCCCCACTACAAATGCCATCTCTTTCTTCTAGACTTCCAAAAATTCTGCAAGGGCACATAGCATTTGTAGCAAGGATGCTACTGAATTTCCACTCTGTTTTGATTTTGTAAGTTTTTCTTCCAGTCACATTAATGGAATTCAGAAGGAATATAGCCATTAAAAATGATGACTTTCAAATACCAAGACCAAATTTCAACAATAAGAAGAGACCTAATAGCCACCCTACTAGTAGCCGCAAAGAGTGCAATCGCTACCTTTTGGAAATCCAAGTCTACACCCTCAATTGATAACTGGCACAAAAAAATCTGGGACCATTATATATCAGAAAAGTTATATGATAAAATTTACCAAGTAGAAAATTTTCCAAGAACAACCAACTTTATTGAGAAATGGTTCCCTTTGTTTGAATACCTCGAAAATAATAGTTCCTTACCTGGTCTTAAACTGTTTCATACATATGCAAATATATCAGTAATCTGTCAATTTAATATGTTAGAATTTACAAGTACTTTCTCCTTATATTTGTTCAGATATATGCTCAGATATAACCCTCTAAACTGCTTTAATATGCATTCAATTGTTACTTATTATGACGTTATGTGTTTATTAATTTTGATGTATGTATTAGCGAATTTTAGTATTCTTGTATGGCTGCAAATTCATGATTGTATATAGTTTAATAGTTTATTGTCATTAAAACAAAAAATTTTAATTAAAAAAATGATCTTTTGTGTCATTTGCATAAAAACGGCATAAAACAAAAACAAAGCAGCTGGTTGCCGAAGAAAATCGATGGGCTGAAATGATCATCTTGACCATTCATGAACATTTTAGAAAACCACAAAAATCCATATGCATCCACAATAATCTGTAGGTCAAATCCTCTGGTCTTCAAAATGGATTAAAAGTGAGAGCAACGTGACCCAGAGTGCAGGAGCCCAGCCAAACCACACAGCCAACTGACCAGGGTCAGGAGTATAGGATTAAGGCTTCCAATGCTTGCTCCTAATTGGTTTCTTCTCCTCTACTGAAGGAGAATATTGGTAATCGAGCCCATCCCTTGTTTCTGAATGGCTCCTTGGCCGGAGGTTCTACAGAGTTGCATCTATCATTGGTCATACCATTTCAGGTTGGACTTTGTCACTTTGGTTTGTGCATGGGGCTGTGTTGTTTTTCTCCTCTGTTGTGCAGTTGTCAACTTACAGAGAACTTCATGTCAAGAAAAGGTTCACCTGTTGATTGGTGCTATCTATAAACTCCATTTTTTAACAGTGACAACTCTAAATTTCTAATGAGTGAAAGTCTGGATGGTGTCGTCTGCCAAAACCTCAGCTACTCACGAACAAGGTCCTAGGTTGGATGCTCAGCCCTCTTGCACCAGTGGATATCTAGATCTCAGCTTGTATGTAAAGATTTAAATGCTCCCAGCCTCTAGATGCTGGTCCATTGAACTGGACCGTCTTATAGCAAGCAAATTCATTGTAAACGTACTGGACTGTCGCCTTGAAATCTTCCTTTGAAATGATCAGATTGAAGGGTTCCTTGTTCCCTCCCACTTTGAATGGTCAAACTTTTGTTTTAAGAAGGGAAATCTGAATCAAAGCATCTTCCCAGAGGACAAACGTTAGGAAGAAAAGTTCAAAGAAGGGTTAGGAAGAAAAGTTCAAAGAACTTTTTAGCTGTTCACTGGAGCCCTGCCTTGAATAACCACTTCTTGTACAAATGTTAGCTGGTGGTCACATTTATTTCCCATGCTGTGAAAAACTTCACCAGTTGATTTCTAGACACCGAGCCATCCTTTAAACACATAAAGCCAAGCTAGGAACAACTGAAAACTCTGAAGGCAAGTGGAGAGATGGGAGGATTCCCTCTCCCCACTTCCCTTTGCAAGAAATTTTCTAGTCCAAAAGGCAAGGTATAAATTTAGTCAATAAAGGGCAAGCCGCCCTGCACTTATTTCTTTGCATCTGTCTGAATGCAAAACAAAGCAGAGGGAAATGAACTTAACGGAGCTTCTAAAGGCCCTTACTTTGTACTGTGTGTTTTTTTAATTCCTATGCTGTTTAATGCTAATTCTGTAACCTTATATAGACCCTCCCTCACTAACACAAAGAAGGAAGGGGGTGCCTTTTCTTTTGTAGGGTTCCCCCCCTAAGTGTAAAGTGATTCTGATCAAAACAGCCACATACCTGGTTCCTGATAGCCTTGCCATTTCCCTCCCGAGTCTCCGGGAAGGTCTAACTTTTCAGAAAGAGAGAGAGAAAGAGAGAGTGCTGCCGGTTTGCAGCCCACGTTCTGATGTACGCTTTTGATTAACCAACTTGCCATTAATCAATAGAACGGGAAAGAGGATTTATTCGTAACTGAAACTCAACGCTACTCCATAAGGGAAACTCTTTATTTTTCACTTGAAAGACCAAACAGGGACCTCAGCCGTCATCAATAATTGGCAAAAGAGTCTTGACATGTGTCCTTCGTTGACATAATTTCCCCTGGGTTTATCAAAGTTTTGGTGTTAAATTTCAGATTTCATTTTCTTCGCGTTGCCACAGACCAGGTTGGTGACTTTTTTTTATCCCTATATAGATATATGTGTTTCGGGTTTTTTTCCTTTCTCTCTCAAAAAACTCCCACTATAAACCTCTTCCTTTGACATATGTCCTTTGATAGTTCTATAAGCTATCAGTGTCATATAGTAGAACACCTAAGAAGCAAACTTTAAGCTCTTTGTCTTAAGGGTTAGAAAGACAGGGGAAAGTTGGGGAGGCTGAAATGAAACCTGCCTCTCCAACAGAGCAGTTTAAACGGAAGCAGGAGGGAAAGTATTTGTATTATGGCAAATATGCATTGCTTTGATAATTAAATGGCATTTGCTATATCAACAATAAATCCTGATTTCGTATATAGAAAGAAATGTGTGTTTATATATAATTAGATCTCTCTCTTGTACCATCACTTCTTCATAAAAGGAAAATGAATGTCTGTTGAAAGATGCTTCAGAGATAAAGATTTTAAAAGAACATTAGAGGACGATCCGTTTTTAAGTATCTTCAGTTATAGAGGGAGGATTTCAGAAAATATGATTGACAGCCCATTCTTGCAGGAGGAAGCCGTAATGGTTGTATTTTAGTCCCGCTGTTTGCATATGGCACAAATCAACTGTTTGTATCCTAAGGATCAATTAGATAGTACAGCTGATAAAGAATTATGCACAAGTCTTAATGAGCTTGCTTGCATTTTCAATCTACAAAAAAATTTCTCTCCATAGACATTGAGCACAGTCTAGAAGAAGCCGGTTATGCAGAAGTCTCATTCTGTTGCTCTCCAGAACTTTGGTAGCAACCTTGTCCTGTGCATGTTTACTCATGAGAAAATACCCACTGTTCTCAGTGGGCCTTAGAGAGTGTGTATGGCTGCAGCCTTATCAGCTACTAAGCCCTTCTAGATTTTGCCTGAGACAGATAACTAAACCAAGGGTCCTCTTCCTTGCCCATACTAGCAAATCATTTGCATTGATGCCTTTGCTCTTAAGCCTGTTAATTCTCAGTTATAAATACTGTAGAAGGGCAGAAGACGGTTCACGCTTTTCCTTTGCTCCAGATTGAGAATCTCTTGAATGTGCAAGCAACCAGCTTCAGCCATGGGTCAGTTATTCATCCCAGGACTGTTCCCACCGTTGAGGTGACAGGGGAGGACTTCATTAGCACTTAATCTTGTATATAAATCAGCACTGCCGTTCCCTGCAACAGGCAGTTACACCAGGGGGCAAAATGAATTAAATAAATAAATTCGACCCAGATTGAATAAAAATGAAAAGGTAATGAAATGGGGACTACTTATCTTTAGAACTATTTCATACGGTTTTAATAATGTATATTAAATTTCACTGGGTACGAAAGGGATTCAAACGTCTTCCTCGGATTTCTCTATAATTTATATCACTTCATTTTTATCTCCTGCCCTACCAAACTCTCTTATAAAATTGATATCTGTCTAATGTAGAAGATGGGCAGCTGTGTCAATATTTATACTTTTTTTCCCTACCAGTCAAGAAATGTTGTGTTCATCATCTCACCAACTGGTACCCTTAAAAAAATTCTTTTAAGGATTAGTTAAAGCAATGTTGAAAGTCTTCAAAGGATGAGAGCTCTCTCTGTTGATAATTGGCTCTCGATTTCGCTTGACAATGAAAAGCTGTTCAGTGGCAAGCTTTGTAGCATTGAGATCATCAAGAAATTGTTTGGGGTTATTATGGGATTGAATGTTTCCTGTGAGCGGTTTCTATATATGAATCGATTAAGGGTGAAGTTGGAGGCATTTTCTATTCTCCCGCCCCAAGATTGTGCCCTGACAATATAAGCAATTTACTTTTTATAACAAGAGCGTGCTGTTATTTGCTACTAATTAAGAGATTTCATGTTTGTGTACACAGACAAAGAGCTTAATTCCCCAAACTTCAGATGCTCTAGATGAATCAAACAGTTTCCGGGCAATCTAACCTTTTAATGTGGAATTTACATATTATATCTGGTTCCACAAGGACAGCTGTTTGTTACGCTTCTTTTTTCCCTCTAGGATGAATTATCCATCATTCCTTCGAACTTGGGTGGCTTTTGCCTTCATGATTTTACGACATCAAGGTTAGTTTTTCAGCATCTGGATCCTGATACTTGGCAATGTTGACATATAAAATAGGAATGCCATTCCCTCGAATAGATTGCTATAGAAGAATCTGGTGTTTATAACTAATATCTTCTCCATCCTGTGCACGTTTAGCTGAGAGTAAATCTCACGGATTTAAGTGGGGCTTGCTTCTAAGTAAACGGGCACAGAATTGCTTTCTGGCAAGCACCCCGCTGGCTGCAGTGAAAATTGTTTCCACTTGAGGCTGCTTTGGCCTGCCAACTTGTAGCTCAGTAGCCAATATATTTTACGCCCTGACTGTAAAGTAGAAGGCCGCATAAGAGTTGCTCTGCTTTGGTCACACACACCCTGCTCTTGGGGATTGTATGCAATCCCCAAATGGATAGAACCAATTGCAGTAGTTTCATGTGTTCCACATCCATGTCAGACTGTACTTTGGGGAGACCTCGCCTGTGTTTCTGCTATGGGTATCAAGAACTCCACATTTAAACTCGAATTGAGGAGTTCCTCTCTTGCTTCTGATAATGGGTTACGCTCACGTGATTATCAGCTATCTCCATTTCCTTGGGTTTCCAAGCAGTTTGAGGCAACTAACACCAAACTTGCTGTCTAGCTAGAGTAACAGTTTCTCCACTTGGCTACGGATCCCAGTGGAAGCTTTCAAGTAGCTATCATGTGACACACACACACCCGGCCCATTCTTCATCGATTCCCACTCTAAACAACCTGGTATAACTTTGTCCTGATTGGTAGAAAGATGACTATAACATCTTGCCGCATAAGAGAACATAAACTTTATAGGCAATCTTTTGGGATGTTTGGAGAGGCCATATCTACAATGATATATCTAGTTGCTATTGCTAACGTTTAAAAATACCATTGGAAAAAGTTGGAATGAATTTGGGTGGGGAAAACATGAAGCGTCCCACAAGTTTACATTCCCAGCTGTGACCTGCATTGTAACTGTTCGGCTATTACATAACAGCTTGGGAACGATCACCTATACTACCTGGAGGATTGCTTTGCCATAGCCATTAAATTTCTCTATATCCATATGCAAAGGTATTTTGTTTTACTGCTTGGCTGTGCCATGCACCGGTCTCTCTGTCGTACGGCATGCAGAAAGCTTTATGCGTATGCATTTAGAATGCCATCTTTTTTTAAAGAAACAAAACAGCAATCTCAGATTGTTTCCTCTCACAACGAGAGCTTTCTTTTAGGGTTTTGCAAAAGAAAACAGAGGTGCTTGCTTTGCGTCAATTGCAAGGAATGTGTAGGATTCTAGCACAGAGCGATACAGGAATGAGCTTGCAGGACTGAACGAGCGAGTCCCTTGCACATCAGCTAAGAAGATCCAAAAGCCTCAGGATTAGGGCCGCCAAACTGCAGGTCATACTCACTCCACAAATACTTACAAAAGGTCCCTTTAGATGATAACAATAAGGACAAGTCATATAACAATTTCTGGGTATTTTACTAGTAACTGTGTACAACTTAGGCACTTCTGTTGTAGCTCATACAAGTGTAATTGTACTTCCAAAGTAACTCTCTGTACTAATAAGAAGGTCAATTCTTAAAGTGCTTCCTATTGAACAAACCATTTCATAGAGGATATGTATCAATGAACTGACAAAGTGCTAGTCTAAAGTGCTGATCTCAAGTGGGAGGACATATTGCACAAAAGATTCATAAAGTGCACATACATAAACAGCACCCGTCAACTGTAGGTATCCTCAAGCCAACTTTTTGTCATAATTATCATCCACATTCAAAATTCATAAGCACGATATCCCAGTCGTAACAGAGAGTCCATAAATAATTCTTGACTCGAAGATTCTCTGGGAGTGGCTGTGATTATCAGTTGCCCAGGAGAAAACGCCTGCTTTGGAAGGTGGACTCTCTGGCATTGTACCCTGCTGAGATTCCTCCTCTCTCCAAACCACACCAGCTCCAGGCTCGCCTGTTCTGTTTTACCCTCACAACGATTCTGTGAAGTAGGTTAGGACAGAGGGAGAAAGACTAGGCCAAGGTCACCCAATAAGCTTCCGTGGCAGAGTGGGCAATTTGAACTTGGGTCTCCCCCACACACTAACCACTACATTGGCTATCTTAGAAGTTAAGCATTCCTTTGGGAACTGTAGTCTTTTCTCATGTTAATAAGAAACTTTCCTTTCTGTAAGGCAGGCATGATAACAAAGTAAAGGAAACTTTCTATTCTCCTTCACTGTCACCAGTCTAGGAGGGGAGAAAAATCCATAAATAGGTTGCTCCCCTACCCTGTACCCAAGGCAGAAATTTTAAATGACACTTCTATAGGGCACAATCCTTCCAGAAATTCTGCTGGGCATTTCAGCAGGGCTTGAATGGGAGATGCGCAACAGCAGGATGTTTGTGTGGGGTCTGGTACGGGAACAGATTGGCCTGGGGAGTTGCACCTGTTCAGCCTAGTATCACGATGCATGTCAGAAATGGAGGCAGAGCCTGCAGATGTGACGTGTTTTAAACACAGATGTGCATTCCATCTTAGATGCTCACTGGCCTTTCTCATGCATCTCTGAACTGTATGAATTATGTCTGTCTTGATGTCTGCATCTGATTTGCTCTGTCCAAAAGGACAGGAGGGAGGGAGACTGCGACTGGGAAAGCATGCTGTGGTGGGGAGGAGGCTTTAGAACAGGGACAGAAACAGAGGGATGGGCCAGGCAGAAAATTGATGCCATCTGGCTTCTCATTCTTAGTACAAACTGCATCCTGGAAATCCTGCATTTTGGGGTGATGCCCTGAGACTGGGCAAGCTTATGACAATGTGGGTTAGAGAGGAAAAACGTGTTTGCCACCACCTTTTCGGCATCATTATGAGAGTGCAGGTCAGGATGGGAGCATGCCACACAGCTCAGGATGGTGTAGCCCCAGGATTCTGTACGTCATGATGGTGGTGGAGAGTGCTCTCAAGTCAGAGCTGACTTATGGCGACCCCTGGTGGGGTTTTCATGGCAAGAGACCAACAGAGGTGGTTTGCCATTGCCTGTCTCTGCAGCCCTGGACTTTGTTGGAGGCCTCCCATCCAATTACTAAGCAAGGTCGACCCAGCTTAGCTTCTGAGATCTGACGAGGTCAGGCTCACCTGTGCTATCCAGGTGAGGGCTCTGTTGCTCATGCTCAAGGCAAAATATTAAAACCAATGGACTGGAGGATATTTATAGAAAGGTTATTTTATAGGATTGTCTTGTCATGCTTTATTGAATGGGCCACATTGCTACTGTCTCTGACCGGCACAGTCATCTCTCTAAACGGAGTGTGCCACACCTAGGTCACGCCCAAAGCTGCGCTGCCCTTTATCCTCATGCGGCCATCATATTATCTTCCAAGTCTCCTAGCCAGTCATTTTTTAAAAAGAGACTTGGATGTGCAGAAGCACCGGCCCTGGGCTGCTCCTATGGTTGCCAATCTTCAGGTGGGACCTGGAGATTTCCTGGAATTACAAACGATCTCCAGACGACAGAGATCAGTTCCCATGAGGGGGGGAATAGATGCTTTGGAAGGAGGACTGTATGGATCACATCCCACTGATCTTTTCCCCCTCCCCAACTCCACCATCCCTAGGCTACACCCCCCCCAAACCTCCAAGACTTTCCCAGCCTGGAGTTGGCAACCCTAGCTGCTCCTTGCTTCTTCTTTGATTCTCCCTGCTCCACCTGGTGCTTTTCATCACAGATATGCTTCAGTGCTGCCATATAAGATGGGATCTCATTCATGAGGTGCCAGTTTGCTCTTTGATTTTCCCGGACTGCAATTTCTTGCATTTGTTCTTGTAACAATTAAGTATACCATCAAAAAATATGCACCTCAGGAGGAAACCAGGGCTGTTTCCACACAGCTTACCTCAACCCGGAACGCTGCGCAACGTGCCGAAACATCGCACAAAACTCACGCGAGAAAATGTGATCTTCCGCATTTTTTTCGGCATGTTGCGCAGCATTCCGGGTTGAGGTAAGCCGTGTGGAAACGGCCCAGGACATTAAAGCAGCTTCTGGAGCATGCTGGCTAAGCAGTTCCCATCCTGGGGTTTCTTGGTTTGGACTCAGGTCACAGTGACAACAATGGGAGGTTGGCTCACCTGTGATGCACTGCCAGGATCTTACCTGATAAGTTAAATGCTCAGTACACCCCGATACACTGTGACTGGGTTCAAATCTTGCTGGGTTTGGAAATTTGGGGCAGGGGAGGAGCCTGGGCAGGATGTGGCTTGAGGAGGAAGCCTCAACGGGGTATGATGTCATAGAGTTCACCCATTTGGGGGGTGGACTCTATGGCATCGTACCCTGCTGCCCAAAAGCAGCTGTTTTGTCCCCAGGGGAGCTGATCACTATAACCTGGAGATAGAGTTGCCAGCCTCCAGGTGGCAGCTGGAGATCTGCTGGAATTACAACTGATCTCCAGGCAACAGAGATCAGTTCACCTGGAGAACATGGCTGCTTTGGAGGGTGGACTCTATGGAATTATACCACGCTGAGGTCGTTTTCCTCCCCAAACCCTGCCTTCGCCAGGCTTCATGCCCCAAATCTCCAGGAATTTCCCAATTTAGAGCTGGCAACCCTATTTGGATACCAGCTGTAAATTCCAGGAGATCTCTGGAGACTGGCAACCCATGGCCTTAGACAAGCCACACTTGCCCAGCCTCAGCCCCCCACCCACCCTCCACTTTTGCAAAAGGGAACTAATAAGAATTGTCCTATCCTAAAGGGCTAATGCAGGGATTACAACAAAGGAAAACATTATTAGCGGTAGAATTGTTGTTAAAGTAAGGAGGCGTGTTCTGATTGAGGACTGGTGGATTTTCTCTCAATGTATCTCTCCCTTCGTTAATTCCATGGCCCTTTCTCTGAGTTAATGAGACGATGGGTATCCTTTAAAGGAGTCGCAGGTTAAAAACTAGAAGCTGGTGAAGTGGCAGCTAAGTACACCCCGTAATGCTTTTGAACTTGGAAGCTTGTGTGGCTGTTTGGGGGTTGATTTAGTTCCAGAGATAACGCTGGTACACCTGGAGGCCTCTGTAATCGAATCTTCCAAGTGCCGCCTCGGGGTCCTGGGGCTGGGAGAGAGACGAGGGAGCGACAGAGGGCCGAAGGGGTGGGTTGAAAGCTTCTGCCTTTCCAAAATTCAGGAATAGTCAGGCCGAACGCTATAAAACAAGCTCCTTGGGGCCCAAAAGCAGCAAACAGAGGAAGGATTGTTTTGCCCGTAGTTGCTCAGGTCAGCATTCATTGAATATAATGAGGACAGTGAATTTATTTTCTGCCTGAGACAGCCTATTCCCTCATGTGAAAAGTCAACATGTTGGAAGGTAACCTCACTGCCCTAGATAAATTGAATTTATGTTACGGCAATAGTTGGTGTTCATAAAGAGGTGGGATGTTACAATGTAAAGGAATTATTTTTCCCTTTGTTAGTAATACAGTCTGGGGCTGTGGCTCTGGATATATGTACACAAACTTAAGTTGGTGTTAACCTTGAATTGAAATACTGAGGTGAATATTCCAGTGTTCTGGTTTAAGGTGATTCAGGGCCAAGCTACAAGTGACGAATGGCACTTGAACGGCAAGTGGATTGAGTGGAGGGCAAGTGAACAGGGAAAGATACACTTGCCGTTCAAGTGTCATTCGTCACTTGTAGCTTGGCCCTCAGATGTTCAAAGAAACCAGGGTCCTCCTTTTTTCATTTCTTAGATTTTTTTAATCTTCTCATTCCTCAAGGAATTGTGGGGGTGGGCATGGTTCCCTTTCACCTCATTTTCTTCTGCAGTGTTAGGATAAGATATGGTAAATTCATGATAAAATAGAGGTTTTAACTTGGATCGCCTGCCCTAATTGCTGTACAGTACCATGCTGTACTCTGTGTTTGACTAAAGAGTTTCTGGTGATTCCTAGAAAGGCATAACAACTCTGCCTGTTTCCCCCCAGATTCAAACAGAGAGTATCACAATTAAGAGCTTACCAAAAGAAAAAACAATCGTGAAAACTTTCTAAGTTATCCAGTTAAATATGAGTAAATATTTAATAAAGCATTTAATTCAAAATTGTGTCTACTTCCTATATTTATGTCATGTAGTATGATGTATCAGAAATACACATATGTGAAAATATATGGACTAGTGCAATATTCAACTATTTGGTGATGTCGGAGAGCACCTCATGTCAGAGTTGACTTATAGCAACCCCTGGTGGGATTTTCATGGCAAGAGAGTAACAGAGGTGGTTTGTCATTGCTTGCCTCTACTACCCTGGTCTTTGTTGAAGGTCTCCCATCCAATTACTAACCAAGGTCAACCCTGCTTAGTTTCTGAGATCTGATGAGATCAGGCTTACCTAGGCTATCCAGGTCAGGGCATTCAACTATTTATTGATGTACTTATGTAATTATGAAATGTATTTATGAAATGTATTTATTGGCTGTTAAGCACTAGCACTTTATTGTTACAAGAGTGATTTATTGCAAGAGAATTTTATACTAGTTGGAGGTTGACTCTGCAGATGTTTTCACATGTATATATTTCTTATACATGATACTACATGACATAAATATATGAGCAAGAGTCCAGTGGCACCTATAAGACTAATACAATTAGCGGTAGGGAATGAGCTTTCGTGAGTCACAGCTCACTTCTTCAGATAGAATTAGTGGTAGGGAATGAGCTTTCGTGAGCCACAGCTCACTTCTTCAGATAGAATTGAGCTGTGGCTCACAAAAGCTCATTCCCTACCGCTAATTGTGTTAATCTTATAGGTGCCACTGGACTCTTGCTCTTTTCACACTGCTACAGACAGACTAACACAGCTAGCCATCTTGATCTGTAAATATATGAAGAAGACACAATTTTGAATTAAATGCTTTATTAAATGTTTACTCATATTTCACTGGATAACTTAGTAATTTTTTACAATTGGGGGGGGGTACTTTTTCCACGGAAGCAGCTTCATCCTGTTGCTAATGCTCCCCCCACATCCCCACCCCCACCCTGGACTCTGGCTGCTTGCCAAGCTAAGGTGGGGCCTGCAGATCTCCCAGAATTACAACTGATCTCCATGCTACAGAGATCAGTTGCCCTGGAGAAAAGATTCAGGTCTAGTCATGTTACTGGACCTGAATCTTGCTCTTCAATTGCAGACCAACGTGGCTCCCTACCTGAAACTGGCCTCCTGGAGAAAATGGCTGCTTTGAAGGGTGGGCTCTAAAACATTAGAGGTCCTTTCCCACCCCCAAGCCCTGCCTTCCCCAGGCTCTACCCCCAAATCTCCAGGAATTTTGCATCTTGGCATTTATAGCCCTAAGCTAAGCAGGGCTGTAATGCAGTATAGAGTAGAGATGGGCACGAACCAAAATACGAACCAAAATTAAGCACAAACCAGGCCAGTTCGTGGTTCACGAACCAGCAGTTTGTCAGATTCCATTTCTGATGAACTGCCACGAACGTTAGGCTGGTTTGTTTGGTTCATTTTTTGGTTCGTCACTGCAGACAGCCTGGTGCCAATCAATCAGTTTCCTAGGCAATAGGGGATGGACTTCCTGTAGACTTTCTGCCGACCTGGAAGTGAACTTCTGCAGGCCTGGAAGGGATGATTTTCTGACCTGGATGTGACATTTTCACCAGGGGCGGGTTCGTGAAAGTTCGTGGTTTGCGGTTCGTGAAATTTGATGAACCATGAACCACATGGTTCGGTGTTTTCCAGTTCGTGCCCATCTCTAGTGTAGAGTCAACCTTCTGAAGCTGCTACTTCCTCCTGACTAAACCTCTTAGTAGCACCAATAAGCCAAGGCAGCAAACCTTGCAGTTAAGAGGCTCACACATTTAAGCTTGGGATACCAAGTTTCTATTATGACTGGATTGGGCAGTGGCATTATATATAGCGCCAGTTTTGCAGACAGAGAACAATTTGCAACCAACCAGCAGCTCAGAAGATTTAGAGCAATGCAAGTTCTACAGCCACTGCCATGATATTTCTCTAGGATTTAGTAAAATCCATATTGAGAAGAGCCACATCGGTAATTGAATGCAAATAATTTCCTTAATTAATCTAGCTAAATACTCCAGGGGAACAGATTTCTGTAGTCTGGAGGCTGGTGGAAATTACAGGAGCACTGCAGACCCCACCTGAGGTTGGCAATCCTAGTTCTTCTCCACTACTCTTCTTCCTGCCCCCCTAGCCCAGCCTTCTTCAGGAAGTCCCCTGGGCTTGGATGTTAGCTAGTAAGCGACCCTGCTTGGCTACAATCACATGACCCTATTTGCTAGGTCCTTCCTTCTGACATCTGTTCCAGCAGCGCTCCTCCCTGATCCTCCTCCAGTCTTTGCACTGACCCCACATCCCCACCGCCAGCCCCCAAATAATCACCTGTCTGTATCAAGAAGGTGGGAGGACAAAGAGAGTGATGAAAAAGGGAACCCCAGAAGAGACTCTCAAACAGGGTGTAGTGGAAATGGAGAGGCTGTTGGCAAAAGGCTGGGTTGGAAACAGGACACAGTGCTAGGGTGGTGGAAAGGGGGTAGAAGTTGGCAAGGTGAGAAGATGCCCATGGGAATGATACAGGACAGACAGTTGGCAACACAACAGGGGCTGCGAGGAACAACAGGTGGGGAGGAAACTGGAAGGAAAGTGTGGAGTTTAGAAAACGACAAAAGACAAGGGGGAAACAGAGACTAGTGAAAAACTAACTCTGCCACAGGGCTTACGATGTTGGAAGCAGCATGGCAAGGGGAAATGGTGACTGAAGGACTGTTGACCCAGGAAGTTGAATGAGAGGTTATGTTAATCTGAAGTAAACAGTTAAAGCGAGAGCCCTTGGATTCAAGTTGGAAAGCGTTATTTTGGAAAGCTGTACGTGGGCCCTACCCTGTAGAATGGCCTGCCTGAGGTCAGGAGAACCTCCACTCTCCTAGCTTTCCACAAACGATGCAAAACCGAATTATTCAAAAAGGCTTTCGTTTTGTAAGGATGGGGTCTCAGATACTTCGCTAATGAGTTAGGGACCATACGCTTCACCACTGTTTTGCCTTACGTACTCTGTAGTTTAAAATATGTGCTCCTATGAGCTACCTGTGCTTCATGTTGTCTAAAGTCAGCCCTAGAATTGCTTATGTTCTATTTCAGCATTTCTTTTACTCTGTATTGGATCCTTTCTAATGCTATGTCTTTGTAAACTTGTGTTTATTTACCCTATGGCATTGCTTATGGAAATGTCCTTGATATTGACTGTACTAAGCTCACACTGTGTAGTCCGCCTTGAGTCTCAGTGAGAAAGGTGGACTATAAATGACATAAATAAAATTGATTATTATTATTATTATTATTATTTGATTCTAGGCGACAGTTACATGTGCAAGAGGGTAATATGTGATTACGAACAGTTAGCTAGAACATACCCCAAAATCAGCTGCATTTTAGCAGCAAGGCCTTTCTTGAGAGCTGGAATGTACCCCGTTCTGGGCCAGTGATTGCACCCTTTATGGCACATGGTTAATATATGTATCCCAATTACAGCTCACTCCATGGCGATTTTGTATCCGTACTGGCAGAACGACACCAAAACCCCCAAAGTGGACGATGGAAGTTCCCCGGAGATCAAACTATCGTTCCCGATCATCTTCTTTGGAATCTCGTACAAGACCATATTTGTAAGTACGGGAGCAGGGAGTCAGATCCCAGGGATTCGTTTAGCGAATGGTAGCAATTTCCTCCGGCACGAAGGAGCCTCTTGCATCCAAGGAAGGCCTTTGCTGCTAGGTGAACAGATCTTCAGGAGCCTACCCCCTGGTTTGTGGCAGCCACTGGGTCATATTATTCATTTCCCCACCATTAGCGCCTGCATTTTAAACACCACTCTCCTCCAGCGTGTTCAGAGAGGAGGAAGATTTATTGGATCCTCACTGACAAGTTCTTAGATTTCATGAACTGATAGGTTTTATGATTAAGAAAGTCAAAGGTATATTTAATGGGCTAATGTTCGTAGGGCAGGGATATAAAAGGCAATAAATTGCTTTTTGCAGGTGATTAAACACTGAAGCAACACTTGGGCCTTGACTTGCTGAACATTATTCCTGTTGCATGACAAGAAACAAGAATATGTAGGGAGCTGCAGGAAAATAAAGAATTATTTTGTTCTGGCTTCAGGGATTTTTTGGGGTTTTTTGGTAAAGACGCTGTCTGTTTTCTTGATCTTCCGTGTTGGTGCTTGAAAGGGAGGGATGACTCTCTTTTCAAGGCTGGATCAAGAGGAGGCACAGAATACAGCCTGGCTGTTTAAAGTTGCAGGGTTCAAAGCACGCAGGTTTCTCCCTTTGCTGTTCCCAGGGCTTTTTTTGGGGGGAAAGAGGTGGCGGAACTCAGTGGGTTGCCCCCGGAGAAAACGGTCACGTGGCCGGTGGCCCCGCCCCCTGATCTCCAGACAGAGGGGAGTTGAGATTGCCCTCCGCACCGCTCGGCGGTGCGGAGGGCAATCTAAACTCCCCTCTGTCTGGAGATCAGGGGGCGGGGCCACCAGCCACGTGACCATTTTCAAGAGGTTCCGGAACTCCATTCCCCCGTGTTCCCCCTGAAAAAAAGCCCTGGCTGTTCTAGATTTTAAGCAAAGAGAGGCAAAGGCTAGTTGCTGCACGCCATTACCAGTCCATCAGCAGCACTGATATCCTATGAGTTTCTAACATTTAGGTTATTAAGCTGAGCTGTTGTCCCATGAAATATGTACATTCATCCAGAGGTAATAAAATTACCATTTGTCTAAAGCAAGGATCAGCGACTAGAGGCCCTAGGGGCCAAATATATTATACTAAGATTCTTCAGGTGTCTTCCCAGCCTCCCAGCAGTTGCCAAGAAAGGAGTAAGGCTAGATAACAGGACAGTCCATTTTTGAGAAGTTATGGAGTGTCCCCACCATCTTTTATCCTTTTCATCCGAAGTGGTCCTCCTATAAAACCATTTGTTGACCTGGTGGTTCGCATAGGTGCCATTTCAGGGTTGCCAACCTCCAAGGGCAGCCTGGATATTTCCAAGAATTAAAACATCTCCAGATTATTGAGATCAGTTCCCCTGGAGAAAATGGCTGATTTGGAGGGTGGACTCCATGCCATTATATACCCTGCAGTCCTAGAAAAGGCACCGAAAAAACAGAAACCAAGCCGCCTGCAACCGTTTTGCAAATGAAGACATCTGGAATCCTGGGCAAAATCCACCAGCGTTCTGTGAGTGTGGAACTGACCTCTGTGAGGCTTTGCATCCAAAGTCAAGCTGTGAGCTTCAGGGTTGTCAAAAAGGGTAGCTTGGCACACCTGTATAGTTGTAGGAAGTCTGGCTACTTTGCAAGTTTAGCCAGGACAGTAGACACATGTCCAAACATTTTAAGAGCATGTTGGGATCTGGTAGCCAGCTTACACACGCAGCTCAATAATGAGATATAGTTTTTCCTAGACTGTGTCATTTAGACTTAAGGGAATGTTCTACTGAAAGAAATTCCCTGCACACGGAAAACTAGCACATCAGAGAAAAGAATAGACTAGAACCTTTCTCCCTGATGAGCTAATCTTTTGTTTTGTTGGTTTGTTTAAAGTATTTATATACGCTGCCTTTATCCTAACACAGTCAGGCCCCAAAGTAGGTAATAATATTCAATACAATACCAAAATAATCCATCTATTGCAATCATTAAAATAAATAATTAAAACAGCTAGTTGGGACAAATAAACCAGACTCTGTTCAAGCAACCCCTGTGAGCTGTTTTAGATTTCTATGTTACAGCCCTGCTGGAAGGCCCCAAGGGTAGGTGCCTGCATTCTTCCTTCCATGAGTCTGTTTTGTAACAACTAGGCAGCAACTAAAAAGACTAGAAAAGAACATAGCCTCCAGAAGGGGGGCCTGCTTGGAGGCCTGTTGTGAGAAGCACTGTGTAATCAGAAAACATTCACATGTGATATTTCCACTGTGTTAAATGAAGTGGTACAATCCCAAAGGAGCTGCACCATATTATGTTTTTGGACATGCAGGTCTGCACTCAAACTAGAGCCAAGCATCACCATCGGGGAATTGTGGTGCAGCTTTTGCTGGACAATACCACTTCAAGAAAGAGGGTTGTTGCATGCTTAATCCTAGCAAAAATTCCCTGCAGGTAGAAAACTAGTATGTTTTAGGTTAATCAATTAATGACTGTTGTTGGTTCTGCTTTTGCATGACTCGTGGGTCAAAATAAAGATTGACTGACTGAGTAGTATATGGTACATGGTATATGGCATTGGGTAGAAAAGGCAATGGGTAACCAGCTCCAGGTTGGGAGACAGTATGGTGTAGTAGTTAGAGTGACAACCTAGGGCCCAGGAGACCTGAGTTCAAATGCCTACCGTGCCGTGGAAGCTTGCTGGGGGACCTTGGGCCAGTCACAGACTCTCAACGTGGTTTACCTCAAAAGGTTGTTGTAAGAATTAATATGGAGGAGAGGGGAATGATGTAAGCTGCTGTAGGTCCCCTTCGGGGAGAAATGCAGGGTATAAATAAAGTTAATGATGATGATGATGATAAATAGTATATAAGGTAGAAAGAAATTGCGTAGACTCTCTTGACTGTGACACAGCCCTTGTGCGGAGTTTGCTTTCCATCATTTTCACATCTGCTTTAATTAGCCTGCATGACATGAAAAGACATTTTACAATAGGAATGCAGATCTTGGTAATTTCCAGGGGTTTAGACCTCTGGGTTTTATTCTGCTGTGGAGTTTTGAATCCTAATTCCATCTTAGCCTCAGGGTGAGATGAGGGGCATATAAGAACCTAGATATATAGACCTATTTACAACCTGTAATTGCACAGCCCAGCCTCCCTCACTGAGCGTAATTTCAAGATGACATTTCCCTCTCTTTCTGCCAAGGCTTCCCTTTGCTTAAATCAAGCCTTCCTCTTTTCCCTTGTAGGTCAACAACAACGGAGTCATTTCCTTTAATGCGCTGGTCAGCCAGTTCACACCAGAGTCCTTCCCCCTTAACGATGGGCGCGCGTTCATTGCCCCCTTTTGGGCAGACGTCCACAACGGGATCCGGGGAGAAGTCTATTACCGAGAGAGCTCAGATCCGGCTCTCCTCAAGAAAGTCTCTAGAGATATCCGCAAGTATTTCAAGAACCTGTCATCATTCACAGCGGTGTCCATTTTTGTGGCCACATGGGAAGAAGTAACCTTCTATGGAGGCAGCAGCACCACCCCGGTAAGAGCAAATAATGGCACTACAACAACCCTTGGGAGGTAGGTAGCTTAGGCTGAGAACGTGTGACGGGCCCAAAGCCACTCAGCAAGTTTCCGGGCAGGGTGGGGATTCTCAGATCCTAGTCCAACACTCAAAATGCTTTACCAAACTGTTTACCTAGCTATCTACACCTTTCCACAATTTACATGTTGGAAGGCATTGTGCATGTACAAGATTCATCTGTAACCCTCTCCTAGCTTTCTGCAAACGATGCAAAACCAAATTATTCAAAAAGGCTTTTTACTCAGATAGGAAGGCTGTATTGTATGGAATGGATCTCAGAAGATCTGTGAATGAGTTAGGAACCATAGACCTCACCACTATGTTGTATTGGATTCCTACTAATACTGTGTCTTTGTGAACTTGTATCTATTTAGCCTATGGCATTGTCTATGGAAATGTTCCTGATACTGACTGTACTAATCTCACACTGTGTGATCCGCCTTGAATCTCAGTGAGAAAGGTGGACTATAAATGACATAAATGCATAAAATAAATAAATTAAATAAATTTGCCTCAGATAATCAAATTTAGGATGATTTCTAGGTTTGCACTGCTGTATCACAGTAGTTAAGTGGTTCAGCTGTAAATCAGCACTCTGCTGGTTCGAATCCCACTCCTGCCATGAGCTCAGTAGGTGGCCTTGGGTAAGCCACTCCTCCCAGCCCCAGCTCCCCAGCTGTATTGTGGGGATAATATTAACACTAACTTGTTTACCACTCTGGATGAGGCACTAATCTGTCTAGAAGAGCAGTATATAAGTGCTGTTGTTGTTGTTGTTTTGTTGTTGTTGTTGTTATATGAAGCTAATACCGAGACAGAGCATTGGCCTATCAAGGTATGTATTCTCTACTCTGATTGGCAGTGGCTTTCCTGTGTTTTAGGCAGAGAATAGTCTTTCTCAAGGGTTGATACCTGAGATCCATCAATTGAAGATACGAGAGAGTGAACCTGAGACCTTGCGTATGCAAAGCTGAACCATGGACCCACCTGAAATGCTGCTCTCAAAGAAAAACTCCTGCTATATTTCTAGAGTTTTGTTCCCTGATCATTGCTTCTCTGCTATAGGACTTACTGGCAGTGTGATTTTCCTTTCCCCCCCCCCCGCAGTCCAGCCTCACCTGCTTTCTCTTTTGCTGTATGCAAATTAGTATAAAGGTCTGGGAAACCGACTCCACAGCACAATTAAATCTCATTTGCATTTTCACTATTCACACCTCTGTTCTTAACCATCTATTGAAGAGAGGCTTCATATTCACACCTCTGTTCTTAACAAACTATTGAAGAGAGGCTTCATATAAAGTGCATGCTGGGGGGGGGGAGATGTTATTGGGGGGGGGAGTTACTGTAGGAGAATGTTATTTGACCTAGTAATAGTAAATTCAGCCACTCAATTCCCAAAGTGATCCCTAGTGCATATTAAATGAAGCCAAGATCTTCCTGATACCGTCTATAAATGAAGTTTGTTTTAAAAAAACAAACTTCAATGTCCCCTCTGCCACAATAAATTAATCTTTGGCTGCAATCCATTCTCTTAAAAACTGGCCTTGTGGGATGAGAAAATAGGGGCCATTTTTTTGGGGAAAAAAAAATTGGCCCAAGTGGCTGATCTAATTTCCAGAACTTTTTTTGGCTCTTAATTATAAGCACAGATGGAATTACTGCTCTGTGATGCTAATCTGAGCGAGCACAGAAGGTGGGCCATTTCAGAAACGGGGGTCAGACAGGTGCCTCCAAAAATATGCAGATCCCAGCAGAATTCATAGAAGCATAGAAGGCAAATCAAAGTGATCGCTTGCAACGTTATCGCAGCGCTGATCGAGCACCAGTCAAAGAGAGGATTGATCAAAACTGGCCGTAAAGATGACCTGGGTTAGAGATGGCCAATTTCTGTTTTCCTGCGGGCCACTCTATTCCCCAGACACTAGTCCAGGGACCACAACTATTTGACCCCCCCTCTCAGATCAGATATTGGCATCACTAAGCAGCAAGAGCTAACCAAGCAGAGCTAAGCCAAACTTTTTTGCTGCCCCACTCAGATTAAAAAGTCGCTTTTTCCTCCCCTAGCTTTGTGTCTTGTCTTATGATCAACAATTGCTCATTAAAGATCAAGGCCCAGTTGTACGGTAGCTCCTTTGCATTCAGAAGGTCTCTGGTTATCTCTCTATGACATTCTCTCATCCTTAAACAGCAGAAATGGTACCAGAGGCTTGTTTATATTCAAAAATAACTATTTGTTTCAGGGCAGAAAGGTCAGGTGGAATCATGGGTTGAAAATTTCTGAGGTAATTCAACATAGAAATCTCTGAGGTAAAATCAGAACACGCACAGACTTCAATTCTTCTGCTTTTCTCGGATACCCAGGGCTTTTTTTCAGGGGGAACGCGGGGAACGGAGTTCCGGAACCTCTTGAAAATGGTCACATGGCCGGTGGCCCCGCCCCCTGATCTCCAGACAGAGGGGAGTTGAGATTGACCTCTGCGCTGCTGGCGGTGTGGAGGGCAATCTCAACTCCCCTCTGTCTGGAGATCAGGGGGCGGGGCCACCAGCCATGTGACCATTATCTCCAAGGGCAACCCACTGAGTTCCACCACCTCTTTTTCCAGAAAAAAAGCCCTGCAGATACCTAAAAACTTATGTTTAGAGGCTTTTCTTCCCGTGTTTGCCCCAAGCACTCTAATACACTTTCTTTTAGGATTCTTTCTCTTTTGGGTTTAAGAATGCTGGTACCCACTTTCTAGTACCCCAAACCCCTTCTCTTCAAACACCAGTGCTTTCCTTCAGTTTTTAACTGAATCTGAAGGTCTCCAAAAGGCAGTTCCCAACCACACCTGACCAGAGATCTCTCCACTCTCCAGAGCTATCTCCCTGTTTGACTGGGTAAGGAAAATCTCCTCTCCTTAGAATATCTATACCCTTTCTCTCGCCGGAATGGGGTCCCTGCACCTACTTCCCAGACTTCCATGCCAACTCTCCCCAGTTCTCCTGTCAGTGTTGAAACTGCTCTCTGTGAGGACCCTGTCTCCCAACTCCTCACACTCCATCTCTCTCTGCTAAGACTAAAAACTGGACCATCCTCTTTCCTGTTCATGCTACCCAACCTGATCCCTTGGAGTAGCCTCTCAGAGCCCAGCTACAAGTGATGCCTTACATATGTTGGACACTTGTCAGCTTCCCTCAAGTTTTGGTGGGAAATGTAGGCGTCCTGGTTTTACAGCTTGGCTCTCCATTACAGCTGCAAGACCAGGATGCGTACATTTCCCATCAAAACTTGAGGGAAGCTGACAGGTGTCCAGCCTGTGTCAGGTGTCACTTGTAGCTTGGCTCTTACTTAAAGCTCTCTGTGCCTGTTAGGGATTAACCCTTAACAGTCCTGCAATCTGTCACACTCCATTAAAAGAGTTTTGATGACACTGCAGGGAAGTCCCCTCTTTGCCCGCCAGTCAGAATAGACGGAACTGAACCAGGTCTTTTCTAGACATAATTTAAGGGAGGGGTAGGGTTGCTGAGTTGGGAAATTCCTGGAGATGTGGAATAACAGAAATAGGGGACGAACAGGACCTCAGCATGAATGCGATGCCATACAGTCCACCCTCCAAAGCAGCCATTTTCTGTAGAGGAACCGATCTCTGTTGACTGGAGATCCATTGTGACCCCTGGAGAGCGCCAGGCCACGCCTGGAGTTTGGCAACCCTAGGGAGGGGCCATTCATGTACAAAAGGCCCCAAGTTCAGGCTCTGCAGGTACAGGATTGTGCAAAAGTTGGAAAAGATCCCACAGAGCCATTGGACATCCAAGGGGGCAAAGCCGAAGAGGGGTGGACTGTTGGACTTAGTACAAGGAAGCTTCATGGATGTCATAAATGAATGGCGTTCTTAGGTTTTTATTGGCCTGGTTTTAATGTTCTTTAGTTTTTAAAAACCTGTCACTCCTTGGCTTCTTCCTCTTTGTAACTCTGACATGTTTGGTTCTCTGTTGCGACATCCAAGTTGAGAAACGTAAATGCACGGAAACGTGGTGTGGCTGATTTTCAGCACAGGTTGTCTACACTAGAGACCAGTTTCAAACCTGTTCAACTATCGAAACGCCCAACTCTGGGAACAGTGCTTCTGTAGAAGGGTTAGAGTTCCTTCATAAACATGTTGCACGGGCCCAAAAGTGTGATTCTCTTATTTTTTTGGCGTGTGTGTGTGTGTCACTACTTTTCAGCTTTGTAATGTAGACATGGAAGACTGAATTTTTGTTCACATACACACTTGCACACTAGAAATTGAAACAATGCCAGCTGCTTTTATGGAATTGGCTTTGCTGCTGCCAAAAAAAAAAAGTCCCCTTTGGTGTCTTACAGCAGAATTGTATCCAGGCGGTAACTCTGCTTAGAACAACACTGTCTTTCAAGATGTAAGACCTTTTCCCAATCTCATTGGCACTCAGTTCAAAATGTCTGAAGGAGGCCATGACGCTAAAGAACTGTGTATTGCTTTGGGGGGGGGGGAATTGCGTTTTAAGCGCAATGCAATTTGTTTTGACTAGCCCCATCCTTCATACAAAGCAGTGAAGTGCACTTGAGATTTCCATGCAGAATTGCAATGCAGCTAGAGAAGGTACTTGAGGCTGGGGGGGAGGGATCAGACCCTGTTGCACACAGCTTGGAGCGCTGTTGCGTTTTCTTTTCCCTTTCAATAGAACTTGAATTCTTATTCTTGCAACTGAGAGCGGTGTGTTTGTTAAGAATTTAATACACGACGTTTGGAAGCAAATGGGGACGAAAGAGTTGGAGCAGAGGAAAAGGAGGATAGCGTCTAAGTTCAGAGTAGGACTTTTCTGTTTCCTTGGTTTAAGTGAGAGCCAAGCTGCAAGTGACGCCTGACACAGGTTGGACACTTGTCAGCTTCCCTCAAGTTTTGATGTGGAATGTAGGCGTCCTGGTCTTGCAGCTTACAGAAGTTTACAGAGCGGCAGTCTATGGGAGGAAGAACATGCGGTCAGGAGGGGAGTGCAGGTGTCAGGCTCTTGCCAGGCGCCCCCCTTCCCCTCCGCTGTGTGTGTGGGGGGAGTTTCTGTAAACTTTAATTAAATGGAGAGCCAAGCTGCAAGACCAGGACGCCTACATTTCCCATCAAAACTTGAGAGAAGCTGACAAGTGTCCAACCTGTGTCAGGCGTCACTTGTAGCTTGGCTCTCAGTGATTCTCCAAACGGGGTTGGGACCCAAGAGTGGGTTGCATCTCTCTTGCAGATGGGTCCACAAGGAAGGAGGGAGGAGGAGCAATGTGAGCCGGGAGGGGAAGCTGTGGGAGACTCAAGCAAATGTGCGTCTACATAATGTGCTAAAGCTGTCGAATACAGCCCGATGCTCACAAATGCAATATATTTATAAATACCGATACGGAAATTAAAACATAAACTTGTTCAACATTAACTGAAGTGAGGTTCCTGCATTTTGTGCTAGGAGGGAGAAAGCAGAGTGAAATTATTTTGCAAGTGAGTCCCAAAGACCACAGCAAGTTTGTGGGGCTTATTATTAGCTGTAGGGAATTTGATAGCTAGTGCAGAATCGTGGCCACAGATGTGTGCTATAAGCAGGTTGCCCTGTCTAATTTCAGCCCCACTTAGGCCGCCACTGCTTAAAGACCTCACAGGCTGGTTGTGTGTATGCGGGTGCATTTCAATGCCTTTTCATTGTCCTCACCATATTGAAAATTGGGCTGGCAAGCTTTAGAGGCCATATTGACTGGCCTGGAAATAAGAGGTTGATGAACTGTAAAAACTGTTCTCCTAATCCCCCCTTCTCCCAGTAAGACCCATCTTAAAATGGCCTCATACATTGGGTCTTTGCCTTACTGGTGTTCATTTCAGATTTATTGGGTCAAATTGATCCTTAGTTTAATCATTCTATTAAAGTCCGGGGAATTGAAGAAGCTGGCCAGTGGGAGGAAGGAGATGGTCTTTGGGGCCTATTTTTACAGTAGTTGAAATAGTAGGTTCTATAAAACACATGTAATGGAGAGACCATAAAAGGAAAGTTAACGCCCCAACAAAATTGCTTTGAAATTGAGCCTTTTCCAGACAGTGGGAAGTATCCTGACCTGATGTAAATCGGAATCTCTCTGCATTTAATTCTCTGGAGCCAAGCTGTTTTAATGCTGCCAGAGCGTACAGCTTTGAGCGGCTGCCTTTTGATCTATCTTCTGCTGGACGATTTTAATATTCTGTGATTCATATTTTGAACTCTCGGTTTCATGAGGAGACTTTAAAACTGCTTTACAGGCATTGATTGGTTAGCCTGGCCTGTTTGCATCCCAATATGGCTGTGGCAAGCCTCCCGGGGGGGGGGGGGGCGGAATCTAGATGGGTCTGCTTAAAGTGGCCACCTTTTAACCTTGCAAATTACAGATCGTCCAATTTTTTGGTCTATAACGGGGTATAAATCAAAGAGATTGCCAAGGAGCTCATTGCAACCACATTATGCCCATGAATATTAAGCCACATTTGTTTAATATAATTGCATTATTTAGCTGCAGCCAGGCAGCTTGCTTTAAGGCAATGCACGGCAAGAGGGCTGGTGGGAGAATGAATCAAGCCTCCTTGACACTTGGGAAAGATGCACTGGAGGAATTTCACCAGGCCGTCAGCAACTTCCATCCCACTTGACTATGAATCAATCCACAAAGGCAGTACATTTTCTAGACATGGAAGCTTAAGAACCATCTTATATAGGAAACCTACCGATCAGCCAACATATCTACATGCCTCCAGTCAACATCCGGAACACACCAAGCAATCTATTGTTTACAGCCGAATTCTACATTACAACCGCATCTGTTCCAGGCTTTCCAACACAGCTCCTCACCTGCAGAATCGACAAGAGACATTTTTGGAACTGTAGTACCCACCTGATATAATAAGGGAACAGACCGACAAAGCCAGAATGATACCCAGGGATAACCTTCTTCCAGACAAGTCAAAACAAAACAACAGGACTCCACTGGTGGTCACATACAGCTGTCTGCTGAAATCAGTTCAACTCATCATTAATGACTTGCAATCTATGCTGGACAATGATACTCGTCTCACACAAACACTGGGAAGCAAACTTTTTCTTTCCCATAGACAGCCCCCTGACCTTAAACAACTTCTTATTCCTAATAATACACTTCCCTGCACTGACACAGACTCTGGGACCAGAGCCTGCAAAAGACCAAGATGCCAACCCTGTCCCCATATTTACTCTGACAGCATGATCACGGGACCTAACAACCCCAGTTATTCCTTCTCAGGTCCATTCATTTGTTCATCTTCCAATGTTATATATGCTATCAAGTGTCGGGAATGCCCTTACCCTGGCCGTTTCCAGACGGCTTACCTGCCCCCGGAACGTCGCGCCACGTTGCAGGGAAAACACGAAATATTGCATTTTCTCGCGCAAGTTTTGTGCGACGTCGCACAAAACTTGCGCGAGAAAACGTGATATCTCGCATTTTCCCCACAACGTGGCGTGATGTTCCGGGGGCAGGTAAGCCGTCTGGAAACGGCCCCTGTCTACATTGGACAAAGAGGTTAGATTTCTTGTCTTCAATGAAAGAGGAACATTCATACCAGATTAGCATTTTCATATCCAGACTCAGAACTCTCTTAGTCGTTAGATGGATTTCCGAACACTTTTTCTCCTCCCAAAACTGATTGGGGAAGTGGAATTTTCATAAAATGTGATGTCCTGTGGATTTTTCTATAGAAGCCGTTGCTTCTATGAACTCGCCATTCGAATAGGAAAGGTGACCAAATAAGGGCCAAGCTAGATGATCCGGTTCTAAAAGAGTTGGATGTGGGTTCCCCAGACCCAACTCAAGTTCCCTGCAGCGACACAGCAGCTTTGGCGAGTGGCTGTTAAAAATAAAGGAGACTCTAAGTTGGCTCCTCCCTCCCCCCTCAAGCCGATTTCCCCCATTAAAATAGCGAAGGAGGGAGTTTTCCTCCCCTATTTTTTCTGCACCATGTGAAGTATTCTGTACATGTGGAGCAGTAAAAACGGAGGGGGGAGTTCCTCCTGTGCTATTGTGACAAGGGAAACGGCCTTGAGGGGGAAGAGGGGAGCCCCTCGTCCCCCCACAGAGGCATTCCGAGGCCATTTGGGCTGTCTTTTATTTTTTAATAGCCATTTACTTTTTAACTGCTATATGGCAGATACCTGAGTTTAGGGTTGCCAGCCTCCAGATAGTGGCTGGAGATCTCCCAGAATTACAACTGGTCTCCAGGCCGCAGAGATCAGTTCACCTGGAGAAAACGGCTATTTTGGGGGGTGGACTCTATGGAATTATGCCGTGCCAAGGTCCTTTCCTCTCCAAACCCCACTTTCTCCAAGTTTCTCCAGGTTTCACCCACAAGATCTCCAGGAATTTCCCAAGTTGGAGCTGGCAACCCTACCTGAGTTAGGTCTGGGGAAGCCAGACTCAACCCTTTTTTTAAAAATTTCCATTTATTCAGACAAATAAAAAGGCACCAACATGGGCTGTATGTTTACATGACATTATAACAAGCATATACATTAAATGGAGGAATGTGTTCTCTTTCTGCTACACAGAAAGCTCCTGAGCTTTTAAATATACAAAAGTTGTACAAAAAGATCATTTATAAAATTATTTTACACTGAATTCTCTTATTCCTCTCCCCACCCCATATTACTATGTTGTCCAAGCCCCTAGAACTGTTTTCACATAATGATCTGGGTAACAGTTGCTCAACTCCAGACATCAGCCTCAAAACATATGGACTATGAACCCAGACTCAACTCTTTAAAAACTTGCACGTCTAGCTTGGCCCTAAGATAACAGCCTGGGATGGTTAAAGACGCAGTGATGGGGAAAAATGCTGGAAGCAGACAAGTTTTATCATATTGTGGATTTTTGATGTTTATTCAAACACTGCCATCTCTAGGAGATACAAGGCATAAAACTACAGATGAGATACTTTCATAGGTTGGTGTATGATCTACAGATTGGTGTTTGGTTGGATTTTCCAGCACATTCAGACAGGACGGGGGAGAAGATGTGGTTTAATTGCGGGGTGGAGGGTCCCTGCAAAGGTAGAGAGAGAGAAAGGAAGTCTAATAAATTATAACAAGAACTTACAATAAACAATTTTTGGAAAGCATGTACTTTTCATCCAGTCACGATTGCAACAGCTTACATTTATATTGGACTCGTTCCCCCTGCCCCAACACCATCAGTAAAGATGATGTTGGATTAAGGGGTTTAAAAAACAAAACCAACAACTGAATCTGGCAAGCTGATGAAGACAGTATTTCCTTGAAGTTCATACTTTACATCAGGGCTTTTTTTCTGGGAAAAGAGGTGGTGGAACTCAGTGGGTTGCCTTGGAGAAAATGGTCACATGGCTGGTGGCCCCGCCCCCTGATCTCCAGACAGAGGGGAGTTGAGATTGCCCTGCGCGCCGCTCAGCCGCTCCTCTGCCTGGAGATCAGGGGGCGGGGCCACCAGCCATGTGACCCTTTTCGAGAGGTTCTGGAACTCCGTTCCACCGCATTCCTGCTGAAAAAAAGCCCTGCTTTACATTTTGCACCAATTAAAAGAAAACTGCCTTGGAAATTCAGGTTCGAAGAATACTTTATTGTCATTTATTTAAGTTTTTTAGAGAGAGTTAAATCCATAAGTAAAGATTCCATTTCTGAACTGTCCCTCACAAAGCAAGGCAACAAAACCAAATTTAAATTAGTGCAGATTTTTATTTCAGATCCACAGGGTTAGGGCAGCACTTGAAACCCTGCTTTTTTGCTAGCAACCACCCCAATTCTGTGAGCAGTAGATCGTGTAAATTGGTTAGGTTTCTGCAGATATTTTTTAAAAAAAATATTTATTAATTTATTGTACAGCATGGAGTCAACATTCTGCCGATCTGATCATAATGCACATCTTTAGTAATAAAGACGCTTTGTTTGGGGCGCAGTTTGACCACCTGAATACTTCCCCCCACAAAGGTCCATCATCTAGGCCAGGGGTGGGCAATTGTTTTGGCTCGGGGGCCACTTTGTGGGAGCGGAGGTTAGCAGAGGGCTGCACCTTTTTAAATGATTGCATTCATTATTTAACTTTGCATTTTAGAAAAGGTATAAATTGTATCATAAAAATCAATAAATATAAATTAAATAAAATAGTGGTAGTTTTATTCAATTTATTTATTGTGCTAATTTCATATCACACATGGGAAGGAAATCTCGGTTCAAGGCGGATTTTTCTGACTGTCTTGGCGGGCCACAAAAAACTCTGTAGCGGGCCGCATGTGGCCCACGGGCCGCAATTTGCCCACCCCTGATCTAGGCAGATTTTTTTTGCATTACTTATAATGAGGAGGTGAGATGTTGTCCAACCTTTGTACCCACTCAGATCCCGAGAAGATTGCAGTTTTATTAGCCGACTCTGATGCTGACATTTCCTACAAAATGGCTTTATATGTCCTGGCTGCAAAAAAAATACAGGCTAATGCTGTGCTTAAAGGATAACATTAACATTGAACACTGGGGATTTTTACTTTTTTTACTGTTTTTACTGTGTATGCTTTTATTGTCCTATATGAATTTGACAACTGGCAATGGTTTGATGGTTGTATCTAGTTTTAAATTTTAATGCTTTGACCATGTTATATCAATTTTATTCAAGCTTGTGTTTCTGTTTTGTTTGTTGTTTTGTGACTTGTAGTGGCCTGTGGCTGAATACAAGAAACTTTTCTACTTCTTATAATGAGGAAGCAAAGCCTGGAAACACGTTGCAATGGCTCATTTGTTAGGACTCATTCCTCTGCTCCCTTCTGACCAGGGCTTTTTTTCAGTGGGAACGCGGTGGAATGGAGTTCTGGAACCTCTTGAAAATGGTCACATGGCTGGTGGCCCCACCCCCTGATCTCCAGACAGAGGGGAGTCGAGATTGCCTTCCGCGCCAGTGGGCGTGGGGCCACCAGCCATGTGACCATTTTCTCCGAGGGCAACCCCCTGCGTTCCACCACCTCTTTTCCCAGAAAAAAAGCCCTGATCATGACCCAAGAGCTGGTACAGAGTAGTGGCTAGGGTGTTGGACTAGGATCTGGAAGACTCCCATTCTGACATACAGCTGATTGGGTAACCTTGTGCCAATCCTCCCTTGAGGGGCAGAAATGCACTAGAAAGGAATGAAAATGCACCCGATCCCACCGGAGCTTTTCTGCTTGCTGGGGCACCAGTTTCCCATCAGCCCCTGTAAAAGGAAGCAGTAAGAAGTTGCTGGCAAGCTGGTCTTGTGCCCTGTTTTCTTTGCCTTGCCTTTCCCGGGTACTTCCTGCATTCGAGTCTTGTTTCTTCACTCGCTTCCTACCAGGTCTCATAGGGTTGCCAGCTCTATGTTAGAAAATACCTGGAGATTTTGGGGGTGGATCCTGGAGAGGGTGGAGCTTGGGGAGGGAAGGGACCTCAGCAAGGTATAATGTCATAGGGTTCATCCTCCAGAGCAACCATTTACTCCAGAGGAGCAGATCTCTGTAACCTAAAAATCAGTTGCAATTCCAAGATATTTCCAGCCACCACCTGGAGAATTGGCAACTCTAAGCTAGAATCTCTTCTGTTTGGTGCTGCTATGCCACCCACGTCCAATCTTGTCCCTTGGTTGGCCAAGAGAGAAGCTTATCACTTCGTGAATCAGGCTTTATCTTTCAAACAGGTGAACAGCTTTCAAGCGGTTCTGACGACAGACGGGACCTCCTCTTTTGCCATGTTTAACTATGAGGAAATCAACTGGACCACGGGGACTGCAAGTGGAGGAGACCCTCTAACTGGACTTGGTGGTGTGATGGCTCAGGTAAGATGCTGAAGTCCTCTCCATGGGCTTATAGGAATTGGTGCAGGGTGGCCATAAGAAAAGTTTTCCAATGCTTTCTCCACTCCACATTGTTCCATAGCAAGGTGGTCGTATGAAGCACTGCGCATGCAGTTGGGCCAGTCTCCCACACCTTTCTTCCCCACTGGCCAGGTGAGCAGTGGATGGAGCCCGGGCATCTCTTACTCACAGCAAAGGTGTTGTCCTGGCAACCCTAATAGAGAAGTAGAGGGCTGGGAAAAATAGGGGAGTGGAAATGTGGAAAGGACTTCCGATCTCCATCCTTCCACTGCACACCAAACATGATGAGCTTTTAGCCTGCAGGCAAACAAGACTGAAAATCTGAGTGGATACCCATAATTCAGAAGTTTCGTTTTTGCTTCAACGTGATGCCAGTTGAGACAGCGTTGGGGGAGTGAAGCCAAGCTCGGAGGCCTGTTCCTGCATCTTCTGAGCAAGCCCTGCCATTTCTGTCTTCTAGGCAGGCTTCAATGGTGGAAACAACACCAACTATTTTAGCATTCCCGGTTCCAGAACCGCTGACATAGTCAGCATTGAAGAAACGACCAATGTCAACGTGCCTGGCCGTTGGGTGTTCAGAATTGACGGGAGGGAAATTGACCCAGCGAATGGTTGCAGCTCAAGGGGTAAGCAGTCTACAGCATGCTTCTCCTTTACTACCTAAATTGATGTACTTGGCACATGACGGTTCATGTCCGCACTATAAAATTAACCCGGTTTTTAAACCCATTTAACAAGTCATCATCAAATATACTGTAAAGTGAAACGTAAAAGTTCCTACTCAGACAGAAGATCCTAAGATTTTCAAGGGAAGTTAAAAAGATTTTCTATAAGATGTGACATTTCTTAATGAACGTTCATGCGTCCCTGTGTTACGGCGCATCTACATTTCTACAGCACACACTATGTTGACTTGGAAAAACTCATTTCACTTTTGTTCCTCTCTCGTGTGATCCTTTAGTTTTGCATCATTCTCTTTTTCCTACTATAGATCACCAACATGAAATTTATGCATTTTAACACTGGGTTTTTTTTTCATGCATAGGGTTGTTTTTCACAAATCCATTCTGCTAGCTCAGGCACTTTCCTCGACTAGAAAGAGCCTTCTAGTGGAAGGAAAGACTTGGGTAGCAAAGAGATCCAACCCATTTTGTGTGCACATTCTGGCATATAAATGGCATATAATATTTTTAGGCAATACATAAATGCAGTAAAAATAGCATAAAAGAAACAAACGAACACCAGCAATGAAAATGGGTTGATGATGACAACATGCAAAACAAAAAAATGTAGGAAAGAGTATTACCTTGTGTTTAATGGTAGTGGTTTTTCTGAGTGAATTCTGAGAATTGAATTCAAGAGGGATTCTGGAAGTTGGAGAGGTAAGCCATGACAGTTTGTGGCTTCAAGTCATTATTCATTAATGTTGTTTGTTTGTTGTTAGCAATATTAATTAGCACCAAGTATTTTGCAGTCATTAACGTGCAAGGAAGCACGGGACAAAAAACGGTTAAGAGTTTTCCACATTAAAAATCAATCACATTTAATATCTGTAATCTGCCTTCCCTTGTCACTTCTGTTCTTATCTCCAGGAGAAACAATTAACTAATTGCGGGGAGGGGGGGCTGATGTGCACAGCAACGAAGAGTGCTCTGCTGGTTTTAAGGCTAACAACTAAATTGTGGCATCATCTTTTGTGAGTGAGATTTTTGTGATGTGTGAAAGGGCTTTCCAAATGGACAGGTACTTGAATGCACAAGTACAAAGAAGGGAAATACAATTTACACAGCAAAGCCCAAAGGCCAAGAAAATAGACCCAGTTTGGTGTAGTGGTTAAGAGCGCAGGACTCTAATCTGGAGAACTGGGAATTGATTCCCCACTCCTCCACTTGAAGCCAGTTGGGGGACCTTGGGCTAGTCACAGCTCTTTCAGAGCTCTCTCAGCCCCACCCACCTCACAGGGTGATTGTTGTGGGGATAATAATAACATATTTTGTAAACTGCTCTGAGTGGGCATTAAGTTGTCCTGAAGGGCGGTATATAAATCAAATGTTATTGTTGTTAATGATAGTAGGGGTGGCATGCTTCTATGGGGAACTCAGCTCCAGTGGGAGGGTAGAGAACTTGCGTCCAAGTAGGGGTCACTGGTGATCCATTAAACCAGTAGGAAAGACCGCGTTAATTTTCATCAGACAATATCTGTAATGAGAGAGCCATTCCCAGTTTCATGGGATGGGGCAAGTGGACACGGTGAAGATGATGGGCAAAAGTTTCAGGACGAACCAAAGAAAATACTTCTTCACTCGACAAGTAATTGAATTTTGGGATTCATTGCCAATAGTCGTAGTAAGGGGCATGAGCATAGATGACTTTCAAAGGAGGTTAGACAGAGGGCCAAGCTAGAAGTGACGAATTACACTTGAATGGCAAGTGAATAGACTCACATGTATTCCTCCCTGTTCACTTGCACTCCACTTGCACTCCGCTTGATCACACATGATTAAGTGGAGTGCAAGTGAACAGGGAGGAACACATGTGAGTCTGTTCACTTGCCATTCAAGTGTACTTCGTCACTTCTAGCTTGGCCCAGAGTCAGGAAGAAGAGGTCCATCAATGGCTACTAGACCTGGTGAGAAGAGGGAACCTCCATAGACATACACAAAGATAGCAAACCTCTGGGTCCCAGTGCTAGGAGGTAGCATCAGGGAAAAGGGCCTGGCCTCTGTTGTTTGTTAGCCCTTGAGTGGACCACGATCTGATCCAGCAGGGTTCTGACCTTATTCTCCTGTTAAGGTTCAGTTTGGCAGTTTGCTAATTCATTCCAACTCAGCTGCTTCATAGGAATATGTGGTTGGATGTTAATGAACAAACACCTGAGCTGGAGGCAAACGTTGCATTCCTCTGCCCAAAGAAGCCGTATCTGGCACGGTGTCGTGCCAAACCAAGTGAGGATCAGTGAGGGGGGTGGATGTGTCTCCTCTTTAATGTTCTTTAACAGCCGCTATGGGGCGGGGAATTCATAGATAAACCTACAGGGGAACAGATACAAGAGGTGATGATGGAGTGTATACTCTGAAGTGGCCCTTTGCCCCCTGTTAAACATGAATTCGCCCCACTATATGCCCTGACCTGGATAGCTCAGGTGAGCCTGATCTCATCATATCTCAAAAGCTAAGCTAAGCTAAGCAGGGTTGATCTTGGTTAGTAATTGGATGGGAGACCTCCAACGAAGACCAGGATTGCAGAGGCAGGCAATGGCAAACCACCTCTGTTAGTCTCTTGCCATGAATTACCCCACCAGGGGTTGCCATAAGTCAACTATGACTTAAGGGCACTCTCCACTACCCGACTCTATAGCATTTGTTCACAATGCCTGTTTTTTGCCAAACACCTTCCTATGCCGACTGCAAGTAAGCATTCCAATTGCCTGTAAAGCAGGGATGTTTTCTCCCATGTCCCAACATACTCAGGATCTCCTGGGTTAGAGGTACGATCCCTGAAGATTCACTCCCAATTGGACATGGGGCAGGTAGGTTGTAGGAAGGATTATATTTCCTACTGAAACTGTTTGAAGCAAAAACCTAATCTAAAAGAAAACATACGCATGGAACAGTTGTAACAAAGAAAAAGAATAAATGTGTATAAGACCTAAATGAACAAAAGTAACCATTTTTGTACCTGACTCTGTAGCTCACTCCCCCCCCCCCCTTTGAAGTTCTATAGCAGAATGCACGGAGAGATGGAATTATTCCCATTATTTGCGGTTAGCTGAGCAAATTTATGGGTGATGCACTTGTAATTTGAAATTAACAGGGCAATTAAAATAGAGCCTTTGTTCTTTTCACTGCTACCCCTTCACTGGCTTAAGAACCTCTCATTTTAGACTTCTAAAATACCAGCACTGATAGGGGATTCTATTAACCTTCTCCTTAACAAATGCGGCGCTCAACTGATAACAAGCAAGTCTTGCCAGCTTATTCTGGCAGAAATGCCATCAGAGGAGAAAGATGCTCCAGCCGGTCTTAATTTTCTCAGCTTGTGAATTATGGATCAGAGACTATTCAAGACCACCACCCACTCCCCATTGCCGCCGACAATTCCTGCGCGAGGTTTGTGTGAGCATCAGTGAAGCCACGGCAAAGCTATCTCTGTGATCCCACAGGGACTTGACTGCATAGAGATTACAGCATTAACAGTTTGCAAATGTAAAGAAGCCTGTGCAGGCGTCCTTTTGCTCCCAAGACCTTTCTCTGTCATGAGGGAATATCCACGTTTCTGCCAGGTGTCTGCGAATGTCAGGAACTGAAGTGTACATCCTTAGCGTGCATGCGTGTGTCAGCATTGGACCATAGGCAATGGAGCGCTGAGGGTCTGCAGGTGGGTCGGTCAGGAAGCAGAATTTATTGTGGGCCAGGGCTGAGATGAGAAGATGGGACCAGAGTGCAGGCAAGCAAGTAGATGGAAGATGCTGGCAGTCTGAGAGGGGAGGAGCCGGGCCAGGAGAGAGACAAACACGAAAGCTGATCGCTTGGGGGAGATTCTGGGAAGACACCCAAACAAGGCCAAAGTCTGGCTATTGCTCAGAAAAGATACAGCTTCTCCCTGAAAATATTGTGGCCAAGGCTGGGGGAACCAATAAGGAGCTTACAGTCTTGGGTGCAAGCCAAGATGGGGTGGTGGGGCTGTGGGTCAGTGGCAGAACATCTGATTTGCATGCAGAAGGGGTTCAATCCCGGATGCGTCCATCTAAAAGGCTCATTTAATAGCTGATGTGAAATACGCCCCCCCACACACACACCTGAGACCCTGGAGAACCACTGCCAGTCAGAATAAACAACACTCACTTGGATAAACCAACGGTCTCCCTCAGGGTGAGGCCGCTTTATTCATGGAAGATGGCCGGTTTTGTTTCTTTCTCTTTTTTGTGTGTCATAGCTGTCAGAGGTCTTCTTGATCCACTAATTTTCATGGCCGCCATGGACGATTCTTTATTTCGCTGCCCTGCTGATAGACAGTATTGAGCCAACCATTGGGTTTGGTAAGGAGGAGGAGTGAAGTAAACAAATCAAGTAGATTACACAGGCTTAGAAGTGCTTCCTTTTGTTGCAGATTGTGAACTAATCACACCTTCTGTCCAAAAGAGAACACAAGAAGTTGGACAAGAATGCCAATTATTTTTCTGGCTACATTTGACTGACTCTCTCTCTCTCTCTCTCTCACACACACACACACACGCACGCACGCACGCACGCACGCACGCACAGAGAGCAAGGCTCCTGTGCTTTTAAATACCTTGTGATAAGCAGGAGTTCAACAGGTAAAGACAAATTGGTAAAATCAGCTTCTGCCTTGTCAGGCTTTTAATGGCACAGGAGAGTACCTTGTGGACTTGCTTTGCTGCGCTGTGTATTACCCACATAAAGAGCAGAAAAAAAGTGATGTAGGATTCTAAACAAAGATTGGGAAAGGAAGACTCCTCAAGGTATACCGTGTACCAGTTGAATCGCTGCCTGTTGTTCAGCCTTCAAAGCCACAGGAGAGGTTTCCCCCCCTGATTTAAGCCCAATGTTGCAGTGTCCAAGCATAGCCCCCAACACCTGTGCATTGTGCAGGCTTGCATAAAATCCCCCCCTTCAGTTCTGAGAAGGTAGAGGGGTAAAACCTGCATCTGATAGTGTTTGAGCCCTATGTGTTTATTTACAAGCGTGGCCCATTGTATTAAATGGAACTTAATTGAGTGATTCTGCACACGTTGGATAATGTACTTCCAATCCTCTTTATAGATCATTTGGAACGGATTTTTTTGTGTGCGGAACAAAAAATCCACCTCAAACTATTGATAAAGTGCATTGAAAGTGCATTATCTAACGTGTGCGGAATCAGCAAGTGTTAGGTAAATGTGTGCATTTACCCAACAGACCTCCTGAACCACAACTGCTAATGCAACGCAAGACAATGCATCTACCTGGATTGAATCAAGACCTAGGCTTCCTGTCTCATTACCCACCACCCCTCTCAATATCTCACCCTATCCAATCATGCCTGCTATTGCCATATACCTGCCATTGTCATTCGGCATCTGAATTCACTTCCTTCTCCAAGATATAAGGACAGATAGACCCACATTCTAGCTGTATCTTTAAATGTGAGCTGGGACTCACAAAAGCTCATACCCTACCACAAATTTTGTTCATCTTATAGGTGCTACATGCTCTTTTCTACAGACCTTCTTAGTCTGAGTGGTGTGGGAGTTTAACCATTTCTCCTCCACACTCACTTGTTATTTTCACTTGTTATTTTGCTGATCAAAACTGAACACTGGAAGAAGGGGTTGCCTACCTATTTTTCTCTTCTTGGACTCCTAACACTCTAAAGGGCTAAATCCTCTGCATCTCCCTCCCCAAATAATGGAGAGAGGCACACAGCTGCTATTTCCCTTTAAGAAATGTCAGGGAGATCCATCCCCCGATTCCAAATGTTGCATCGTGTTTGGTCCTCGATCTTGTAAAGATCCACTTCTCAGGCCCGCATTTCATGTTCTGGCCCAGCACGCTTTTCTTCTTTTTACTGTTCTTTCTAAGTGCCTTCCTACAATCTCTCTCTTCTGCCTCTCTTGGCAAATCTTATAATCAGTTGTAAGGATCCTCGTATACTTTGCTTTTAAACACTGCCAATTGGTCAGAGTTACTTGGACTGCAAAGACAGAAGAGTGCCAAATGTCCCAAACACATAATCTTTGTGGCTCTTATATAGAAAACAAATTAAATCCATACACTGAATATCAATTTTTAACTTCTCCGCTTCTTGTCTTCCTTCCCACATGCTCCAGCTGCCCTCCTATCACCTTCTTTATGGAGAAAAAAAACCAAAATCTTATTGCAGTGAGAGATCAGATTGCTCCAGTGAGCAAAAAGAATTTTTGCAGGCAGGAAAGGAACAAAGTCCAGTTAGTTCAAAGCAAGGGAAGGCAGGATCACTAATCCTGTCTGTTTTATTCACATTTTTACATTGAGTTTCCACCACACTTGAAAAGTTATGGCAGATGGGTACAGGAGTTGCTAACTTCTATGTGTGGTCTGGAATTTTCTTGGAATTACAACTGATCTCCAGACTACATAGTGGAGTCCCCCTGGAGGAAGTGGTGGCTTCAGAGGCTGGCTCTGTGGCACCACATCCCCCCTGAGCAAGCTTCTCACCCCAAACTCCACCCACTCCGGGCACCACCCTCAATTCTTCAGGAGTTGCCCAAGCCAAAGTAAGCAACCCCAGATGGGTAGAGTCACATTTTTAGTGCATTGCATGGAAACGCTTCCTGCAGATGAGAAATTTAGCACATCACGATTCTAGCTTAGTCCTTGGCGTGCTGTTCTGTTATGTAGATGTGACGGGTGGCATTTTTTAAAAGCCTGGAAATGCTGTACCAACAGCTGAAGGACTGTTAAGGGTTAATTTCTCACAGACACAGAGAGCTTTGAGTGAGAGGCTACTCCAAGGCATCTGATTGGATAGCATGAGCTGGAAAGAGGAGGGTCTGGTTTTGAGTCCTAGCTGTGTGGTGAGTTGGAGTCCTCACAAAGAGCAGTTTCAACACCGACAGGAGAACTGGGGAAAGTTGGCATGGAAGTTTGGGAAGTAGGTGCAGACTCCCAGTCTGGCTGGAGAAAGGGGAGAGATATTCTAAGGAGAGACTTTCCCTACTACGTCAGTTTGGTGTAGTGGTTAAGAGCCCGGGACTCTAATCTGGAGAGCTGGGTTCGATTACCCACTCCTCCACTTGAAGCCAGCTGGGTGACCTTGGGTCAGTCAGGGCTCTCTGGAGCTCTCTCAGCCCCACCCACCTCACAGGGTGTTTTGTTGTGGGGATAATAATGATGTACTTTGTAAACTGCTCTGAGTGGGCATTAAGTTGGCCTGAAGGGTGGTATATAAATTGAATGTTGTTGTTGTTACCTAGTCAAACAGGGAGATAGCTCTGGAGAGTGGAGAGATCTCTGGTCAGGTGTGGTTGGAAACTGCCTGTGGAGACCTTCAGATGACTGAAGGAAAACACTGGGGTGTGAAGAGGATTGGGGTACTAGAAAGTGGGTACCAGCATACTCCAGAAGAGAAAGAGAATACTAAAAGAAAGTGTACCAGAGTGTTTGGAGGGAAACATGGGAACAAAAGCCTCTAGACATAAGAATTTAAGTATCTGTGAAGAGCATAAGAACTAAAGTTGTGTGTGTGTGTGTTGAATTACCTCAGAAATTTTCAACCCCAAATTTCATCTCTAAAGTAAATAACATAGTGGGTTGCTTTTGAATTTTAAAAAGGCCTCTGGTGCCATTTCTGCAATTTAAGGACTAAGAAGAAGGAAAGAGGAGGAGGGAACGTCATAGTAGTTTTAGGTCAGTAGCCTTGTTGGTCTGTAATAGAAGAGCAAGATTCAGGTCCAGTAGCATGTTACAGAACTTTCAAGATGGAGCTCCGACTCTCAAAATCTCATTCCCAGGAAATCAAGTCGGTCTTTAAGGTGCTACTGGACCCGAATCTTGCTCTTCAGCGATGTGTCTTTGTTGGATGTGATTGGCTCGTCATTCAGTTGCTGCCAGTACAAAGACTGCTGCAGAACTGTTAGGGATGTATGGGCCATTCATTCTTGGTGCTCCTGTTTCATCTCTCTCTTTTGTGCCATGTCAGTAACACGGCTGGTTCTCTGGCCAAGCCACCCAGGCAACTAACCGCTTGGGGCAGCACAAGGAGGGGTGCTGTTGCACCCCAAGGATTCAGCTTTCTGTCAGCTCTTGGTGGCATGGGAGGTGACTTGGCTTCCCCTCCTGGCTCTGCAGTGGTGGCGATGAGCCCCGTGCCAAGCCCCTGTGCCAGTGTTTCAGGTTAGATTTGGACCCAACTGGTGGCAGTGTGGACCCAAATGGAGATGGAGATGCCTTGCTTGGGCAGACAACATTCCTTCTAACCCTGTCAAAGGCCGTTTCCACACTGTCTATAAATAGCTCGAGACTCACGGAAGGCTGCTGGCTTCCTCATGATTTTTGATGCCATCTGTTTACAAAACGCCACAAACGGTGATTTATGGCGTTTTGTAGTCGGATGGTGTTAAAAATTGCGCAAGGAAGCCGGCAGCCTTCTGTGAGTCTCGTGCTATTTATAGACTTTGTGGAACTGGCCTTAGACTGATGAGAGCCAAGCTACAAGTGACGCCTGACACAGGTTGGACACTTGTCAGCTTCCCTCAAGTTTTGATGGGAAATGTAGGTGTCCTGGTTTTACAGCTTGGCTCTCCATTACAGCTGCAAGACCAGGATGCCTACATTTCCCATCAAAACTTGAGGGAAGCTGACAAGTGTCCAACCTGTGTCAGGCGTCACTTGTAGCTTGGCTCACTACTCTTCAAGGGAACTGAATAGAAGGGAGTATGCCCAGAATAGCAATTCACACAGAGGTACAGTAACAGGCTCCTGGACAGGAGACTGTTTTGTATAGGACTCTTCTATTATTTGATTATTTCTGTTGGCATGCAGGATGGGAGTGCCTTTCTATGCTTTCCCTTGAGTAGGAACTTCAAAGGCCTTTTTTTTTTTAGCACACCCAATTTCTTCCAGCTAATATTTTATTTAGAACCAAACAAGCATACGTGACATTCGGCAGCCTGTGACTGTAATAAAGAATTGTGGCTCAGATTGAGCTACTTGATGTCTAATTATCGTTAATTCATATTGCAGGAAAACGAGCCATACCAAGCAATTGCAAATTAATGCCCCTTGAGTTGCACACATAACTCATCCATTGTTATTAGAATTCTGTTACGGCAGTGTTGGCGTATTTGAGATGTAATTCACGCCACACGGATGTAGTAATTTGCAGGTACCACAAACCCTTCGCTGCAGCTTAATTGTGGTCAATGCACTGTGATTTGGAATGTGTTTGCTCCCCACCCCCCTTTGCGGTGGTGAGTGCAGACGTGACACCAAATAAATTCCAAGAGCTTAATCGCTTGTCTGCAATTCAGTGACTGGATGGGGGAAAAGAGACTGAATTAAAATTTCTGAGCCACAATTCTGAAAGGAAGAAGGTACAGGAAAGCAAACAGAGAGATTAGTACTGGGCTGAGGAGGGAGTAGAACAGAGAGGAAACAAAAGACAGCCAGCAAGCAACCAAAATTTCGATATTTGAAACTGTAAAAGTGCCCTAGCTGAAACAACTGTGATGCAACATCATCTGCATAGGATGTGGTTGTGTGTGTATGTATGCATAACCTTTGCAATGTTTAATCGGTGCATACATTAGTAACATGGGGAAGGGAAGATGCAAATGAAATGAAGGAATTGAAAACTGCTGCATTGGCTTCAGCTCTTGAATTTATTTTTAGAAATTCTCCTAGCTGAGGCAGAATAAAGGAGGAATGGAACAGAGAGCAGAGTGGACATCAGGACTAAAGAAACACAGCGAAATAATCCACTCATCCCTAAAAATGCCAGCGTCGTCATCCCAACCTTCCTAAGAATTTCACAATTATCTCAGCTTGACACATTTATAATGCCAGTTTGCATAACAGCCTGTTGGAATAAAAAGTTTTGAAGTAATCTTCCAGAGGATTAAAGAGAATTGGCATGGCACATTTCCTTTGGGATGGTGTTATGCAAAGGGGGCCACCTCAGATAAAGCCCTGCTCCTCACAATGGCTGCCCTGGTTTTAGATGGCCATGAAAAAGCGAGCTCTTGTTTAATGACCGAAGCATATGGAGGGGGGAACCCACAGAGGAGAAGAGATTCCTGAAGAATGTATGTGAAATGCTTTAGAATTTTCAAAATTGTATCACGATTCACAAATGCTGGTGGTTGTGTTTTTTAACAGGCCGGATTTATTTTCCAGGCTAAGAATGAACAGTGATTAGGGATTGTGTGTTTTGATTTGTATGCAGCATTCTGTGCTCTGAAAAACATTTTCCTTTTCTTTTTAGGCCAGTTTCTCCGTCAAGGGGAGATATTTTGGGAAAATACCAACTGCTCCACCAAATGCCGTTGCCTGGATTTCAACAACGAGATCTTCTGCCAGGAGATGTCCTGTGGCCCGTATGAGCTCTGTGAGACAAAGGACAAGTTCCACCAGTGTGTACCGGTGGAAAGCAGCACTTGTGTGGTGTTTGGAGACCCCCACTATCATACCTTCGACGGCTTCCTCTTTCACTTCCAGGGTTCTTGCTCCTACCTTCTAGCCAGGCAATGTTGGCCAGGATCCAACCTTCCCTTCTTTAGTGTGGAAGCCAAGAATGAGAATCGAGGTAGTTCTGCTGTCTCCTGGCTGAAGGACGTAGCAGTGGAGGTTTATTCACACAAGATCATCATCCCCAAAGGCAGCTTTGGGAAAATTATGGTGAGATTTAACTACTTCATTATGGGGAGAAACCACGTTTTTTTTCAAAATAGCAAAGAGTCCAGTAGCACCTTTAAGACTTAGTTAGTCTTAAAGGTGCGACTGGACTCTTTGCTATTTTGCGACTACAGATGAACACAGCTAACTCCTCTGGCTCTATGACCATGTTTATTTCGTTAGTTTAGAGTCGGGAGCTGCAGAACGGGGACGGTGCAGTAGGCTTGCTACTTTAGGAGAGAAGTAGAAGTCCTTTATTGTGAAGGAACTCCGTACTGGGACAGAAAGGTAGAGAAAGGATTGTAATTATCTGTCTAGGCGAGGATGGAGAGAGATCACAGATAACGTGTCTTGCTTTGCCCTCATGGCAGTTAGAGAGAGAAGAAGGAACCCTTGAGAGTGGCATTCTGGGCAAACGAGGGACAGCAGCAGAGAAAGCAAGAGGGACAGGTACAGGATGCTGGATTACTATCTGGTTTGCGAGCTCTATTCCCCCCTCAGAAATACTGGTGCGCTCTTCACAAAGACACTTTGTCCAGTCCTTCACTTCCAACGTATTTAAGAAGTCTTCCTTCATTTAGGGAGCCTTCATTTATTTAACAGCAGGGCTGGGCAAAAGTGGCGTTGGCTGCTTTTTGCCAACCTTTTCAGCTACAGGGAAAAACTGTTCCTTGTGGCAGTTTGAGGGGAGGCCACTGTAGCCCCCCAAAGAATGGGCCGGTGCTTCCTGAACAGCTTCCTTGCTTCTCAGAGACATCATCATGCGCTTAAACCTCAGTGGCTGAATGGTGCCGTAGTATCGTCTTATTTAGTACACCATCCATGACCGGTTGGGATCATACCAGAAAAAATGAAATTTAAAGTATCAAAACTGTGTGGAACCATCTGCTGTTTGGAAAAACTGTCAGTGAATTAGGTTGCCAGCCTCCAGGTAGTGGCTGGAGATCTCCCGGAATTACGACTGGTCTCCAGGCCACAGAGATCAGTTCACCTGGAGAAAATAGCTACTTTGGGGGGTGGACTCTATGGAATTATGCCATGCCAAGGTCCTTTCCCTTCCCAAACCCCACTTTCTCCAGGTTTCACACCCCAGATCTCCAGGAATTTCCCAACTTGGAGCTGGCAACCCTACAGTGAATAGATTTGGCAAAAGGGGAACCTTCTAATAATTATGCCTCTCCCCTCCGAAATATTTACCCCTACCCAAAGCTCTGTTTGGGATCTGAAGATAAAAATGAGCAAACATTCAACATTTTATTGAAGACTTAAGACTTCGAAGGGCAAAGCTCTAATAAAACGTAGCTTTTCGAACACCAAAAAACAGTTGCTTTCTTCCATATTTAGTTGTATTTTAAGATGGAAAATGTGTCCTAGCCTCCACCAACGGCTCTTCTGAGGTTTCTCTGAATAATCCCGTTGATATCCTGACAAAGTTATTATTTTATATTAAAATATCTACCCATATAACCTTCATCTTACCGGGGAGTCTGAGTTAAGTCTTATAATCAGAATGGTACAAAACTGCTGCTTCATTGTGTCCTTCAGAAAAGGATGGCCTGCTTGTATCCTCTATTCCAGGAACAAATTTCCTGATTCTTCGTGGCCTTACCCAAAAGATGCCCCACTTGAGAGCTGTCTCTCCTTGGGGTTTACATGCAATATATTAATGTGTGTGCATTTACATATGTTATAAGCGTGTGTGGGAGGCTGTGTCCGTACGCATGTGATGCAACCATCTAACTAAAGTGCTTCATGAAGAGGCTGTTTTTTCCCAGTTTACTGTCTGGAACCTCCTTCCAAGTACAGAGATGGCTCTCCTTTCCTTCAAATACTAGGTTTCAAATGGTGCTTTCTAATTATATTCCAAATCATTAGGATTATATCTATAGTTGCACATAGGGTTTCCAGCCTCCTGGAGGTGGCTGGCGTTCTCCCGGAATTGCAACAGATCTCCAGGCCATAGAGATCAGTTCACCTGCAGAAAATGGCTGCTTTGGAGGGTGGAGTCTATGGCATTATACCCCTGCTGAGGTGTCCCCCCTCCTCATACCTCCCCTCTTCAGGCTCCACCCCCAAAATCTCCAGGAATTTCCCAACCCAGAGCTGGCAACCCTGGTTGCTCACCTCCTGGTTTGCGTACAAGTCAAGGCAGTGGAGGGTTTCGTTGCTGTGAGTTGAAATGTTCTCTCTTCTATGAGTATCACTGATTGAGCTGGGGCTGGTCGCTCTCTGTGTGTGGTTGAGCCACATAAACTGTCCTGAGTTCTTTTGAGAAAGGGCATAAAATCCATATGTTTTGGTTTTTTTCTATGTTGCTTGGTTCCCCCCCAGTCCTCTTAAGTGGCATTTTGTTCCTCTCCCACAGGTGGATGACTTAGTCATGTCTTTACCTGTTTTCTTGGAACTGGGGGCAATAAAAATCTATCAGAGTGGCATGTCAACAGCAGTAGAAACTGACTTTGGCCTTTTGGTGACCTACGATGGAGAACATTATGCTGCTATTTCTGTTCCGGGCTCCTACATCAACGGTACATGTGGGCTGTGTGGGAACTATAACAAGAATCCAGAGGATGATGTACTGCGCTCGGATGGGAAATTGGCCACGTCTGTGCTGGATCTGGGAGACAGCTGGCGCGTCTACCATCCTGAATGGAAGTGTTCCTCAGGCTGTTTAGACAACTGTAGCCTTTGCGATGCCGCAATGGAATCTCTCTATTTTGGCTCTGATCACTGTGGTTTCATCAATAAGACTGGAGGCCCCCTGTGGGAATGCAGCGCCATCGTCGATCCCACTGCTTTTGTCCACAGCTGCGTTTATGACTTGTGCAGCATCCGAGACAATGGCACAGGAGGCCTTTGTCAAGCCATTCAAGCATATGCTTTGGTCTGCCAAGCCCTTGGGATACCTGTTGGAGACTGGAGAGCACAGGCAGGCTGTGGTAAGTGTTGTGCCCTCTGGTGAAACTGAGGAAGGATACCAACCTTGGAGAAATTCATTGAGTACTCAACTGCCAAGCCCATCAAACAGTCTTGAGGTTTCCATTTCATGGTACTGTTAGCTCATTAGTCCCTGAATTGGTCACTGGCATATGTCTGAGGATCTTTCAATCTGTCCATCAAAATCTCCTGGCATGAAGGGAAGGAGGGATTTGTCAGTCTGACTAGGAGGTGAGCTCGTGGGGAAGCTAGTTGGACTTTGGCAGATTAAAGGTTGACAGAATCGGGTTAAAATGGCAGCTTTGGGAACTTGTTGCAAAATCTCTCTGGTTGGAGAAAAGCTATGCCAGGTTGCCATGTGGACTTACCCAGGCATTAAAAACACCACCTGGATCCTAGAAACTTCCCAAAAGTGTGCAGTGATGCCTTAGACAGACAGTTTCCTGCCCCAAGAAGCTTACATTCTGAAATTCAACTTCAATGATCTATCTGTATGCATATAAAGACAAGTGTCCTGACTGACTCATCAACGCCCAGCACAAACCCCTGGAAACATGACATTTGGGGACAACATTCCTTTCATGATGTAAACACCCACCAAGAAGGGATTTTAAGAAATTCACCTCCTAAGGGGGTTTAAAGGGGTCAAATGTGTTTTTCCAAAGGAATACAGCTTCCCTGTGTGGCTAGCAGGCTGCTGCCTGCTTGCACCCCCACCCACTGCCAGCTTGGCCACTCTTCCCTGATTGGGCCAGCCTTTCAAGGTCATTTGCATATGTGGGCTGATTGGGGCTCACAACATTCCACACCTCATTCCCCCCACCCCCGAGACAGTTGGAACACAGAGGTCATTTGCATACGCAGCCTGATTGGTCCTCACCCCCCACATTCTAAACAGTATGCAGTTGCTATTGGAAGCCATTGAATGTGTCCTGAGGTCAAATGCCCCTCCCCGTCTTCCCCTCAAAGTTCCTTAGGGATACCAATCTCCTTGTGGAGCCTGGCTTTTCTGTGTGGCTGACAGGGTCCTGCCTGCTTGCACCTCCCCTCTCTCTGACTGGTCAGCTGTGGAACTCTGTGTTCTGAGGTAAAAATCAGGTAAAGGAAACTGCAGACAGTTGAAGAAAGATGGTACAAGACTCCTGGATAGGGATAACATGCTTCGCTTTATTTAAACACCTTTGTGAAGCTCGAGTACTATGCTATTATACTACAAAACCAACTAAAACACACACACACACACACACACAAAATGTTACATACCCATAAGTATTATAACTGGGTTAAAAAGTAGTTAAATACTGTAGTGAAGCATGAGTATCAAGCTAGTTTTCTATATTTTTATTTACCTTATTTATAGTCTGCCTTTCTCACTGAGTCTCAAGGCGGATTACACAGTGTAATAACTAAAACGACCTGTGTTGGGGGGGGGCACAAAGAGGTTAACACAACGAAGGAGAGCAAGGAAACTCACTGGCACTAGCTTAGGTGAAGGGAAAAGATGAATGAGGTAAATTTATTGTAGGATAAGTGAGTTAACTAAGAGCCTTGCTACAAGTGACATTTTACACGTGAAGGATAAAGGATCATTTTCGCAAGTCTTTCTGGGAACTGAAGTTCCTCTCTCCCACCCCTTTTCCTTCTGTTCCTTCCTCTCGCTGCCTGAAGAGACAGAGAGAGCCTACAGCAACAGGAACTTTTGCAAATCCTTCCTCCAGTCACAGGCCTGCTCTCAACGATCGTTGGGGGTGGGCAGCTGCAACTTTCTCAGCTTTCTCCAGAGCGACGATTTGCAAAAGCTGCTGTTGCCGTAGGCTCTCTCTGTCTCTTCAGGCAGCCATTCTAACAGAGAGGGGAAGGAAAAGGTGGGGGAGAGGAACTTCAGTTCCCAGAAAGACTTGCAAAAATGATCCTTTATCCTTCACGTGTAAAATGTCACTTGTAGCAAGGCTCTAAGTGGAACTTTCATGTCCAGAACAGAATACCTCTTGAGTACCAGCCGCTTGGGCCAAACAGCAATGAAGAGCTGCAGCTTTTGTAGCCAGTTTGTGAGCTTTCCAGAGGCATCTAGCTTTTGGAAACAGGCTGCAGGACTAGATAGAGCTTTGGCCTGATCCAGTAGGATTCCTCTTGTGTAAAAAAAAAAAGAAGAGGCAATGTTAACAGAGGATGATGGTGTGCCAATACAGTTACACATACTCTCATTTGATGGTGGGGATTAAGGGTTACCTTTTACTGTCTTTTTTAAAAAGTGGATTTCCTTTCTGAGTGGTATACACAGTCTCAAGGGCCTTTAAAACACCCACACACTGTTGAACCATTAGGAAAAAAATTTAAAATAGTTTTATGATATCAGACCGAAGAGCCTAAGGGCTGGATTCAAACAGGCATTGTTGCCGAGAAAGCTGATTCATCCCTTGCAGGTTTACAATCTGAGAAGGACAAAAGGACACTTGAAGTAACTAAAGGGAGAGCGAGCAAAGGACAGGCAGAAGCGAAACCCTTCTCAGCTTGTTGCTCTCTCTCCGGGTGGAATTCAATGCGAGGTGGAATTTAAGTGCCCCGTTCAAGCGAGAGCTGGCATGATTTACGGCTGACATTTCGGGCTGCGATAAATCAAGCGCATCCAAGCTGCTTTTTCCCCTCTTCGCTTGCTCTTTGCCTGCGTCACCCATCCGCTTTATGCTCTCCTAACTCCCCAGGCTAAATTGGGGGCGCCTTTGCTTGTACCTACCTTCAGCACTGGAGCAAGAGGCTACAATGCTTTGTTACTTAGATAGCTGTCTCAGGGAAACATTTGTCAGGAGTAACTTTTAGGAATGTTGGAGCTACCATGATCTGTTCACTGTGTGATCATTGTTGTATGGGCTTGGGGATTCCAGCTGTTTTTTTTTTAAAGAAGAGTTTCTGCCCCAAGGAGACTACAGTCTAAGGCCTGGTTCAGACCTTCAACAGTTTGAGTTGGTTGAATGGACTTCAGGTTGCAGGTGGAGCATCACATTTTTTAATGTTCCCCTACGCTGAGAATTCCATGCAAAGAGAAAGCCAGAACAGTAAGCAAAGAGAGTGGATAGACTCTTTGCTCCCTGCTGTGCTAGCTTTCTAATTGCCTGGGGCTTTTTATGCAAAGGAACACCACCACCTGCAGACTGAAATGGAGTGGTCTGTTTAGGGCTCTGCCACCTCTTTACGATGTTATGAATGTGTGAACGAGCCCTCAACTGCAACCACATATTCCCGAGGGAGTGTGTGTGCACATCATAAACTGGGTCACGTGAGACAGGAACGCATTGGAGGATTTCAGAATCCTGGCTCAGGACCAAATAACCTTCAGATTCCTTCTCTTGCATATTGTATCTAAGGCTGTTCTTAAGCAAGAGAATATAAAAGAGTTGCCGAAGGAATCTTTATGTGATTCTGTGATATTTCATCTGTTTATTTAGTATATTTTTATCCTGCTTTTCCTCCAAGGACCTCAGGTCCTCATTGTTCTCAGCTTCTCCATTTTAACTTTACAATCTTGCAAGGTAGGTCTTCAGCTGGTGGCAGGCCTTCCAGCCCTCCCACTGTTTCCCTCCAGGCAATGGCAGGGAAATGGAGTGGGGGAAGGGGGAACCGGCGTTGCATGTTTTGCAAGGTCACTTCTGACGAAAACCTGAAAGTGATGTCAAAGCCACCCTGCAGCAATCTAGGAATTCTCCAAATCTCTGTGGTCTTTACCGTAGGGGAATTCCTAGAATGTCATGGGGTAGCTGTGATGTCACTTCCATGTTTTCACTGGAAGTGATGACATGACATTCGGTTTTCAAGTGTGCCACTGGGCCTGAAAGCTCCTGCTCTTTCCAGGGGCCAGACTGGCAACCCTAGATACAGAGTTTGACAAAGAGACGTTGATTGGCCTGAGATCACCCAGCAAGCTTCATGGCAGAGTAAGGATTTGAACTCGGGTCTCCCAAATCCTAGCTTGACAATCTAACTGCTACACCATGCTAGACATCAAAGAGGGAGGCCTGAGAGCTGGTGATGGCATAGTGGATAGGGCGTCGGACTAGGATCCGGGGAGACCTGGTTCCGAATTTCTACTTCTACCATGGAAGCTTACTGGTTGACCTTGTTCCTGTCACAAACTCTCAGCCCGGGCAACCATCCACATTTGTTGTTGTGGGGAAACAGAGGAGGGGAGAACAATATTCGAACACACTTTTGAGTTCCCAACTGGGAAGAAAAGCAGGAGATGTCTAAATAAATGCAAAAAAATGCAAAAGCATGCACATGATAACTTAACATTGATGCTTGATTTCTTCTAGCTGCTGCTGTACAATGTCCAGAGTTCAGTCACTATGCCGTGTGCACCAGTAGTTGTGCAGCGACCTGTTCTGACCTGACCGCTCCTCTGACCTGCACCACCCCTTGCATTGAGGGCTGTGAGTGCAATGAGGGCTACGTTCTCAGCACAGACATTTGCGTCCCTGTCCACCAGTGTGGCTGCGACGTGGATGGCAGATATTACTCCATCGGTGAGTCGTTCTGGGCCACTATGGACTGCACTTTTCAGTGCTGGTGTGAGGAAGGAGGTGAGATCAGCTGCTTCAACTCCACCTGCCAAGAAGGGGAAGTCTGTTCCGTGGAGAATGGCTACCAAGGCTGCTATCCCAAGCGGGAAACCTTGTGTTTGGTCTCTCAGGATCAAGTTCTGCAGACTTTTGATGGTGCCACCTTCGTTTATCCCCCCGACAACTCCTACACACTGGTCAAGACCTGCCCGGACAAACCCAACTTCTTGGAAATCGATGTCAGCAAAAAGAAACCCGAGCCAAATTCTGATGGGCTCCGGGCCTTGAGGATACAGGTGGCCAGCCAGGAGGTCAAGATAGGAGGCATAGACAACTCTGAAATCAAGGTAGGCATTCTAGAAGAAATGGCTTTAAGTGTTCCTTTTTGCCAGTGTGTATGCTCGTGTGTGTGTGTGTGTGTGTGTGTAGAGTGCCGTCAAGTCACACATGAGTTACGGTGACCCCAGAGGGTTTTCACAGCAAGAAACCAACAGAGATGTTTTCCATTGCTTACCTCTGCATGGCAACCATGGACTTCCTTGATGGTCTCCCATCCCAAGAACTAGCCAGTACTGACCCTGCTTAGCTTCCCCGATTTGTGTCACCGCCAATGTTTAAAAATAAGAAAACAAATACACTTTATTGGCACAGGTTTATTGGAGATGAAGTTAGGCAGAACTCTTTGTTTGATCCTAGAGATGCACTACCGGTCAAGCTCCAGCAACACATTACAAAGTCTTTGCATTTGTCGGGGAACAACATGAGGACTTTGTGTCACACACATGCAAGGGGAGTTGCATGCCTCCCAGGTGCACGCTGTCTGTTTTCTGCTTGTGATCAGAGCGCACATCAGGGAGATGCGGCTGTAGCCTCCCCCCCCCTGCTGTTTTTGGTCCTCAGACTGCCCCACAGAGCTACGACTGCAACCACGTAAGTAACTTGGTTTTTACAGTGGAGCGAATTGCTGCTCTGTGGGACACTTTGCAGACATGAAAACAGCGTGTGTATAGCTGCTCCTCCCTGCATACTGTAGCTGCAAGCAGAAAACAGCTGTCGTGCACGCAATTCCCATCACATATGTGAGGCGCACAGCTCCCATCACACATGTGTTACGAAGTCCCCAACAAACACAAAGACTTTGTAATGTGTCACTTGACCTTCAGACAAGACGATACAGAGTCCGATAGACCAATGGGCTGATTTCATCCAAGTCGACTTCAAATCTTGATGTGTTTAACAGATGGAGTTCAGTGTAGGCTTTCAGAGTCAAAAGTACCAGCAGATCATTCCCGCAGTTATATACATCTAGCAGCCCAAGGTCTCTCTCTGTTGCTCAGCTAGGAGGTCGAGACAAGAGAGATGTCAATATAGGACCAAGTGCGGCATTCAGTGCAGGCAGCAAATTTGTGATTGTTAGTTACACTACAGTCATCCGCCGAGCCACTGGTTAAAACTCAGGTCTCAAGCAGCAAAATAAAAGGTGTATTCTTGCGGAACATCTCTGCTCTGGTTGCTGATAATAAGAAAGGGTTGTGTCTTTTCATAATTAATCCTGCTGAGACCAAGCACCATCAGAGAAAGGAAAGGCAGAGTTTATCATTACCTGCATCGACTTCTGAAATTCTCGCCCAAGTGCATTTTGCCAGGCACTTTTAATGCACAACGAAGGAAGTCGTGGAAAGAGTTTAGGCGCACGATCAAACAACCTCTGCTTGATCCCATGTTTGCTGGCAGTTAAAATAACGATATGTCTCTTAGATGCAGGGATTTTTTTTTCCTGTTTCTTGTTTTAATCTGGATGCTTTCGGAGAGAGAGAAAACATCTCCTGTGGTGATATTTATGTGAAAGGTGCTTTGATCTTTCCCTCCCCCCAAATCCTACTGTTTGTTCTTTCTGAATTGCTGACGGTGGGCGATGTATTCTAGAACAGAGGTGATTATTGCTTTATTGCTGGCAGCCTTGGAATCAAAATAGTTCTTACTGGCAACCAGAGTCAGTGTTAGCTGGTGACTTGTGGAAATAATCTTGTGGTGGTTGTGCGTGGAGGGCTTTGGCTCTTGGGTATGCTTTGCCATTCTCTTTAGCATGTGGCTTGACTTGTGTGCATGAATAAACTCACATTATTGGTCATGAGAGTGTCTTTCTGTAACATACCTACTCTATGGCTGGAAATGTACCTGGTTGGGGAAACCGTTTGAGATGGAGGCGATGCTGGTTGGAAATGCAGATGTTCTAGAATGGATTGATTTGTCAGGCTTGTATAGAGTCAGAGCCAAGCTACAAGAGATGAATTTCATGAGGAGGAGCACGTGAAGGGAGTTGCAGTGGTAGCCGGGAAGCTGAGTTTTAAAAGAGATCGGAAGGCTTTGTCAATTTCTCCTCTCTACAGAGCAGGGGTCATTTCATAGAAAAGGAGCTGGAGGAACTCATTAGCATAACTCACCAGCATAACTCATTAGTATATGCCGCACACCCTGACATCACCTATCCTGGCTGTTTTGGACCCAATCCTGGCCATTCAGGGCTGAAATTGGGCCCAAAATGGCAAAAGGGGCTGAAAATGGCCAAAGAGGGGCCCAAAATGGTCAGGATCGGGCCACTGCTGAGTGATCCACTACCCGTCAGAGGCCCAATCTGGGCCATTTTGGCCCCAATCCAGGCTGAAACGGGCCCAAAATGGCCGAGTCAGGTGGGCGGGACCACCTGACATGTGACCTCTTTGGGGAACTTCCGGAACTGCATTCCTGCACATTCCTCCTCGAAATGAGCCCTGCTACAGAGCCAGCAAAGAGCTCCTCAGAGGGTTTGTTAATTTCCTCTTAGCCTCCTAGAAGGGGAGTTGAAACTGACAGAGCAAGAGGAAATTAACAAACCCTCTGAGCAGGGATCTCCCTGGCTCTGTAGAGAAGGGAAATTAACAAAGCCTTCCGATCTCAGCTTCCTGGCTAACATTGCAACTCCCTTCACCTGCATGTCTTTGTGTAATTCGTCTTTTGTAGCTTGGCTCTGAGTCTCCAGGAGCTGACTCATTGAAGAGCCTTGGTGTATGGGGGCACATCTTGTTAAATCTAGCTGTATTGGCAAAGAAATGGGTTGATACAGTACAAAAGGTGCCTTTCATCAGTTGCACTTTGCATGAATAAGATCTTCCCTCCTACTGGCCCATACTATTCTCACCTTGAGTCTTGACTGCTGTCACGCCCTCCATGTGGTATGAATGCAACCCAGAAACTTCAGTGGGTATAAAAGGCAGACACCTACTTTTCGTCTGAAGCTAACTATTTTGAAAGTATTACTCAGTTCTGAAATGAGCAAGAGTCCAGTAGCACCTATAAGACTAACAAAATTTGTGGGAGGGTATGAGCTTTCTCGAGTCACACTGTGACTCACGAAAGCTCATACCCTACCACAATTATAGGTGCGACTGGACTCTTGCTGTTTTCTATTGACTAACACAGCTGCCCATCTCGATCAGTTCCAAACTGTCTTTGCAGGTTGCCTGTTGGTTTCTATGTTCAGCTCAAGCATCAGGGTCTTGATTTTCACACCTCGTCTCTTAGAGACCATCTCTCCTTTGACGAATCCATCTGCCAGCTACTCTCCTTACAACAGTATCTTCTTGCCATCCGTTCAATCAGCATTATTAGAATGGTATGCAGGCTTTTCCCCCCCTTTTGGCAGCCCCCTCCTCCTTGGAATGGCCTTCCAAAAAATCACGCCAGTTTTATGTCGGATGGTTTTTGTATGAATTATGGCAGTGGGAACCACTTGTTGGCTTTCAGAACTGGATAATGAGTTGGCTTGTTAACATTTTTTATTTTTTTTTAGTGTTTGGGATTTCTTTCAGTTAAATGAGCCACCTACATGCCACTTTTGGGAGGAGGAATGCAAGGAATAAATAATATTTGAGAGATAGAATGAGGATGTAGTGAACATGCTGTGTTTTGGGGAAGTGTGCCTGCATCTCTTTTTTTGTTTGTTTCGCTATCATTTCCACTCAGACAAGATCTGCAGATTTTTGAAGCACTTCGAAGACCTGTAGAAACTGCAAGGTGGAGGGGAGTGGGAGGAGTTTACACACCCAGCAATACCTTGTAGTGCCACCTTCAGTCCTCTAGGAACAAATCCCCTTTCCTGGATCTCTCCACCTTGTCGAAACTTTGCCCGGAGAGCTGGCTGGCTCATGCGCGTAGGGCACCACTGCCACCAGGTGGTGGGAATCAGAAGTGCTTCACACAGGATCTGTTCTAACCAGTTTACACGGGCTTTTGTGGAACTAATTACACCTACGCACCCATCTCACGCTCTTTATTTCTGTGTGTGAATGTAAATAACTTGAGATAGAGAGCAGGGGGGAGAAAGAGATTTTAAGAGAGTGAGGTGTAGTTTCCAGCCAAACATGGTGACTTCTTGAGCTGATGTTTTATTCTGAAAACCCATTGTGAAAACTCTCAAATATCATTAGACCCTGTCTTTGCTGTATCCCACATGCCTCCACAATCTTATTGTTCCTTCTAGTATATGCATGTTTGCATTGGATGCAACTGACAGCCAAGCTACAAGCGACGAATGACACAGGTTGGACACTTGTCAGCTTCCCTCAAGTTTTGATGGGAAATGTAGGCGTCCTGGTCTTGCAGCTTGGCTCCCCATTTAATTGAAGTTTACAGAGCTGCAGTCTATGGGAAGGAGAACATGCGGCCAGGAGGGGAGTGCAGGCGTCAGGCTCTTGCCGGGTGCCCCCCTTCCCCTCCGCTGGGTGTGGGGGGGAGGTTTCTGTAAACTTCAATTAAATGGAGAGCCAAGCTGCAAGACCAGGATACCTACATTTCCCATTAAAACTTGAGGGAAGCTGACAAGTGTCCAACCTGTGTCAGGCGTCACTTGTAGCTTGGCTCTGAGAGTTATTTCTTTGGTATGCCTTTGATGTGTTGAATTTATGCTGAGCCCATAGTTGCTGTGGAGCAATCGCAAAAGAAAAACACCTTTCCTAAGTTACGGCCAGTTTTGAACCTCTTAATGACGAACCTCATGGTATCTTTGTGATGCAACCTACTTGATCACAAGGATGACATGTATCTACAGGTGATGTGTGATCTAGTCCTTCTTGCCGTGTCACCATGGTACAAGTGGCCAAGAATCTCCGGGGCATAAAAGGACATCCCCAGCTTGCTTTGTATTAACTTTAACTCAGATCGGGAAAGTGTTTTCCTCTCTCTCTGTATATGATTTTGAAACTCCAAATTGTGCGGGATAGAGTTTGGTGTCTTGGAAAAGATACACCCAGTTAGATTACCTTTAAGATAATAGGGTGAATTGCTTTTAGCTATATTCTGCAGTGAGTGCTGTACTTTGCATTCACGAAGGACTTTTCCTCCGTGTCTGAAGGGCCAGTGACCTTTGGGTGTTTGGGTTTCTTTCTTTCTTTTTTTTGTTCTCCTTTCCCATCAGCATGAGGCTTCCCTTACTTGTACGAGTAATCTCAAATTACAAAAGCATCTTTGCAGAGAACAAAGCTTGATTCACACCCAAGAGGCTGCCAGATAGTGGATTCAGGACAGACAAAAGAAAGAACTTCATCACGCCACATATCATTTATGGCATTCCCTGCCCCAAAATGTAATGACGTTTGCTTGGATGTTTTTGTTAAAAGGGGGAATTAGACAGTGCTAGAGATGAGCACGAACTGAAATATGTGTCAAAGTTTGTCACAAATCAGGCCAGTTCAGGGTTTGCGAATCAGCGGTTCGTTGGGGTGCATTTTTAATGAACTGTGATTACTTTTAGGGTGGTTCGTTCAGTTCGTTTTTCGGCTCATCAGGGGGATTTGCCCCCTCGTCCGCCAATCGCCCCACGCATGCTCCCAACTGGCACAGTGACATCACTTCCAGAAGTGACATCATCACGTCAGGTCATGCGCCGGCATGGCAACATCACTTCCAGAAGTGATGTCATCATGTTGGCTTGCATGCCAGTGCAGTGACATCACTTCTGGAAGAGACGTCATCACATTGGCTCCCGGGTGTGTGTGCGCGGCGCTTTCTGCAGACTTTCTGCTGCCCCGTAAGTAACGAACCACGAACTAAACAAATTGGTTTGTGAACCGGGCAATTTCATGCCAGTTCATGGTTCATGGTTTGTGAAACATGACGAAGCACAAACCACAACGAACTGCCATTTCCCTGATTCGTGCCCACCTCTAATCAGTGCTTATTATGTTGGCTAAATGGAACCTCGCTCTTCAGAGACTGTCTGCCACTGCATACCAGTTGCTGAGAAGTCTTGACCTCAAGCCCTGCTTGTAGATTTCTGTGTTCATATGTGCCATCAAGCCTCAATTGACTTATGGTGACCCCCCAGCAAGGAGCTTCCAAGGCAGGTGAGAAGCAGAAGTGGTTTGCCAATTGCCAGCGCCTTCTTCTGGTTGCCAGTCCAAGTGCTGACTCTGTTTAGCTTCCGAGATCTGACAAGATCAGTCTATACCATGCTGCCTTCCTTCCTGCTTGTAAGTTTGCTAAGGGCTAAAATACAGGCTATGTCCAACATGTGTCAGGACATGGGTGAGCTCTCTAACTCTCCGTAGGACATATGTCAGTGAAACTCACCTTAAATAGAGTTTGTTCACTTGGCACTGCAAGGGAATGCGGTGAGAGGGAAGAAGGACTTCTGGTTTCCTTCTCACTCCACTTTCACCAGTGAAATAGCAGCAGGCAAAAGCCCTTTCCTCTGGCTTCATGTGCCTCCCAATGTACTGTGAGTTTGGTTACATAGGGCCAAGCTACGTGATGAATGGCACTTGAACGGCAAGTGAACAGACTCACGTGTATTCCTCCCTGTTCACTTGCGCTCCACTTGATCACTACGTGGTTTGCCAATTGCAAGTGGAGTGCAAGTGAACAGGGAGGAATACACATGAGTCTGTTCACTTGCTGTTCAAGTATCATTCGTCACTTGTAGCTTGGCCCATAGTTATGACCCGGCAATGGTTGGGCATACTGTGTATTTTGACCCTAAGAAAAAACAAGGTGGTAGACTTAGATGGATGTCTGGACTAAACTATCTGATGAAAGGAGCTTTGACTTTCAGAAGCTATTACCTGGAAATCTTGTTGGTCTTTACGGTGCTACTGGACTCAACTCTTGCTGGTTTAATCCAGTTGGATCGCTGTTACGTTTTAGCATAAAACTTCATATGTATAATTTACATAAACATGTGTTCATTAGGGAGCCAGGAACAGCTGTGGCTTCGTGTTCCTTGGAGTAGCATAATGTGTGAAAAGTCACTGCGCAATGTGTGAAAAGGTCCTTAGACTCCAAAGAAGTTTGATGCTTCTCCACTTGACATATCTATTATAGCAACAAATCTTAAGTGCTCTCAGCCGGTCTTGCATCATCAAATTTTCACATATCTGCAAAGTACATCTCATGTGCCGCATCTTCTTTGTTTCCTTGCCTGCCCTCCATTGCCTGGCTCAGCTTATCCTTTGTAAGCCGAAAGAAGAGGAGAGAGATGTCATGCACTTCCAGCGCTCTTCTCAGCAACTTTTCTCTTCTTCCATTTGTAGGTCAACGGATATAAAACAGAATTGCCGTATTTTCACCCTTCCGGCCAACTAGAGATTTACCGGAGCAAAAATGGAACAGTGGTTGAATCTGAAGGACTTGTTAACATCCAGTACTTGGACACTGGGATAATGGAGATCCGCCTCTCAACTGTCTACTTCAACTGCACTGGGGGGCTCTGCGGCTTTTTCAATGGAAACATCAGTGATGAATTTTGCTTGCCCACTGGAAAATGCACAGACAACCTAGTGGTTTTCCTGGACAGCTGGACAACCTTTGATGAGATCTGCAATGGAGAATGCGGTGACCTGCTCAAGGCCTGCAACAACGATTCAGAGTTGCTGAAGGACTACCGGAGCCGCTCAAAATGTGGCATTATCAATGACCCTACCAATAGTTCCTTCCTGGATTGCCACTCAGTGGTGAACGTGTCTGCCTATTACCGAACCTGCCTCTTCCGCTTGTGCCAGAGTGGAGGGAACCAGTCGGAACTGTGTGACTCGGTGGCTCGCTATGCCAGTGCCTGTAAGAATGCAGAAGTGGAGATCGGCCAATGGAGGAGCTTCAACTTTTGCCGTAAGTCGGGGGCGGGGCGGGGGGATGGAATTTGACCTCGTCTTTTGTTCAAAGCAAAGCCGTGAGAGCAGAGCTCAGCCTCCTGTGGCTCTTCGTCCACATTTTCTCGGAGGTAGGTAGGTGGGTGAATTTTATTGCATATGGCTCTTGGCTTTCACAAGACGGAACATATATAGCAAATTTACAGCCATAAAAATTTAACATTTCTAAGATAACAGCTAACATTTGCTCTTGATACACTCTTGTTTTTTGGATTACTTGGCAAGCTTACTGTTCTGGGAAGGAGGAGGCCTAAAAAAAATCCATTGCAGGGGTGGCCAATGTGGCTCAGGAGCCACATGTGGCTCTTCTAGACATATTGTGTGGCTCAGTGGTCTCTGAGTATCGCCGTGACCATATGTATCACCGTGGCCATACATTTTATTTTAGTTTATTTCCCTCCCTCCTTTCCTCCTTTTTCATGTCTTTCCCTCCCTTTTCCTTTTTTCCTTCCTTCCTTCTTTCTTTCCATGACTTTCATATAGTCAATGAAAATGTTGGGGTTGCCAGGTCTGACTCAGAAATTAACTGGGGACTTTGGGGGTGAAGCCTAGCAAGAATGTGACATCACTTTTGTGATTTCACTTCCAAGTCAAAGGTCAAGTGATGGCTTTTCCCAAGCTCCATCCCTTCTGATGCTGTCACTTCCAGCATCTTGCACCAAAACCCCACCCCTTCCTGTGATGTCATTTTCAGGACACTCCTCCAAACCCACCTCTTCATCTGAAGTCACTTCAATGCATCATGTCTTGCGGCTCTCAAACATCTGACATTTATTCTATGTGGCTCTTACATTAAGCAAGTTTGGCCAACCCTATTGCATGTATGTGGGCCTTTGGGCGCTATCCTTAGATTTATGCCTTGTACCCTGAACGCTCATATGTTACAACCACTCATACATACCCACATCTCTGCAAATTCAGGCCCTCCATCCACACAAATCCTCTCTGTGATAAGGACTGGCATTTTGCTTATGAGTGTATATGTAAAAGTGCTGTCAAGTCACAGCCAACTTAGGGTGGTGACCCATATGGTTTTCAAAGCAAGAGACAAACCAAGGTTTCGCCATTGCTTGCATTTGCATAGCAATCCTGGACTTCTTTGGTGTTCTTCCATCCAAGTACTAACCAGGGCCGAGTCTGCTTAGCTTCCGAGAACTGATGGGATAGGGCTAGCCTGGGATATCCTGGTCAGCGTAGGGATGTAAATAATGGTACAAGAGTGCAGCTGTTCTTATCATCTCTCCATCTCCCTCTCCCTCTCTCTGTCTACTTCATTTATACCCTGCCTTTCTCTCCAATGAGAACCCAAAGTGGCTTACAACCTCTTCCTCTCCTCCATTTTGCCTTTTTTTAAGGAATACTTTTAATTTTATTAATAAGATTAAACGCCCAATTAAAAAGGGCAGAGAAATAGAAAAAGAAAGTAAAGAAAAAAGAATACAAAAAGAACAAAAATTGAAAACAACAAATAAAAATAATACGTATTTCATCTTCCATTTTTCTCTACAACACCCATCATATTTTAACAAACATTATACTTTTCATTTTAATATCTCCAGAATTTACCTTTTCAATATTGCCCCCCTCCATTTTGACATCACAACAACCCTGTGAGGTAGGCTAGGCTGAGCATGTGAGACTGGCCCAAGGTCACCCAGTGAGCTTCTGTGTCAGAGCAGGGTTCCGAACCTGGGTCTTTAAGATCATAGCCTGACACTAACCACTACACCACAATGGCTGAACTACTTGTCCCCCTGTGCCCTACATTTTCCTAGTTAAATAGACGGTGATCCAGAGGAGTTAGCCGTGTTAGTCTGTAGTAGCAAAATAATAAAGAGTCTAGTAGCACCCTTAAGACTAACCAACTTTATTGTAGCATAAGCTTTCAAGAGCCACAGCTCTCTTCGTCAGATGCATGCAGAGCTGTGGTTCTTGAAAGCTTATGCTACAATAAAGTTGGTTAGTCTTAAAGGTGCTACTGGACTCTTTAGAGCCAGATTGGTGTAGTGATTAAGAGCGTGGGACTCTAATCTGGAGAGCTGAGTTTGATTCCCCACTCCTCCACTTGAAACCAGCTGGGTGACCTTGGGCTGGCCCCAGCTCTTTCAGAGCTCTCTCAGCAGGGTGTTTTGTTGTGGCGATAATTATGACATACTTTGTAAACCGCTCTGAGTGGGCATTAAGTTGTCCTGAAGGACGGTATAGAAATCGAATGTTATTATTATTAGTAGTAGTAGTAGTAGTTTGTAGATTGTGTTTCAGGAAACCTCAAGAGCTTCATTCCCCTGTGTTCTAAGTGTTCTTGAAATTGCAGTGTGTATCCTGTAATCTCAGAGACTCATTTGCACGAGAGGGTGGGAGAGTGTTTTGCTTTCTTTGCCCCATCCCTTCTGCTCTTGATGGCCATAATTTAAAAACAACCCTTGGAACCTCCAAGTTGCAGAAGTGCCTTAAAAGGTGATGAGCCGGCATTTCTCGCTCAAACCAAAGGAGAGAAATAGGTTAACACAGAATCAGAAGGTGGAACTCGTCAACTAATTGGAGCAATTAGAGTTAAACTAAACAACCGTTTTATTGGCGTTCTTCAGATTTGGAATGTAGAGTTCTTTTCTTAGAAAATGGACTGAGGGCCAAGCTACACATGACGAATGACACTTGAACGGCAAGTGTATTTCTCCCTGTTCACTTGCCCTCCACTCAATCCACTTGCCGTTCAAGTGTCATTCGTCATGTGTAGCTTGGCCCATAGTCACCCCCGTTCAACCAAGCGGGGGGGGGGGTCCACTGGGGAAAGGGGAATCTGCCCATGTGGATCTTCCTTACTATATGCAGAAAACTGGCTGTGATAGGGCAGGAAATGTGCACGCAGCACCCTGTGGAACTGCCCGGAGAGATCACCATCAAACAGATGATCAACCCGGATTGTGGGACCGAGCGGTCAGCAGTGTTTAAAATGAGCGTGCTCACCCTCTGTTCAAAGGGTGAAGAAGGATATCCTAATGCAAAGGGCAGTACTTGTTTGGAGCCTGTGACTGTAAGCTTCTGGGAAATAGGAATGGTTTCAAGCTGCCTCTTGGCATTGTTTCATAAATAAAATGAAATAAATAAAATCGTAAGTGTCTGGAGTGTTCTAAGCTTCTTGGAAGCTTGCACAGATGCTGCGTTGAGCCTAGGGTGGCCTGTACCAACAGCTGCCTTCCCTACCAGGCATTTTTAGCCTTCTGTTCAAAGCCATCAGGGCTAGAAGCTTATATAGTAACAGATAGGCTTGAAGACCTAGACCGGCAAATGTTAATAGCAGATGCTTGATGAGTTTGCTCCCCTATTTACCTAGGCTTTGTGCCTTCATTTCCTTTTGTTTATTATACATCTTTAGCCTATTTACAGTTCCTGCTTATCATAGGCTGTTCTCCTTAGACCGTTTTAACGCATTCTCCTTAGCAGAGCTAATGGGAAGATTTGGGGGAACTCTCTGTGAGCAACGGCTGTGTCCCTATATTGCTTGTTTAACAATGAATGAAAGCTGAGTTTCCCAAGACACTGAATTCTGTGCTCAGGATGAAATTGTCCAGTCGCAGAATCATAAAATACATACAGCCCTAACGAGACCAGTTTAGGCCATAACATGGAAACCAGAAAGATAAAGCAGGATTTGAACTCCTGTCTCTCAAGTGCTCCATTGCTCCTCTATACTGAGCTATTCAGCATTGTAGTTAAGTGTGGGAAAAGCCACGTGATAAGACTTAGAAGGGGCCAGCGGCCTGTTTAAGCTTCTCCTGGAAGGGATGGGTGTGGTTCAGGTGCTTGGCACGGAGAAATTCCCAAGTTTAGTCCCCGGTACCACTAGTTAAAAGAACCAGGCTGAGACCCTGGAGAGCCGCAGCCGGTCTGAGTAAGCAATACTGACCTCGACGGATCAATGGTCTGATGCAATACAAGGCAGCGGAGCAGAACCACAAGTGACAAAAGGCACAGATTGGACACTTGTCTGCTTCCCTCAAGTTTTGATGGGAAATGTAGGCAGCTTGGCGGAATGTTGGACAAGTGACAGTTGAAAAGTCCATTGGACAGCAGTCAGAGAGCGAAGCTGCGTGACCAGGATGCCTACTTTTCCCATCAAAACTTGAGGGAAGCTGACAAGTGTCCAATCTGTGCCTTTTGTCACTTGTGGTTCTGCTCAGCGTCACGAGAATTCATGTATGTCCTTTCCCCCCTTTTTGCTTTAGCTCTCACATGCCCTGAGAACAGTCACTTTGAGGAGTGCATGACCTGTTCGGAGACCTGCGAGAGCCTTGGAGCGGGGCCCGTGTGCCTGGACAGCTGCGTGGAGGGCTGCCAGTGCGACGAGGGCTTTGCCCTCCGAGGCACCCAGTGCATTCCCAGGAGCGAGTGCGGCTGCATCTTCGAGGGGCACCAGCTCTCCACGAACCAGTCCTTCTGGATGGACATTGACTGCCAGTACTTCTGCTACTGCAACGGCTCTGACAACAGCGTGCACTGTGAGAACGTCCCCTGCAAGGAGGATGAGTATTGTATGGAAGAGAGCGGCCTCTACTACTGCCAAGTCCGCATGGACGCCTCCTGCATTGTCTCTGGCTATGGCCATTACTTGACCTTTGATGGGTTTGCCTTTGATTTTCAGAGCAGCTGTCCCTTGGTGCTTTGCACCACTGTCTCCCGGCAAAGGTCCGAGAGGCCAGAGATGTTCCCGGACTTTACTGTCACTGCCAAGAACGAGGACCGGGACCCTTCATTGGCCCTGTGGGTGAAACAAGTGGAGGTGAACGTCTTCAGTTACAACATTGTCATCCATCGGGCCTACAAACACACCGTCCTGGTAAGTCGGCTGCTTCTGGGTCCGCTTTGTGCCTGCAGACCTCATCAAATGAAAGATGTGCAAGGGCAAGCGGAGCAAGAGGGGAGTAACTTGTGCAAGTTGTGAAATGCTCATTTTTGACCATGGAGTAGAGAACCCATTAAGAAAGGATCACTCCTAGAGCTTTTTTTCAGGGGGAACGGAGTTCCGGAACCTCTTGAAAATGGTCACATGGCTGGTGGCCCCGCCCCCTGATCTCCAGACAGAGGGGAGTTTAGATTGCCCTCCGAGGGCAATCTAAACTCCCCTCTGTCTGGAGATCAGGGGGTGGGGCCAACAGCCATGTGACCATTTTCTCCTAGGGCAACCCACTGAGTTCCACCACCTCTTTTCCCAGAAAAAAAAGCCCTGATCACTCCTCCAGCTAACGTCTCTTCTTTTCCCACGAGGGTAGTTTCAAGTGGGTGGCCATTTGGTCTGTATTCGAAGAGGAAGATTCGGGTCCAATAGTACCTTAAAGACCAATACTTTGGAAATCAGGTTGGTCTTTAAGGTGCTACTGGAGCTGAATTTTCTTCTCTTTCCCCCAAAGTACCTTTTACTTTGGATGTGAAACCTGGACAATGAATAAAGTTGCCAGGAAGAAAATGGATTCTTTTGAAATGTGGTGCTGGAGGAGAGTTTTGTGGATACCATTGAGGGCCAAAAAGACAAATAAGTGGGTTCTAGATCAAATCAAGCCTGAATTCTCCCAAGAAGCTAAAATGACAAAACTGAGGCTATTGTACTTTGGTTACATCGTGAGAAGGCAAGATTCTCTGGAAAAGTTAATAATGCTAGGAGAAGTGGAAGGCAGCAGGAAAAGAGGAAGACCCAAAATGAGATGGCTTAACTCAAGAAAGAAGCCACGTCCTCCAGTTTGCAGGATCTGAGCAAGTCTGTTAATGATAGGACAGTTTGATAGGGTCACCATAGGTCGGAGGCGACTTGATGGCACATAACTCACACACATCTTTTATTGCTGCTTCAGATCTCTTATTCCTCACCCCACCCTAGTCAATGAGTTGAACTTTTACATATGCATACGCATACAATTGGTGTGTGTGTTTGTGTGTTATGCGGCGTCACCTCCAACCTATGGCGACCCTATGAATGAAAGACCTCCAAAACTAATTTTCATTTAGTTAATGTCGGGGTGAAGGTCAGTCAGTTACTTTCTGTTCCAGAGATGGCTCGAAGTATTTTGGTACACACCCAGCATCCCACACAACATGAGGTTTAACTTGTGTGCGTTATGCTGCCCTTTAACGGTGCCTGAGCTATGACTCACCCTGACTTCATGAAAAGTCAGTCATGGTACCTGACTCTCTGGGATGGCAGCTCTTTGTCCACCCCTCTTTAAGTGGGCATATGGACTACTGGAGCTGGGAAATCCAGAATGCTTAGAGGTGACTGATGATGTCAACTTTCAAACTGGTGCACTGTAACTTCTGTAACTTCTTCATTGGTCAGAAGGGCAAGATAACTTAAGATAGACATTGACAAAGGATGTGCTCTACATTTAGTTGCGTAGGCTTAATCCAATTTACTTGGAGCCAGAATTATGGCCCATGTGTTTTACTGTCATAAACTGGAGTTGTCTCATCCTTGGTAAATGTGGTATTTCATTTTCCCTCCACTGCATATGTATCTTATCCTTTCTATAAGGAGCTCAGAGCAGAGTATAAGTCATATCCGGTGAATAATTTAGACAGAGAAATGGTGACTTTCTCAAAGCCGTACAACAAGCTTCGCCCAGCTAACCTTGGTTACCCTTGCCGGGCTGTCTTTCATTTTTTAAAAATTTTACTTCATTTACTCAGCCTGTCTCTCAAGACTTGTGACCCTCTTTAATAAACTTCCTTTCACCTCTCTGCAGATTAACGATGAGCGTCTTTACCTGCCGTTGAAGCTGGGCCAGGGGAAAGTAAACATCTTTGCCTTCGGTTTCCATATTGTCGTGGAGACCGACTTTGGTCTGAAGGTGGTATACGACTGGAAGACCTTCCTCTCTGTCACCGTTCCGCGGGGCCTCCAGAACGGCACGTACGGCCTTTGCGGACGATACAACAGCAACCCAGACGATGACCTCCAGACCGCCACTGGCCTGGTAGCCGCCAACGTTAATGAGTTTGGCCACAGCTGGGCCAAACGAGATCCCTTTTGTCAGGTAGGCTGCGGCGACCGATGTCCTGCCTGCCGTAAGGTGGAGGGCTTCTGGAAGCCTCAGCAGCTCTGCAGTTTGATCCCCAGCAAGAGTGGCGTCTTCTCCAGGTGCCACAGTAAGGTCAACCCCAGCTTCTTCTACAAGAACTGCCTGTTTGACACCTGTATTGATGGTGGGTCTGTCCAAACCGCCTGCAGCTGGCTGCAGAATTACGCCAGCACGTGCCAGACCCAGGGGATCGCCGTCACTGGCTGGAGGAACTTCACCTCGTGCTGTGAGCAGAGCTTTCTTTTTAATCTCTAGGACCACCCGTGAAAATTATTCCTTTGCGCCGTCTACAGCAGCTCCACTAATTTTAGTAGGACAGTTCCTGTTTTATGAGAGTCAAATGAAACGTCTCAAAGTAAATGCCGGCAACTTAAGGTTGCCGCTCCAGTTCATTTCCTAGCAATCAAGTGTCTGAAGCACAGCTCTTAATGCTACATATAGTTTTAATTGGATCTGTTTTATAGCATCAAAACTAACAGTGCAATCCTATGCAGAGTTACACCAGTCTAAGCCCATTGAAGTCAATGGCCTTAGACTGGAGTAACTCTCCATAGGATTGCACTGTAAATGCTGTATCACCCAACTCTATAACTTCTGTTAGATCCAGATTCCTAAACACAACAGTAAAGGAACAGGTCCTCTAAGAAACCTGTATACAATTGATGGGAAACAAAAGGACCTCAAACTATGATTATATATTGAGACAGACAGACGAACAAATAGTATCCTATTTTTTAATTTATTTTATTATTGAATGTATAGTCAGCTCTCCTGTAAGCAGGTCCAGAGCAGATTAACACCAGTTTAAAAGACATCAAATAAAACCAATAAATTAAAAACAGATGCAATTTACAGGTTCACCCCCAGCAGTGCACATTGCACAGAATTAAACTACAAGAGACAAATTACACGAGGATGCTCACGTGAAGGGAATCGCAATGTTAGCCAGGAAGCTGAGTTTTAAAAGAGATTGGAAGGCTCAGTCAATTTCCCCTGTCTACAGAGCCTGCAATTATCACTGCTCAGGGGTTAATTTCCTCTTCACCTGCTAGAAGGGGAGGTGAAACTGACAAAGCCTTCCAGAGGCAAAGAGGAAATTAACAAACCCTCTGAGGAGCCATCTTTGCTGACTCTGTAGTGAGGGGAAATTGACTGAGCCTTCTGATCTCTTTTAGAACTCAGCTTCCCGGCTAACATTGCAACTCCCTTCACGTGTGTGTCCTCGTGTAATTTGTCTCTTGTAGCTTAGCTCATAGTCCCGCATACAGCCTATCTGGGTCCACGGGGGCCACTGACAATTGTCAGATGAAACCTACAACAAGGGAGGGGACCTGTTTGGTCCAGGCTAGCCCAATCTCATCAGCTCTCAGAAGCTAAGCAAGATTGGCCCTGCTTAGCACCTGGGTGGGAGACCAGAGGCAGAGGCAATTGCAAACCACTTCTGTTGGTCTCTTGCCTTAAAAACACTATGGCATTGCCATAAGTTGGCTGTGACTTGATGGTATTTTATACACATGTGCACCCATTTTATTTATTTAAAAATTTTCTAAGCTGCCTGTCCACTCAACTTAGGGTGCCCAAGATGGCGAACAATAAAATCATTAAGATTAAGCATATATAAATATTATTTTAAATGAAAAACGATTAGAACAAAACACATGAGCAGGAGAGAAGGGTCAATGAGAGTAGATGAGGGAAACAAAACAAGCAAAACAAAAAAGTCTCCACCTGCTGGTGGAAGACAGAGGGGGACAGACAGTTCTCCCTGGGGAGGGGACTCTGTAGCCTTGGTGCCATGACCGAGAAGGCCCTTTTTTGGGTTGCCACTCATCTAGCCTCAAATGGCGGGAGCCCCTGATGCAGGGTCTCTGAAGATGACCATTGGGGTTTCAAGGGTTCATATATAAAACTACCAAACCATATACCAGAAGTCCTGTATAGTGGTATGCAATTTTTCATGAGTATGGCTATTGATTATTTATCCATTATGGAAGAGTGTTATATATATGGTATTTTCACAATCAGCTCCTGTCAAACAGAAGAGACGGGCAAGATTGATTTATTTAGGGTTGTAGATGCCACTTCTCCAGAAACTAGAGGCGCCAGGTATAGCAGAGACCTGGGCATTTCTCCCAGCTCCTGCTGGCACCTCACAGGCTGATGCAGAAAAATAGAAGGGGGAGGCAGTATTGTGCTGACCCATGTCACTTCCGGCAAAAAACCTGAAGTGACTTCATGCTGTCATAGGTGATGGTCTAGGATTTGCCAAACTCTATGGTTTAGCCATAGATACTGGCGTGCCTGTCCTATTTTACATTATTTATTCTTTATATTTGTGTCTTTTGTGTAACCCACCCTGAGCCTGCTTGCAGGGTGGGCAGGCTAGAAACTAACTAACTAACTGACTAACTGACTAACCCTGCCTCCCCCCCAAATCCTGCAAGACAGAGTCCTTCTCAAGACAATCTCTGAGAGCAAACATCAGCAGACAAGTTCCCCATCTTGCTCAGATCAGTTAACAAGCCTGACTTGGAAGCTTTCCTAGGGTCAAGTAGAAGCACATGACCTAATTTGGAGTTACTGTTGTTAAGGAGTTTTCTTGCTTGTCAGACCAGTTGTTCTATGATTCCCTCCATCTGCCAGAACTTGATGGCAGCATGCATGCTGAGTCCATGCCTGATATCCCTCAGGTGCTGAGTTCGGAATCCCTATAGGCCTAAGACCCAGTGTGGATTTTAATACTGAGGTTAATTTCATGCACCTAGAGCTGGCTAATGAGAAAGCTAAGTCAGAAAGCTAATGAGGCCTCTCTCATGAACCAGACTGTGTCAAACGGACAGCTCCTTGGCAGCACTGAGGACTTGAGGAACATGGCAGGTCTCACAAATAGAGATGCGCACGAACCGGAAAAAAACTGAACCATGTGGTTCGTTCATCAAATTTCACAAACCACGAACCATGAACTTTCATGAACCTGCCCCTGGTTCGCAAACCGGTTCATTTGGCTCATGAAAATGTCACACTTGGGTCAGAAAATAATCACTTCCAGATCAGCAGAAGGTCACTTCTAGGGCCTAAGAAGGTCGCTTCCGGGTCTGCAGGAAGTCCATCCCCTGTTGCCTAGGAAACTGATTGATTGGCACCAGGCTGTCTGCTGTCACGAACCAAAAAATGAACCAAATGAACCAGCCTAAAGTTCGTGGTGGTTCGTCAGAAATGGGATCTGACGAACTGTGGTTCGCAAACCACGAACCATCCTGGTTTATGCTTAATTTTGGTTCATATTTCGGTTCATCCCCATCTCTACTCACAAACCTGCAGTTCAGCTTTAACATCAACTTTAATTCAGGGAGGTGCCTCTTGTGGGTGCCTGAAGTCTTTTCTGTGTTCTCTCTCCAGCTCTGCCTTGGAGCTCCTCTGCATTTGGCTGGCATCATTTAACAATTGTCATTTGAATGGAGAGAAAGTGGCTCTTTTACTATTTGCAAACCCCTCTGTGGTCTGAGGAACTGCTTCGCTTCTTTTGAAGATGGGGAATTGTTACGTGCTACTGAGCTTTTTGGAAAGGCCGTCTGATGAGCCCAGAGATGAAATGATAGATAGAGATGGGAGGCTTTGAGGATTCCCAGGGAGAGAAAGAGGCGGAGAGGCTCAGATTAGGGCACCTAATGACAAAACGGAAAGTACTGGATAAAAATGACACAGATAAGAGGAGACAGGGAAAAAGAATGGCTCAACAAATACCTCGACATGAAAGAGATGTGTACTGGAGTCATGGAAGATTATCTCTCATGTCACCAGTTTCATAAAGGAAATGGAGCTGCAAGGAGATGAATTATTGGTTGCTCACAAAATCTGACAGATAGTTAAAGCACTCGGCACGAAAGCTCCCTCTGGCTTGGGCATTTCCTTGGATTCATTGCTGTAGCCTTGCCTGGCAGGATGCCCTTGGCCCGGGTGATAGAAAGATCGAGGCTGTAACACTGGTACTCTGGAGGGGCACGTGGGCTGAGTTTGGCCCCTTGGTTATTAACAGTAGGCCTGTTATAGTGGAGAGTCCGTGGAAGACCGTAAGCATTGCATGTGTTTGAAAGCCGCTGCCCGCTCTGGGGTCAATGGGCCAAATGTCTTGGCTCCGTTTGTTTTCCATGCATCTCCACATCCTTCTAGTAGCTCAAAGTTGTGAAGTATTTAGTTACTGAATCAATGTTTAAATAATAAATATGACTGTAGTAACAGATGCTAAGTTTGTCCATACACTGCACAGGAAAAATCAGTTTGCTGCAGTATTCTACCAGATTGCACCCATCCTTTGTACCTTTAAATGAAGTGTCTTTTCTGCCAGGGAGGAAGCTCTGTCAGGTTCCCAACTTTGGATATACCATTGCAAGAGGGACAACTCATGACATGGAGCTCCTCCGTCTCATACCGCTTAGCCCTTTTCTAAAAAGCTGCAGGTTGCACCTCCTGTCCAAAAAGCAGCCATTCTTCATTTGTCAGATGCAAATTTTATTAGCTTATACATGCAAAGGAAAGATTATGCATTTGTTCTAGGGAGGTTTGCCTCTCTTGTCAATAGGATTACAATGTATTGTTCAATTACGCTCCTCATAAAATGAAGATGCAAAGCCTCTCTGGCAGGCAGGCCGTCTGGCAAATCAATTGAAAAGTCATTTTCATCACTAATAAGATTTAAAAATTAAATGTGGATCATTTTCTATCCACAAATTGATGGCTTAAATCAGCCTTGCTCCCAAAACTCAAGGACTTGATCGTAGTAGTAGGAAGCAGGGGGGCTGCGCGGGAGTGAAGGATTGGCTGATTTTACTGTTGAATGCCAGTGCAATCGCTTGGTAGAGCAATGGTTTGCAAACCTGACTCACAGAGATAGTTTTTGAGAGAGACAAAGGTGCCACAATAAGGGTTCATTGCCCATGGGCACGAACAATGGGTTGAATCTATCAAAAAGATCCATATGTACCTGGGCCGAACTTCTGCCAATTTCTAGAGTTGCCAGCTAGTGGCTGAGAACCTACAGGACTTCAAGGGAGCAAGGGCACTGTTGGGCAGTAGTGTGGTGTTACTTCCGGAGAAAACCTGGAAGTGATGTCATGCTTCTCTAGGAATGGCCAGAACCTCTATGTTAAAACCACAGGGTTTCTGGTAATTCCTAGAGTGGGCTGCAGTACAGAGATCAGTTCCCTTGGAGAAAATGGCAGCTTCAGGGACAAACTGTATGGCATACCATAGATTTTAGGTGAAATTCCCTTTTCTAAAGGCAACACACACACAAATCTCCAGGAATTTCTCTGGCCAGTGTTGGTAACCTGAGAGAGGAGAAAGGAAGAGGATCCTCCTCCATGGCTGATATTTTCCTTAATAGGAATTATAGCATCGAGTGTGCCAGGGATATGCAAGGGATTGATGCCACTGTCCATTAGTCCTGTGCAGTCCCTGGCAATTGAACACATGATGAAGTTGCCTTGTACCGAATCAGACAATCGGTCCATCAATGTCAGTATTGTCTACACAGGCTGGCAGCATCTCTCCAGGGTCTCAGGTTGATGTCTTTCACAGCATTTCCTGCCTGGTCCTTTAAAGCAGAGGTGCCGGGGAGTGGGCCTGAGACCTTCTGTATGCCGAGCAGATGCTCTTCCCCTGAGCCACCACCCCTCCCTTATTCCAACGGTGTTATCATCACGGGGGGAGCAAGGATGGCAAGCCCCTACGTATTCCACATGGTTGCATTGTAGCAGGGGCAACACTGCTGCACACAGAGACTCCATGTCTCATTGCCTTCTCTAGACCTTAGTTAGCGTTGGCTCCCCTGCATGCAGGGGTCAAAGAGGACACCTGACTGGGAGGGAAGTGTGGCAGAGGCATCATCAGACTGTGTGTCTGATTCCAGAACTACATTAAAAAAAACTTGCTCCTAAGGCTAAGCCACATCTCTCTTGTTCTAGCGGTCAGCTGCCCTCCCAACAGCCACTACGAGAGCTGTGTGAGCGTGTGCCAGCCCCGCTGTGCCGCCATCCGGCTGAAAAGCGACTGCAATCATTACTGTGTGGAAGGGTGCCAGTGTGACCCTGGCTACGTCCTCAACGGCAAGAACTGCATTCTTCCTCACAACTGTGGCTGCTACTCCGACGGCAAATATTATGAGGTGAGGCATTGCTTCCAACATAGTAGCTCCTGGGGGTTGCTTGTGGTGGTGCGGGTATCAGATTTGCTGGTGGTGGGCATAGAAGATGTGACCTACATAAGGACGAGTTCTAGGTCAGCTGTACAGCAGGCTGAATTCAGCCCAAATTGACTTTCCTTAGAAGTGGTATGCAAGTCAGGGCTGAATGTAACTAACCTTCATGCTACATGAAACTCACTCTAAGGATAGGTCTCTTTCCACAGCCATTGCCTTGAAAGCAGTATCTATGGGCAAAATCCAAATCAGTGAATCCATATCAGGGGAGGATCCCAAATATTTCTACTCAAATTCATGATTTTTGTTGAACTCAAATACTAACACCTTTGTGAAAGTGAAACTGGATGGAAAAGTTGTGTGAACTTCTTTTGAAATGAAATAAGAATATCTATCTCTTTCATTGTGAGTGGAGAGTGCGTCTCAAATCATTGTTTTATTGCTGAATCATATGTTTTTATGGTTTTAATGTAAATTTTAATGTATATTTTAATACTGATGATATCTGCTCTGAGTCTGTTCATGGGAAGAGTGGGTTTTAAGCCCAATCAATCAATCAATCAATCAATCAATCAATCAATCAATCAATCAATCAATCAATCAATCAATCAATCAATCATAGCTGACCTAGTGACCCCTAGTGAAGTGTCCATGGCAAAAGACTAAAAGAGGTGATCTGCCATTGCCTACCACTGCAACCCAGGTCTTCCTTGGAGGTCTCCCATCCAATTACTAACCAAGGCCAACCCTGCTTAGCTTCTGAGATCTGACAAGATCAGGCTCACTTGAGCTATCCAGGTCAGAGCATTTCTTTCTTTAAAGCCTAAAAAAAAACCAAAAAAACCCCTTCTTTCTGGTAATTGGATAGTCCACAAAAGCCAGATCTAAAAAGTATGAAGGGGCATCGAAGCAAATGAAGTGATGTGAGTTCTTACCATAAAGGCCTTCTAAAAGCTGTGTTGTTTAAAATGGGCAGAAGCAAATCCACATCCTAGCCAGATTTACAGCTTTGCATTGCTTTTGGAAGCAACGAGGGCCTTTCTGAGGAAACGCTCTTTCTGATGTTCCCAGTGAACACGTTTGAGCTGTAGAAAGCATCGCCTCTAAATGAGGGTTTCTTCAAGGAGCTCGTCCCATCCATATTCCTTTAAGCAGCTGCAGCAACAAGACCTGTAGAATTGAAGAGCGTACAGCACAAATTATGGTGTGTTTTCCTTCAAGAAGCCACCTGTGGGACTGGATAGTAAATGGTTTCCAAATAAGAAAAAACCAGAAGATGGAGATGCCAGACAGCGCTCTGTCAGCCGTTGTTGCTTCCAACGCCGTCGCAGTCTTAATAGGTTGATATTGGAGGATGTAAACACAATACCCTGGAGAACTCACTGGTGTTTCTTCAAAAGGAGGAAGGGGGGTTTTTTTGCAGATAATTTTTAGTGTGGGCCTCTCTCCCTTCTTCTCTCTTCTCCAGTTTTCATTGCTATCAGCTTTCAGCATTCTTTGCTATTATCTTTGTGCACGATCCTGAAATAATGAACAACGGTGATGTATTTAGTGATATCATTCTATGCATTCTGTATCATTAATCAGTTTAATCCTCCCAGTGTAATGACAAATTCTCAGTAATATGGCTGTGCTTTCAGCCTTGCTTTGGGGAGGGGGGGATACGACAAAATTAAACTTTCATTTTATGGCATCCATTTGCATAAACCCAGAGGGAGATTCTTCCCTGTTACTTACACCAAGAGCCACTGTGGAATTCAAGGAATTTACTCTCAGTGTATATCAATGAAAGATATAAATTCAAGAGAAGAGAGAGCTCAGTGCTTGAAATCACAGAGTTCAAATAATAAATGGGAGACATAGGACAGTAGTCATGAAAGGGAACAAGAATCTGTCTTTCAAAAGCGTCCTTTGGTTTGATTTGGATGGAGATGTTACGCAAACATCTTAAATGTCAGGGAAAATGGGACTGACGTGCCACAAAACGGTCTTGTGGTTTAAAAGTGAATTTAGCCTTGAGTACAGTTTCTGAAACGCAAACCTTTTTGGAAGGTCTGTTGCACTGGCCCAGGCTCCAAGATGGCTGCCATGAAGAATGGTTTGTTTACCAGCTTTGTCTCTCCACTTTCTCGTAGTTGCTTTTCCCTGTCCTTTAAAAATGAGGCGCCAGAGCCCCTTATCAGCAGAGCAGCAAGCTCATACGCTCAATTATTCTATAAATCTGATAGCGAAAGGGTGGAATGTAATTTGTGCTCCTCTGCAAAGGGACACATCAGTGGTCAACAGGATATTTGTATTGCTCTCCTTTGAAGGTAGAAAGGGGGAGGTTGCTGTGGAAACTGTAACTTTGAATTTCCTCACTTTTACGAGCTGTGAAGGTGTCGGGCAAATAGGATTGGCTTGGAATGTGTCACACCTCTTTCAGTCTGCCAAAATAAGCCCAAAACAGAAGAGGGGAGAGCTGGCAGGATAATTTGACCCTGGCTGAGATAGACTAGTTTAGAGACTGGGTATCTGAAGCCATTTTAGGCCTTCATCCACAGAAAGGTTATTTGTCTCTCGTGTATGACGTTTGCAATGGTTTCTTTTCCTTTTATCTTCCTCTGTTGCTTCAGAAGTTAAGGTAAACTTGGGAGATGTTCACACATGCATGTTACCACACTTGATGATGAATAATAGTAATAATAATTTTTATTACATTTCCTTCTTCTATAGAACTCAGAGGAGTGTATGTAGGGTTTCTGCAGGGCTTTTTTCTGGGAAAAGAGGTGGTGGAACTCAGTGGTAGAACTCAGGACCGCACAATGACGTCGCTTTGGGTCAGCTGGAACAAGGGGGGAGTTTTTTAAAGTTTAAATCGCCCTCAGCGAAAGTGGTCATATGGCTGGTGGCCCCACCCCCTGATCTCCAGACAGAGGGGAGTTTAGATTGCCCTCCGCACCACTGGCGCAGAGGGCAATTTAAACTCCCCTCTGTCTGGAGATCAGGGGCGGGGCCACCGGCCATGTGACCATTTTCAAGAGGTGCCAGAACTCTGTTCCACAGTGTTCCTGCTGAAAAAAAGCTCTGGGTTTCTGTATCTACCTCCCATTCAAGCTTTCACCAATGTTATTGTATCATTTGCCTTTCAATCATACACTGGAGCCCACACTAGTCAACACAATGAACTTCAATTGAATCAGAGAACAAGCTCTGTTGTAAAACATTGTGCTAGACTGGTAGGACATTTGGATCTGTAGTAGCTCATTCATACATGCAAGTCACCACTTGATGCAGCAGGAGATGAATGGGTCTGGTTGAACCATCATGAAGGGTGGCTTCACATGAGAACTTAACCTGTGAAAGTCTGTTGTTACTGTAGTTATGAATGGTACTGCCCACCAAACATAAAAAGGCACATATGGAATTTCTGACATTTTCAACAATGCACAAAAGTGTTGCATTCACAAAAGGCAGCCATATTCCTGGAAACTACCCTTTGATATGGTTGCCTATTAGAGATGGGCATGAACCAGGAAAATGGCGGTTCGTGGCGGTTCGTGGCTCATCACATTTATGAACCACGAACTTTCATGAACTTGCCCCAGTTTGTGAACCAGTTTGTACGGTTCATAAAAATGTCACTTCTGCAGAAGGTCTACAGAGCACCCATCCCCACCATTGCCTAGGAAACTGATCAGCACCAGGCTGTCTGCAGTGACGAACTAAATACGAGCCAAATTAACCGGGCTAAAATCTGTCGCGGTTCAGGAGAAATGAGCTCCCATGAACTGCTGGTTCACGAACCAGCTTGGTTCATGACGAACTTTGGTTCGTAATTCGGTTTGTGCCTATCTCTATTGCCTATGCATGGAAAGAGAAGTATCCATCCCTAATCTACAGATTTCACTGGGAAGTGCATGAAGTCACCCTAAAATACTTTGCCTGTCATATTCCTTAAGACTATTAGCCAAGAATGAACGTATCACTTTACATATATACTCCATGACTGCCCTCTCCTGGCTGAAATACCTTCGTGTTGATCAGTGTATCATTCTACATTGCCTTACTTCTCAGCATATGTCTTTGAATAGAACAAGTTTGTAAAGTTGCTTATCTGAAGAGTCAAAAAATATCTGCATGTTGTCCGCAGCATTGCTCTTCATAAACCAGAAGCTATTTCACAGGTTACATTTTGTGAGATAGATGCTAATAACTGTTAGGAAAAAAGCATGTATGTTGAAATGTGCACGATAGAGTGTTTGTTTCACTCCAGCTGCAATGGGTCAGGAAACCAAAATATGGCAATGATCTCAATATATAGTTTTCATATGGATATTTCAAGTGCACCCTCCCATCTCAAGATATACCAATGAGGCACTGTTCAGAATCCTAACCTCAGTAGATACAGGATTGGTGGTCTATCAGTAAGTTTTTATACCAATGGAGTACATGTGCTGCTGTTGATTGTAATCAGTTGTTTTTAAATTTTATGGATTTGTTTTTAAATTAAATGAATGTAGGTTTTTTGTTGAATGTTTGAGTACTTTTTAAGTATAAAATCAATATAGAGGCTTGGTTAAATAATGCCTTTGGGTAGTTTTTGGAATGATAGCACGTGAGTCATGGCCGCTGCTACAGCATCTTTGAGTGAATTCACTGCGGGCTTCATCTTGTGGGAAATTCACTCAGCTCAAGTTTTTCCCTTTTGCTTCTCTGCTGCAGCCCAAGCAGCTCTTCTGGAGCAGTGACTGCACACGCCGCTGCCGTTGCTTTCGTCGCAATCTCATCCAATGTGACCCCCGCCAGTGCAAGTCGGACGAAGAGTGCGCCCTCCGGAACGGAGTCCGGGGCTGCTTTAGCACGAAGACATCCTACTGCATTGCGGCAGGTGGAGGAGTGTTCCGTACATTCGATGGCGCCTTCCTCCACTTCCCTGCTAACTGCGCCTTTGTCCTCTCCACCATCTGCCAGAAACTTCCCGACGTCTCCTTCCAACTCATCATCAATTTTGATAAGTGGTCTTCCCCCAACTTGACTATCATCTCACCTGTTTACTTCTACATTAATGAGGAACAGATTCTGATTAGTGATCGCAATACTGTCAAGGTACAGTATCAACTTCTTGTGCCATCTTAAGGAGCTTTTAATAGATAATCTACAAGTGTGACTACAAGTGACTTTCTTCACCTGGAGAACACTAGATTTTTCTTGCAAGGTTACCTGGGAAGTGAAGTCCAAGTGGTCCTTCCCCTCTCTGTTAGAATCGCTGCCTGAAGAGCCACAAGAGGGCTTCGTTTGGGGGTGGGCAACTGCTACTTTCTCTTAGGGCGTCCTGTGGGCTGCCTGCTCCTGGGGAGCTGCTCTGGAGAAAGCGGCCACATCGGTGAAGCTTCAGCTGCAGCGACAGTGGAAGGGTCTGCTGCAGATTCTTCTGTTGTCACTGCGGCTGAAGCATCACCGACGCTGCTGCTTCCAGAGCAGCTCCCCAGGAGCAGGCAGCCCGCAGGATGCCCTGGGATAAAGTAGAGCTGCCTGCCCCAAATGAAGCCCTCTTGTGGCTCTTCAGGCAGTGATTCTAACAGAGAGGGGAAGGACCACTCGGACTTCACTTCCCAGGTAACCTTGCGAAAAAAATCTAGAGTTCTCCACATGAAGAAAGTCACTTGTAGCTTTGCTCTGAGAGTCACTGTGCAAGATTCTGGTCCAGTAGTCCCTTAAAGGCCAACTAGATTTCCAGGGTATGAACTTTTGAGAGTTAGAGATCCCTCTAACTGGTAATTCTCACCATAAGCTGCCTACAGTCCAAGGTGCTAGTAGGAAGCTACTAGTGTGGCTCAGTGACAGAGAATCTGCTTTGCATACAGAAAATCCTGAATTCAATCCCAGCATCTCTAGTTAAAAGGACCAGACAGTAGGTGATGTAAAAGACCTCAATCTTGGGATGCTAGAGAACCGCTGCCAGTCAGTATACAATATTGACCTTGATGGACCATTGGTCTGATTCAGTATAAGGCAACTATATGTGATCACCAGTGATTTAACAGTTTACTAGATGTGGCAAAATATATAGGAGCGATAATTAAACATCAGAAAAATGACATTAAATAAGGTTCTTTCCATTTTAATTTCTGTTTAAGGCAATAGCTGTATGAGCAGTGATAGATGAATAAATGGCTAGATATATGTATGGATAGAACAATTTACTGAATTTCTGGCCACTGGAATTAGGTGTGGATTTTCTATAGGATGAGGTTCCTTACTGACATACAGGGGGTGATTAAGCATCTCTTGAGAATTTGCAGTGTTAGATAAATTAAAATTTATATTTCCAGGTGGGAGTTTGGAACTGGAGGAAAAATCCTGAGTTCACAATTTTTGGTGGAAAACCAAATCATCAAGGTTGAGATCTTGGTTGTGGGCTGAGTGGCGTCAACAGTTGAGACCTGGCGTGGGACTTCATTTTTCAGAATGGAGACTTCCACATTCCCCTTTCATCTAAGTTCTATTTATTTCTGTAACTAGGTGAATGGGACGCAGGTGAATGTCCCCTTTGTGACTGGCTTGTCAACCAAAATATACAACATGGAGGGTTTCCTGGTTATTGACACGAGCCCCGATATCCAGATCCACTACAATGGCTTCAACATCATCAAAATCAGTATCAGTGAGCGGCTGCAAAATAAAGTTTGTGGGCTTTGTGGAAATTTCAATGGGGACCGCACAGACGATTATGTCACCCTGAGAGGTAAACCGGTCGTGAGCAGCGTGTTCTTGGCACAGAGCTGGAAAACCAACGGCATGCAAAAGAGGTGAGCTCAGTGCAACGGGTCATGGATGGGAGAGGGACCCAAGGGACTGACTCTACATTTCTTATGGATGAGTCTGTTATGGGTTATACCTTAGAGCCAAGTTACAAGTGACAAATTACACTTGCCTGGCAAGTGAACAGGCTCACATGTATTCCTCCCTGTTCACTTGCCATTCACTTGTGCTCCACACGTGGAGGGCAATCTAAACTCCCCTCTGTCTGGAGATCAGGGGGTGGGGCCACCAGCCATGTGACCATTTTCGCCAAAGGTGATTTAAACTTTTTAAAACTCCCCTTATTCCAGCTGATCCAAAGTGACGTCATTGGTCCTGGGAGCGTGCACGTATTCTGCGCATGCGCATGTAGTACCAGGGGTGCCACCTCCCACCAAGAGTGCTGGCAACCCACTGTGTTCCAACACCTCTTTTCCTACGTCTTGAGTGAACATTTTTGAAATCTTGTTTCCAGCTGCAATGAGCTCCAGTACGCTCAGTACGCGGCCTCCTGTGACAACGTTCACATTCAAGTCCTGCAGAGCGACAACTACTGCCTGAAACTTACTGACATGAAAGGCTTCTTCCAGCCATGTTACGGGCTGCTGGATCCGCTGCCTTTTTACGAATCGTGTTTCCTCGACGGCTGCTACAACCAGAAGAAGTACCAGCTTTGTGGCTCCCTCGCAGCCTACGGGGAGGCTTGTCGGTCCTTCGGGATCCTCAGCACAGAGTGGATCGAGAAGGAAAATTGCTGTAAGTGAACTAGGCATCATTCCTTTTTTTTAAAAAAAATTATTTAATCAGTTGCCATATGTAACTACAACAAGTAAACAATAACAATTTGTACATTAACAGTCAGCTTTCAGATTAAACAACAACTAGAAGTTATGCCAAATAATCATATAGAGAATTGTATAATAGGCTAGACATTAGATCAACAAAAAAAGAGAATTACACTCTCTTAGTATCCAAAGCACCCATAGAATGAGGTATGTATCTGACTATCTGTAGATGAATGTTGTTTCTCTGTATATTCCAGTACAGGCTGCCAAGTTTTGAGAAAGGTGGAGTCATAATTAGTGTTTTCTGTCATTTTTATTTGGTCTGCAATCTTTTCCATTATTCCATCATTCCTGTTCATAGATTTGTCATAAGTGGGGCGGGGGCTCCCTAAGTTAAAAAAAAAAACATTTTTCAAGCTCTCTCACCAAAAGAAAAAAAAATGACACATTTTGTGGAGCCCTACTTCCAGCCAACTAAAGCTATTTCCACACACGTTGGATAATGCACTTTAGCAATCCTTTGGAAGTGGATTTTTTGTTTCACACACAAAAACCCAAATGATCATTAAGGAGCATTGAAAGTGGATTATCCAATGTGTATGGAAGCAGCCTAATTCACCACAGACTGTGCTCATTTTCAACACAATACAAAGTACACAACCCATGCAGCACACAATGGAAACATAATGTCTACCTGCCTCTGTAGAGGCATTTCCCTCTCTCGGGTATGCAGTGGCAGTAATGGAGGGCAGCAGCGAGTTTTCTCTTGGGTGAGCATTGAACGTGTCCATGACAAGCAGTGGCAGAGATAACCGGTCTTAAAATAAATTGGTTGTCTTTGTCTGTTTCCTTTTTAGCAGGAGTGGTTGAAGATCCCTGTGTGGGGGCAGATTGTCCCAACAGAACTTGTGAAGTTGACAATGGCGGAGAACTGTGTGGCTGCATTGAACCTCCACCCTACGGAAATAGTAAGTGGTGGCAGCGTGTGGAAATGGAAAGGGTAGGCCAAATTAAAATGCTCAAAGAGGAATTAAAACCCATGAACAGGAATTGAGGCTCAGCTTCTGGTCAGGGCAAGGTGGAGAATGGAAAAACAACTGGTTGAGGGCAGTTTCTGGATAACACAGTGAGATACTCAGAAGTTCTTGCAGCTCCATTCCTTTGCAGAACTTTGCAGAACTTTGACAGCAAGAGCCTGGACTCTAGGTCAGTTACCATGTAACAAGATGTGATATTTTCAGCTTAGGGATTGCTGTGTGATACCTTTTAAAGGGGTTTTTTTTGTTGCTATTGGTTCTACAAATTACTATAACAAATCTTTTTTTAAAGTTTTAAAAAACTAAATTTATTTAAATTGTAACTGGCATTATCCATTTTCTGCCTGCCGCTCAGCATAATACTGCTGGATCTTGCTGCTGTCCCCATAGGGGCTGCAGTCAGCTCATTGGGAATGGTTTTTATCTTCTTCACTGAGTCAGAATTAAATGGTTTAAAAGCAGCTTAGTTTTCTACAGTTCCCCTGTCACAAACTGACCATTACTCGGTGAGGTATTAGACTCAAAATTTCTGCAAGGGTAGGACATTTATTAAGCTGCCCCTTACCTGAAAGCCGATGGATTCCTGTAGGCCCTCGGGGAGTTACTGGTGGACGTGCCTGCTGTTCCTTTCGATGTCTTAGTTCTCCCCTGGAAATTTGAGTTGCAGGGCAGCTGACAGAAGGGCACTTGGGGGAATTCTTTAGCTTTCCATAGATCCATTCGCCTTCATGGGGAGGGGCTGTGGCTCAGTCGTAGAGTATCTGCTCAGCATACAGAAGGTCCCCAGTTCAATCCCCAACATCTCTAGTTGAAAAGATCAAGTAGTATTGTATATGTGAAAGCTAGGGCATTGTATATGGGAAAGAGATCTGCTCAAGACCCTGTACAGCCACTGCTAGTCTGAGTAGACAGAACCAACTATGATGGAATGATTCTGTATGAGGGAGTTCCACGTGTTCATGGGTGTCCCTGGTTTGGCTGGGAGCTTACGGCTATGAAACTGGTTAATAGACAGATAGAGTGCAAGTGAAGGAAGATTTTATCCAAACTTTGGCTAGAGTGCAACTTCACAGTGGCAGTGATAGCAGTGAAGCGGGCTCGTTTCTATATCACCTTTGCATCTGTGGAAAGCCATCCCATTGCACTGTTCCAAGTGGCAGGAGAGATTACATATCTTGCCCCTCAGATAAACCCCAACCATTCAGATGTGTACTGTGGTGGTGGAGGAGAGTGCCCTCAAGTCACAGCTGACTTATGGCGACCCCTGGTGGGGTTTTCATGGCAAGAGACTAACAGACATGGTTTGCCATTGCCTCCCTCTACAACTCTGGTCTTCGTTGGAGGTCTCCCATCCAATTACTAACCAAGGCCGACTCTGCTTTGCTTCTGAGATCTGACGAGATCGGGCTTACCTGGGCGTGACGTGTTGCTAAACTTTTTGCAGATGAAATCCCTCACTTCTGGTGCAAACGGGATTACTTTATCAATTGACTCTCAGAACGGAATCAGTGTGCTGTGGTCCAGTCACATGGCATGGATGAGTTTTCAATTATTATGGTTCAGGGATATGGCCAAGTTGCTTGGGAAGTTCAGGTACAACACCTGTCTGAGTTGATCTTTGTGGCTGATTGCACGGAGTAGGGGGATTTAGCAGGTGTGCCTGAGGCATTGTATATGTCTCAGTGAAAAAAAGTGTGATATCATTTACCCTGAAGGAAGCAGGTGCATGGCCCCTTCTAATGAACAGTTCTTTGGATCCAGATGATATTTGGAGCCAGTCTTGTTTAGTGGTTAGAGCATCAGACCGGGATTTGAGAGATCCGGGTTTGAATCCCTTCTCTGCCATTGAAACTTGCTGGGTGACTTTGACTCAGTCACACACTCAGGGCCAAGCTACAAGTGATGAATGACACTTGAACGGCAAGTGGATTGAGTGGAGCTCAAGTGAACAGGGAGAAATACACTTGCTGTTCAAGTGTCATTCGTCACTTGTAGCTTGGCCCTCAGCCTCCCTTATATCACAGAGTTGTTGTGATGATAAAGTGCAGGAGAGGAGAGTGTTATAAGCAACTCAGGGTCCCCACACACCTGTTGAAAGAACAGGTTTGCAGTTTTAGGGGTGCTTTTAGAACTGTATTTATCTCCTGTATGGAATGTTGCAATTTTGGCCAGCTTTCTTGGTTCACTAGCTGAAGACTATTCTTGCAAGAGTTGATTTGGCCACAGGTATCCATGTAATTATATATCTGAGCTAGGCTACTGCAATGCATGTTATGTGGGACTGCCCTTAAAGACTGTTCAAACGCTTCGGCTAGTTCAAAACACAGAAAGATTTATAGCACCTGGTATGAATTACAGAGCCCATGTGTCACCTTTGCTAAAGGATTTACACTGTTTATCCATTCATATTAGGGTTCAGTTCAAAGTGATGGTTATAACCGTTAACGTTCTACGTGGTGTGGGACGGCAGCTCTGTGAAGCTGCCCAGTTACTGCAGTCACCTGCAGCCCTGTTCCATGTCACTGTTAAATGAAATAGAGGGAGGCATAAAAAGCAACGCGTATTTTTTGTGGCGGTGCCTCCATTATGCTGCACTTTTCACAAAGAGTACACGAAGCTTCCAAGGCCAGCAAACGTTGTACTTGTTTGCCCAAGCCTTTGGTTATTTATTTTTTAATTAATACCTGATGCTGCTAAGAAATGCACTGTTGTTATGGCATTTTAGCATAAGTGATTTCTATTTTACTGGTGCTGTTTCGATATATGATTATTTTGTGGCTGTTGTGGTTTATATTGTCCATAACATGCCTTGAGTGCCTTTGGTAGACAGAGCAGAATGGAAATGATTAAAATGAATGAAGAGCCTCTAGAGGGAATAAGCTTTCAAACAGCACCAGTTGTAACTGTCTCTAGCGGGCAACGCTTCTCTCCCAGGCCAGATGGAATGTAGTATAAGACCATGCAGAACTGATGGCATTACGGAAAGAGCATCCTGGAAAAAATTGTTTCCCCGGTCTCATCGCATCCCCGTAAAGAAAGCAGAAGGCAGGCGAGAGAGCCCGTCGTACCTGTTCTTATGCAATTTTATTTTCCTGTCTCTTCACCTGTTCCTACCCTGTCTGCAAATGATTAAGCATAGCTCTGTAGGCGTGTTGTGACACGGACGTTACTTTTGTTTGCAAGGTACTATTGATGTATAATGAGACATGAAAATTGTGGGAGCAATATTACAGATCGGCCTGATGTGAATGGGGATTGGTAGGCTTGGAGCAAAATTTTCACGCAGCCGTAGAAATGATGGACTACATCTTGCTGATACGTGTTGATGAGTTCCAGCAATTGCCAGTTTACATCAGCGCAGGGATCAGATCTATGGAACTTGAAAAAGGACCATTAATTCCTCTAGTTTGTCCCTTGGGTCTCGGTGCTGGATTGTTTCCTGTAACTGGATTTTCTATTGCTTTGCCTAGCCTTGTTTTCAGTGTGTCTTGAGCCTCAGGGCCTCGTCTAATTTCCATACAAACGTGCATGCATTCTTTAAAAAAAGATCCAGAATCAATTTTGCGCGGCTCTGTTCCTTTTCCGTCTGTGAACGTCAATAGCTTCTAGCCTCAGCAACATCGAACGGTCCATCAATGCTGGAGTGACAAGAGGAGGGCATTCGTTTCGTGGGAGGAGTTCAGAACCCAGAACCTGATATATAGCGCCCCCCCCCCCCGAAACACACACACCAAAGAGCATACCAGGTTACTGTGTAGGAACTCCAGAATGTTTACTTATTTGATACATTTCTGTCCTGCTCTTCTAAAGTAAGCTCAGAAAGGCTAACAAATATACATTTATTTATTTATATTCTGCCTTTCTCACTGAGGGCCAAGCTACAAGTGACGAATGACACTTGAACGGCAAGTGTATTTCTCCCTGTTCACTTGCCCTCCACTCAATCCACTTGCCGTTCAAGTGTCATTCGTCACTTGTAGCTTGGCCCTGAGACTCAAGGTGGATTACATAGTGTGAGATTAGTACAATCAGTGGCAAGGACAAGGGCGGGCATTTCCATACAGTGTCAAGAACATTTCCATAAACGATGTCATGGGGTAAATGAATACAAGTTTACAAAGATAATAGTATTAGCAAGGATCCAGTATAGGGTTGAGGAATTGCTGAAACGGAACATAATCAATTCTAGGGCTTACACTGAACAACACAAAGCACAGGTAGGATATAGGAGTACATATTTAAAGCAACAGATAATATGTAAGGCAACATAATGGTGAAATCTATAGTTTCTAACTCATTAGCGAAACATCTGGGATCCCTTTCCTACAATAGCCACCCTCTTAGCTGAGAAAAAAGGCCTTTTTGAATAATTCAGTTTTACATTGTTTGTGGAAAGCCAGGAGGGTGGGGGCTCTCCTGACCTCCTCAGGCAGGCCGTTCCACCACAGAGAAAGCCCATGTACGGGCTGCTGTTGATTTCGCCCATGTGCAAGCCGGCACCTGCAGGAGACCCTGTTGAGATGAGCGAAGCTGCCATGGAGGGACATAGGGAGGGAAGTGATCCCGTAGGTATGCTGGACCATTACCTTGAACTGAGCATGGTAATTGATAGGCAGCCAAAGGATCCTATGAAAACAATCTCTACATTACACTTTAAATATATAAATAATAAAAATAACAAATAGCCTTGCTCCATAAATATCAGCATGGCATAAATCTCAACAATTTACAGATTTTAACATTCAAAGGACACTACAGTATCTATTCGCCATCCAATAAAATTCAACGGAAGCCCAGGCTACCTGATTTTATCAGATCTCAGAAGCTAAGCAAGGTCGGCCCTGGTAAGTATGTGGATGGGAGGCCACCAGGGAAGTTCAGGGTTTCCCTGTAGAGGTAGGCAAATGGTAAACCATCTCTGTTTGTCTCTTGCCTTGAAAACCCTACAGGGCCACCAGAAGTTGTCTGCAACTTGATGGTATTTTCCTCCAGATAACTGAAATAGCCAAGTTTTACAGGCTTTTCTGAAAGCCAAGAGGGTTATTAGGAAAGGGATTGAAAACAAATCAGCCGGTATCATAATGCCTCTGTATAAATCGATGGTGAGGCCTCATTTGGAGTACTGTGTACAGTTCTGGTCGCCACACCTTAAAAAAGATATCATAGCACTGGAAAAAGTACAGAGAAGGGCAACTAAAATGATTAAAGGGTTGGAACACTTTCCCTATGAGGAAAGATTGAGGCGCTTGGGGCTCTTTAGCCGGGAGAAAAGACGACTGAGGGGAGACATGATAGAGGTTTACAAGATAATGCACGGGTTAGAGAAGGTAGAGAAAGATGTGTTTTTCTCCCTTTCTCACAATACAAGAACTCGTGGGCACTCTATGAAATTATTGAGCAGTCGGGTTAGAACAGATAGAAGAAAATACTACTTTACACAAAGGGTGATAAACACATGGAATTCGTTGCCACAGGAGGTGGTGGCAGCTACAAGCATTGCCAGCTTCAAGAGGGGACTGGACAAATATATGGAGCAGAGGTCCATCAGTGGCTATTAGCCACAGGAGATAGATGGTATTCTCTTTGTGGGGAGGTGGTGCTCTGTTGTCTTGGTGCTGGAAGGAAGGCAGTGGGAGGGCATCTGGTGTCCTGGCCTCACTGACAGTCCTTTAGATGGCACTGGATTTCTAGCCACTGTGTGTGACAGAATGTTGGACTGGATGGGCCACTGGCCTGATCCAACATGGCTTTGCTTATGTTCTTATGTTCTTATGTTAGGCTGTAACATATTAGGGAGACGGTTCTATAGCTGAGGATGCTACAGAAGAAGCCGCATCTTCCATCAATGACCACCATACTCCCCAAGAAAGAGGAAAATTCAGGAGAGATTGTCAGGCCAGTCCCTGTAGAGTCAGATTCGTGCACAAGCCTAAAGTACAGTTTAGGCTTCAGGTTAAGAAAGGCCCTCTAAAAAATATTACTAAATTTCAACAGTAATGCACATTGGGGGGGGGGGGTATTGCTGTGGGGACTCTTAAACTTGACATAGCTTAAGACCTTAGCCTGTATTAATCCAGCCATGGACCCCAAACATTCTCGGTGACTAATGATATATTACTCCCAAATTTGAAAGGGCATCCTTACAGCTACCCTTCAGAGATGGTGTGATGCTACTGAACATCTCTCAGGTGCATTGTCATTACTTGGCTTCAAGAAATTGTGGTTTCAAGGTTGTGCTACAGCCATATTTGCTCTTACAGTTTTCCAGGAATATACAAGAGTATATTTAGCATATCAGCACTCCCTGTCTGTCTCTTTCTCTCTTGGATGCCTGAAGTGTTAATGACTTTTCTCACCAGTGCAGTTCCCTAGATGAGCCAGAATGATGAAGCAGAACTAGTAGCAAGCTCAGTGTCATTTCGACAGGAAGCTCCTATCAGGCATGACTGCCCAGGCTCCATCGGGGTTGCGTTCGTTTTATTAGTCACTCCTCTAGGACAAGACCGGCTCCCGAATGCACCACAATTGGCTTCCAAGGCCTTGAAGTCTCCATCTGTCTGGGATTCAGTTTCAACATGCCCTGTCAAAGAGATTCAGTGGTGCACCTGAAACTGATATAAACGACACAGAGAACTGCGTATCGCCAGTTTCCTGTTGTGACTCCTCACTGTGCAGTTGTCCCATTGGCTGCATGTAAATATTACCGACTGGTGGTGCACCAGATGAGCCGTTAATATGTGCAAGCATTCTCAAGCACCAACTACTTCCATCGTAATGAAGTTACAATTCATCTGACGTCCTGGGTTTGCATAAATATTAATGGGGAGGGATTCAGTGAGGCCATCAGATTGAGGGTTTCGATTGAACGGAATTGCTAACGTTCACATCCTCGGCTTCTGTTTTTGCCCATGTTGTGGCATTTAATTGCAGTCTCAAAGACTGTATATTAAAGACATTGTCCTGTATCCTTTGGCTCCCCGGGCTGTAGGAAGGCTTTGCTAAGAGGAGTGATAGGATATAGGCCATTTCTCAGTTGTCCATTGCAGTGCCTACTCATGCTTTCCTTGTAATGACCCAGGGCTTTTTTTCATCTGGAACACGGTGGAACGGAGTTCTGGCACCTCTTGAAAATGGTCACATGGCTGGTAGCCCTGCCCCCTGATCTCCAGACAGAGGGGAGTTTAGATTGCCCTCCGCACAGCGGCGCGGAGGGCAATCTAAACTCCCCTCTGTCTGGAGATCAGTGGGTGGGGCCACTGGCCATGTGACCATTTTCGCCGAGGGCGATTTAAACTTTAAAAAACTCCCCCCTTGTTCCAGCTGACCCAAAGTGACGTCATTGTGCACTCCTGAGTTCCACCACTGAGTTCCGCCACCTCTTTCCCCAGAAAAAAAGCCCGGGTAATGACGCTGATGTTTTTCACAGACACGCATGACATCCTGGATGCCGAGGTGACCTGCAAAGCTGCGCAAATGGAGGTGTCCATCTCGAAGTGCAAGCTGTTCCAGCTGGGCTTCGAACGGGAAGGAGTGCGCATCAATGACCGCCAGTGTCTCGGCATTGAAGGGGAAGATTTCATCTCCTTCCAGATCAATAACACCAAGGGCAACTGCGGAAACATCGTGCAGGTCAGATTCGCTGGGCATGTTTCTTGCTCCCTTGACTCTTCTGGGCTCTCTGCATTTACATTCGAGTTCAAAGAGCTTTGCATCACTGCAGTCAAAGTAGCATTATGAGCTATTTTTATCCTTCACGCGGTGCCATTGATAATGTAACCCACTTTCTGGGACGTCATGGAAGCGGGGAGGAATGATAGTGCAGTGGGGAAAGAGGGGAGTTTTTTCACTGAAGAATCCCTGTGATTTACACACAGCTTTGTCGATGGATCTGTAACGCAACCATCTGTTAGGAGGGTTTGCCTTACTATGGTGGTGTCCTGGTTACCAGCTCACACAGTCGGCAGAGAGGGGAAATTTCCAAGTTGTCCAAGCTGGCCAAATCACAGTTCCAAGGTTCAGGCACGGTTTAGACTACACTCACAGCTTCAAATCCAAAGGGGTATTCCAGAGTCAGGTCCACCCAGTAACAGGCCGGGGTCAGAGACGAGGGAATCAGTTCCAAACACAAGCAGCAAGGTCAGTAGTCAGCGGACGCATTGCTTCCACACAGCCACTCCCTTCTCTGCTGCTTTTAAGCCTCACGCTGCACAGCCACTTCTGCTGCGTCCTGCACCTGCCAGCGGTCTCAGTCCTGCTCCTGGAAGCTCTCATCATCACTGTTGATGCTGTGCTGCTAGCCTGGCACTGCACCCTCCGGCTTGGAGGGCTCTCCTTGCCCTCCTCTGACGATGCACCCGAGGCTCTGGTGATGAGGGGGGAGAGCTGGCCGGTGCCTGGCTCTCTGTTACTGGCCCAGGGCTGGGAAGCTGAAGAGCTGATACACTGGGACCTGGCTGTAGGTCTAAGCCTCCTCCAGCAGCCCGTCTGCCACTGGCCATGGATCTGAGTCAGGTTCGTCAGGTTTGCCAGCTGCCTCTTCCTCAGAAGTGTCCTCTGAGGGCCAAGCTACAAGTGACGAATGACACTTGAACAGCAAGTGTATTTCTCCCTGTTCACTTGCCCTCCACTCAATCCACTTGCCATTCAAGTGTCATTTGTCACTTGTAGCTTGGCCCTCAGTCTCTTTGCTCTGCTGGGCTGGGCTGGTCCATGACCGGTGGAAACACTCTGAGAGAAGGTTGCCGTAAAGATCCCTGATGAAGCTGCATGCGAAATGTGCAGGGATCCTTCAGTGAAATGAAATCTCTTTCCCCCCTGCACGATTGTCCCCCCTCCCCTGGTCATCTTTTCCTTCATTCTGCATTGGTGCGGCCCTCTTTTCTGCATTATGGTATGTTGTACCGAAACGAGTTTTCTGCTTGTGTTGCTCTCTAATTCCATTGTCCTAGTCCTATAGCATTGTTTATTGGATGTTCAATTCATTGTATTCCTTGATGAGAAGGGTGGGTTATAAATGAAGTACATAAAATAAAGAAATATGTAGTGCATTTACAGAGTTGAGTGAGCAACAAATGGACAGGCCCTTGCTCCCGACTGACTACCCTGTGAGCTTCATGGCTGAGCGAGAATCTGAACCTTGGGTTCTCCGTTCCAACCACTATACCACACTGCCTCTTAAAGTGGTGTCATTGTTATTACCAAACCCTCTGGGTAGTCTCCTTTGTGATATACTGAAGCGTACAATACGTTAGAATTCCCTTTTTAAAATAAAACCCCGCTCATTAGAAGGAAAGGTCATCTTTAAAATTTTTGTTGTAATTTGCTGTGGGCTAGTTAGTAATGCTGGCTCCGATTTTTAGAGGCAAACCAATCAATCTGTCCTTGTTGCGGTCACGCACCAGAACCACAATAGCCTCGATAGAAGTTTTTGACCTGTATCCCTTCATCAGCTTGAGCTTTAGTTGATTATCCCGCTAATTGGAGCTTTCAAAGAAAACCATTTCATTCTGCGCACAGAAATGGCCAGCAAAAAAATTCAATTAAAAATCTTTGTGAATTATTGCATAAGTTGGTGCTGGTGGCTCCCCGGGCTACATAGGCGTGACAAGAACCAGTGTGATTTAGTAGCTGAAGCCCTGGGCTGACTGGCAGGCCCTGGTTCAGACCTCCATTCATTCGGTGAAAGCCTCCGGGTGACCCTGCACAGGTCTCTCCGCCTAACCTACCTCACAGGACTGTTCTGAAGATAAGACATGGGAAGGAGCTCTTTATTCGCCTCATTCCTTGGAGGGATAAAAGATAAGTAGGTAGCCCATTGCATTCTGAACGTCCCCACCTTCCTATGCTTTTGCTCCTTAAGTTAGTCTTACGTCAGATCCTGCAATGCCTCTGTAGAAGGAGCTGGCAGTCACAGATCTACTCCATGTTCCCCTCTTCCCAGTAGTCCTTCCTGACCTGGGGAAAGTTTATTCCAAGGGACACAAGGGGGTGATCCCTTTCATCTCCTCGCTGCAGCCCACTGACCCACGTGGTTATTACTCATTGGAGGTCCCGTGGCCCCGAGAATAAATTATCTTTTGGTCAGAGAGAACTGTTGGCATAGGGGAACACAGGAAAGATCTCCAGTCCTTGCGTCCATAGATCAGAGGATCCAATCTCATGAGTGAATAACCAACTGCTTATGTCTTGGGTGGCTGGATGGATGTGTATGGAGTCCCCCCAACTGGGTGCACTGCATTATATCTCTTGTGTGATAAGAAATATTTATACCGTAGATTTGCTTTTGGCTATACTATGTGGTAGGACCTTACCAGACTTGAGAGGGTATAAGCATCGCTTGAGGTTATCGTCTGCTTTTCTTTCTTGCACACGTAGCTTTTCTTTCTCTCTCTCTCTCTCTCTCTCTTTTTCCTTGGCACAGTCCAACAGCACTCACATCATGTACAAAAATACCGTCTGGATTGAAAGTGCAAACAACACAGGAAACATAATCACCCGGGACCGAACCATTAATGTTGAGTTCTCCTGTGCTTATGAACTCGACATAAAAATTTCTTTGGATTCCGTCATTAGGCCTATGCTCAGGTAAGAGACGCACCTGGCCCGCTTATGGACTTGGAGAGGTAAGTCGGTGGCGGGTTGAATGAAGGCACCAAATCTCCCTGACCTTCATTGGAAGACAACAGATTCTTCTAAGGCCCTAAGCGCAAGAATATTGGTGTTGGAGTCATCCCTGTGTACGAATTAATGGCAACTATACAAGATGTGAACTGGTGGGTGATGAATCTCAACACTGGCTGTGAGCTGCAGGAAGTGAAATCCGTGAGGTCTTTGTTCATGCATGATTTTGTTTCTGTGACTCAAAACTGAGGGATGACTTCCATGTTCACAAAGCCTTCCCTCAGCATAGAGTGTGAACGAGGCTTTTGGTAGGTGGGTTGAAATGAAAAGAAATGTGTGCCAAACCACAAAAAAGAATGAGTTGCAGGAAAAGGAAACAACATGACTGTGTTGCCTGAGTGTCAATATGAAATCCTCATAAAAGAGCCTCAAACTTCTTACATTTTGGCCAGAATGCTTAAAAGGGAGGAGGAGAGAATCTCCAGTCATATTTTTTTCCTGTCACTGTCTCCCACAATGCCCTGTAAAACCACATCAGCTCAACTCTGGGAAATGCTATGAAATAGCATAGATGCAACATTCCTACTTTACATAATATTAGGGGTGTGCGCTTCGGGTTTCTGATTCAGGTAAAATACTCGAATTGGACCCGATCTGTAAAGATTTGGGATTCCCGAAACAGAGCCAGCATGCCGGCCCCGATTCGGAAATCCCAAATCAAAGCTTCTGGAAGCATTCTGGTTGCTTCGGGAAGCTTCGGGGCCCGAGTTTAAAGGGCCCTTTCCTGGACTCTTGCAAGCAAGCAGGTCCCTTTAAACTTCAGCTGGCAGGTGGGGGGATCCCCCCTGCCTGCCAGCTGAAGCTTAAAGGGCCCCTTTCCTGCCGCTTGCAAGTCGCAGGGCCCTTTAAACATCACAACCCCCAGCCCCAGCCCCCCACCCAAAGCAGGAAACACGAATATTTTTGGGGTGCACATCCCTACATAATATAAAGGGGTCTAGGAATCCCTCCATCTTTACTTGCTTCTCCTCCACCCCAAATTAGAACCCTTCCTTGGCAATGAACCTCATAACTTACTGCGGCAACAACAGCAGTAAAGAAACGTCCTTCCTCTCTCATCCCAGCTATAAAGCACACCCTTCCATTTCCACACCTTGCTGGATATTTGTTGGCCGTGCTACAAACCACTTCTGTGCTGCCACCAGTTAGGGCCACAGTGAGCCATGCATTCTCAGATATTTACTCCCAAACAGCAAAAAGTCTGATCCCTTATATTTGGAGGTCCTTGTTGCTTCTTTGTATGTGAGAATTCTAGCACACCTGACAGTCTCATTAGGAAAAAGAGAATCTTAAACCAAGCAACTTGTTCGAAGAAACAAGAAAGAATTGCCTCGAACAGTTTCCTCTCTAAAAAATTAGGAAGAATTTGGCCTCCTTTGTCACCTGCAAAATAGGCCAGATCCAAGAACTACGCAAGTTGTTCTGCACACCCAATGAGGATTGATTTATTTTTTCAAACAATTGCTTGCCCAATGGATTTTCCATCCATCTTTTCTGTTCGTTGTTTGGAAGTTTTGTGTTTCTCCTTTAAGCGTGATTAATCTGACAGTGCCTACACAAGAAGGCAGCTTCACGACCAAGATGGCGCTGTACAAAAATTCCTCCTACAAGCATCCTTACAGGCAAGGAGAAGTAGTGCTGACCACAAGGGATGTCCTTTACGTTGGCGTCTTCGTCCTCGGGGCAGATTCCACCCATCTTATCCTTATGCTGAACAAATGCTATGCAACGCCTACCCGAGACAGCAACGACAAGCTCAGATACTTCATCATTGAAGATGGGTAAGTGACTTCTTTCCCCCCTTGAACGTTGAGACTGCAAATTCCTCACAGCTGTGCCATGTGTTTTAGATGCCAGAATCTAAAGGACAACACGATTGGGATCGAAGAGAATGCCGTTTCGCTGACCTGCCGCTTCCACGTTACGGTCTTCAAGTTCATCGGCGATTATGACGAAGTTCACCTCCACTGTGCTGTTTCACTCTGTGACTCTGAAAAATACTCATGCAAAATAGTAGGTGGCCTTCATATAGAGATGCACAGCTTAGACCATGCGTACCTTAGGGAACGCCTTCGCTCGTATGAGTCCACCCTGTATTTTTGTGGGGAAAGCCCTACTTGAAGTATCCTCAGATAAGGAAGTACATGCTGGTTGAGGAGGGAGCGGGGTGTACAGGACAGCCTTCTCTGTGGTGACCTCAAAACTTTGGAATTCAGGTTTGATTTCCGAAGCTCTCCAGTCCTGAACTGTACCCACTTAAAGTAATCTCCCTTTGTTTTGGTCAGACCTGCCCGCAGAATAGCCGGAGAGCCAGTGACTACAACAAAGATCTCAATGAGCAGATCATCTCTGTGGGGCCAATCAGGAGAAAACGTAAGTGAAGTAGTTTGCACAAGTGTGTTAGTCTTATTGCAGGGATGTATCTATGGAATCTGGTTGAACCTGTCAGCGATCGTGGGTTTGCTAGTTTGCTTGTCTGTTTTAGAAGAAAAACATCTAGTCTTCAGTGGTGGTGGAATGGAATTTTGGATCTGACTTGTTAGGAGCAGAGACAAATGTTAATAGTGAAGTGTTTATACCCAGCTTTGTCCAGACATTTTCCACTGGGTCACTCCTACTCTTACTCCAATACAAACCACTGAACAGGTTTCTTTTTTGTCATTCTCTTCACCTCTTGTGTTTTAGGTCTAGATTGGTGTGAAGACAATGGAGGCTGTGAACAGATATGCACAAGTCAGGTGGATGGGCCACTGTGCAGCTGCGTAACAGGGACATTGCAGGAAGACGGCAAGAGCTGCCGAGGTAACCGATCAAGGCGTTCCCTTGGGACGGGAAGCGCCTTCAGTGCCAGGAATGATCCATAAACTGCATCATGCTTTAAAAAAATCTTTTAAACATTCCTCTCTTTTATTTTAGCTTTCCCAGTATCTTATCCATCCTTTTTCAGCATTGTTAGAAACATATGAAGCTGGTTGATACCGAGTCTGACCCTTGGTCAATCTAGTCCACTGTTGTCTATTCTGACTTGCTGCAGTTCTCTAGCTCTGCCACCTGGGATCTGTTTTTAAGTGGCCAAAAGCTTGAACCTGGGACCTTCAGTATATAAAATATATCCCTTACAGGATGCAGAGTATGCTGAGGTCATTCCCACTCTTCATGCATTCAATTCTTTATGGCTGATCTACCTCCCTTTCCTACAAACTCGCGCGAGAAAATGCGATATTTCGTTCCGGATCGCGATGTTTTCCCCGTCGCGATCCGGAACATGGCGGCATGCAGCGCCTTCAGGTTAGTCGTCTGGAATCGGCCATGGATAGAAACTCAATATGAATAAAGACTTGCAACCCAGATGATAATAAGATGATTAGCTGGTGATATTTTAGATTCAAATCTGTCTCTAGTGGAGTCCTAAAGGAATAGTGACAGTGCTTGCAGCTAAGACAATATGCACCCACCCGCCAATTATGTTCTTATCAGAAAATGCCTTCGACAGAGTCAGGCTGTTGGTGCATCAAGTTCAGTATTGTCTACTCAGACTGGTAGCAGTTATCCAGGGTCTCGAGGCAGAGGTCTTTCGCATCACCTACTTTCCAGTCCTAATCATCCTACTACCCAATCCAACTGGAGATGTTGGGGATTGAACCTGGAGCCTTCTGCATGCCAAGCAGATGCTGTACCCCACAGCACAGCACCTCCCCACACACCCTCCTTGTTGCAGTAGAAAAGAGCAAGAGTCCAGTAGCACCTATAAGACTGGACTAGGTGCTAAAGGGTGCTATATCGATAGCTTAGCCGCCTTGGTCCCTCTGCTTGTTCACTCATATAAAGAGGTCAGCCAATGGCAGTCCAGTCTAGGGCATTTTCTTGTAGTTTCCCTGTCATTATGTAATGTTGAGATTCAGACGGCATCTTCTCTCTCTATATTTAAGAAGGGTTGTATTCTAAAAAGACTTTTTCTTAATATGTGATTGGATCTTCCGGTTTGAGGTGTCTGGGATTTTTTAATGGATTTGCTTTTGTTCTGATGATTCTAATACTGATTTAAAATGGATGGTTTTTATGTCTATCGCTTTGAAACGTTTTTTGTGAAAGGCGTTTCATAATTGTTTTAATGAACAAATCACTTCTACATACCTTGGCTGTAGGGTATTGGGTGGTATGGCCAGGAAAGAGGCACTCCGTCAGTCTCAAAGAGTTATTCCCGTCCTTCCCGCTCTAGTGTAGGGCTACATCAATCTACTCCTGTTTTCATACATTCTTATCTTGTATGTGAGATGGCTGTATTACATAGGGAGGTGATATTGATTATACTATTTGACACCTAGTTGGGCAGCTAAGCACAATATTGGGGAAGAGGTAAAAGTTGGGATCTTCTGTGCAGATGAATCAATAGCATTAAAGAATGACAGTGAATCAGTATAATTGATTGTCCTAATGAGACAGGAAGGGCAACATCCAGCTGTTTGTAATGGTACCAGTGTGTGTACTAGATTCCAGACCTCCCTATAGGTGCTAACATCTTGCATTTCCCACCCCATACAGATGCTAACCTCTACAGCCATGCCTCTGTAATGTCATATTGTATCTGTTTATCTTATTTCATCCTGCACTGGATTTTATATTTTGACTATCCAATGGCTGGAAGCATTTCCCACCCATGCAGAGTGAAACTTTTGCCTTTTTGGACTGAATCTTGTTTTTAGCTGGCCTCTCTTTGTAACACCCTCCCCCATCCTTTTGTTTTGTATCTATTAATCGGGCCTGATGCGCTCCTGTACTATTTGAAGACATGAGCTCTGACTCGTGCATTAGCTCATGCTGGAATAAATCTTGTTAGTCTTCAATGTGCCACTGGACTCCTGTGTTAAAAGTTTGTACTAGTTTGGGTCCGCCTTACAAGAAAGACAGACTTTACTTATTTTAAACATGGTTAATGGGTTTTCTCTCCCTCTCCCTCTCTCTCTCTCTCTCTCTCTAGCAACCAGCTCTTCAACGGGACCTCAAGCTGGGCTGCTTCCAGTCCTTGTTATCCAGCTATTGTTATGGTGTTTCATCTACAAATCAAACCCAACCTCATAATTCATTCCTGACCTTCTGTCTCAAGTACTGTAATTTACTTTAACCTTTCTAAGTCCCTGTAGGATAAACGCATGCAACCCCAAACCTGCCCTGTTGTCAATCATCAACATCTACAACCACCACCATTTTCACTTGTTGCTGCACTGGAGTCGTTGGGACTGTACTTAAATGGTCTTAATTCTAAAGGCGGCGTTAGCAATCAAATCCGGGAAAAACTTAACAGGGCACCAAACTCCTAAGCCATCAGGGATGTGACTGACACGACACGTAACTAATCGTTGATCCTGTATCTTCCTTTTTGGGTCTCCTATCTGACCTTCATTTTTAGAGCAATTTGGGAGGAATACATTTTATCTGTTACCTGATCTTGGAAGAAAAGGCAATGCGGGATGGAAAGTAGTTCAGAGTCTGTTGCCCTGAAATTTGAGAATCGTTCCTTGTTTGCACCTCTTTCAAAGGGCTTTCATCTTTGGGACTGAAATCTTACTCTAGCCGTTTTTGCCCTTCTGTGTGCTTACTGTGAACTTTCCACATGCAAGAGAGAATAATCATTTAAAAATCCTTTTGCAGAATGATGTTAACAGTTTACATCCATGCCGGTGAGCTGAAGGGATTGGTGGACATGGAAAACGTTGTGTGTCTTGGAAAAATTCACTTTGAACTGCTTGGGCTGCTGCGGGGGAGGGGGGGAACCCTTCCAGTTTCTTTCATGTACAGCAATCACAGCAGCGACTCAAGTCACAACTTACACCGTTCAATGTTTTAGAATTAAACTCGTGCAGAGATCAACAAGCAATTCATTTCTGGGACAGTCTGGTTCCTCCTAATATATTTGGTCGTATACCTTGCGAGATGGGTTTGGTTCCATGATTCTGGAAAGCCCTGCTTGGATTGGGGACAAATACATTGTCATACAATCAGATGTCACATTTCCGTGTAGCAACATCTCCACTGAAAGGGGAGCCACTGGTATAACCCGTGGCAGAGATATCAACAGCTTTGACAGGCTGTGGGCATATCCACACTGCAGAATTCCAGTTGCTCCCTGTTCCCAGGGCAACCGTGAGACAGCGATTCTGTAACGGGGTAGAAACAGGAAATTCTCATTTCTTCACCCTCTTCAGTTCCAAAGATTCTTTGGAGGAAGCCATTTCAGTTAAAGTGGCATAGAACCAATATAGATTCTAGTGTAGGAGAGATCGGTGTTTCAGCTGGAGCTACGCTACCATTGAACTATGCTTACATGAGGCCTTTTAACCCACTAAATAGCTCCACATTCAAGGGGTGGGTGGGGTTGGACTGCTGGGATGTGCCCTTTTCCCTCTTTGAGCCAGTCTTGGTGACCCTTCTGTTTCCTTTTTATTATACACTCGGCCAAATAATTTAAACATGGTTTATTCTTAAATAAAATGTTGTGTTCAAAGAATTTCATTTCCTGCTTGTTCTTGCTTCACATGGGGAGTTGAGGATAACCAGTTCTCCCTGTGTGGTCCTTGTAGAGATGATGGAAGTTATGCTGAAAATTTCTGCCCCTCCCTGTGCTCCTAGTTCATCTTCCTGACCCAGTCAAGGGTCCAAAACCTACAAAAACTTTGGAAGCCCTGAGTTATTCAGTGAGGCCACCTTGGCTCATTCTCTTATCCAATTACATGCTGGTAGAAAGTGCTGTCAAGTCATAATGGTCTTATGGTGACCCCTGCTGGAGTTTTCAAGGCCAGAGACTAACAGAGGTGGCTTGCCATTGTCCGCCTCTGCATAGTGACCCTGGCCTTCTTTGGAGGTCTTCCATCCAATTACTAACCAAGACCGACCCTACTTTGCTTCCGAGATCTGATGAGATTGGGCTTGTCTGGGCTAACCAGGTCAGGGTATACATGAGGCAGTATACTATTAAGGCTAGGCAGAATGTGAAAGATCCCAAAGGCAAAATATGCTGCTTTAAAATTAGAAGTGATTATAAAGGAAACAATCTATGTGGCATTAAAAGGCAAAAAGCACAAAAGGAGAAAAGAACAGGCAGGGACATATGGTTCTGTATTCATCTTCATCCCAAGCCATTATGAGTGGTAATATTCAGCACTTTGAATTGAGCTTGGGAGTAGAGGCAGCAGAAAATATCTTTAAAAAGTAAGAAGGATGGAAAGTACAAGGTCACAGGCATTTTCCTTTACTGTCTGGCTCAGCTGTTAAGCCAGACAATGAACTCAAAAGGTAGGTGAGTGTCAGACAGCCTTTGTTCAGACCAAATCAAAATAGAGTTGACCACATGCTCTGTCTTAAAGGAGGACAGCAAGAAACAATCTGTGCTTGGCTAACCTTAACTCATGGGAAGAGGTTCAGACAATGGAGTCTTCCAGCAAAATAAAAAGGCTTTTGGCGATTGGCTGTGTGATGTCTATATTTCAACCAAAAAGAAAGGGTTTAAGACTGGCCAGCTAGCCAGTCACAGAGAGTATTCAGATGCTGTTTTAAACTTGATAGGATGTGCTGTGGTCATAATCCACATCATATCTGCTATTGAATGATACAGCAGGAAAGAACTGAAAGGTTTCTGCTTTGAGCAACACCCACATAGCATCAAATGGATGACCTGAGAATGGAGCTTTGCAGGGGGGCTTGCCAACATGGCGCTGGTCTCGTTAGTTGACCATACTTTAAAAATCCAGCCAATAAAGGCTAGTGCTGCAGTAGCCCTTCCTGTATTCTTTACATAATATAAATATCACAGATCACTGTGGGGTTTGCATTGAATAAGTTCTTATCTCTGCATAAGTAAAAGTGTTCTTTATTTGTTTATGTTATTTACTGAGATGAAACAGGGACAGGTCAAAGTCCCCTAGGGGTTCTCTTCCTCTTGTTTAACTTTCTGAAACATATGTTAATGCTTCTGTTCTTGTTCCTGTGAATGGAGCAGATCAGAAATCAAATAAGTTACCATTACTTCACTCATATGTGACAGAGTAATAGACTCTAATGTAATATATTTTAAAGATTTTCATAAGGACAGAGAAGGAGAAATGGTGAGTGCCGTTCTGAGATAACCCAGGCAGCCTGCAGTAACACGTTCCAGTTTCCAGGCAAAGAATTAGTGGAGCGCCTCAGCATTTTGCAGATTGCTCGTCATCCCCCTTCCGTGCCTCTGTGGACTGAGACGGTAAATGCATATTACAAAGCCTTTGTGTCCACCATGGGTCCTGCTGACAGACTTTCTCTGGAAGTTAATTCCCAGGTATGTAGGAGTCTAATTTGGATCGGGGTCATGGCAGACGGGCTCGTGCCATTTTCCTGACCTGAAATGGGCCCAATGAGCCACTATTTGCCCCAGTGGGGAAACTTATATGCAGCCCACGGAAGTTTCCCCCCATGGTTCACCCAGGGCTTTTTTTCAGCTGGATCGCAGTGGAACGGAGTTCTGGCACCTCTTGAAAATGGTCACATGGCTGGTGGCCCCACCCCCTGATCTCCAGACAGAGGGGCATTTAGATTGCCCCCTGCGCTGGCACAGAGGGCAATCTAAACTCCCCTATGTCTGGAAATCGGGGCGGGGCCACCAGCCATGTGACCATTTTCGCCTAGAGTGATTTAAACTTTTAAAAACTCCCTCCTTGTTCCAGATGACCCAAAGTGACATCATTGTGCGGTCCTGAGTTCCACCACTGATTTCCACCACCTTTTCCCAGAAAAAAAGCCCTGGGTTCACCAATGCTGTTTCATTGGGAGGGCATAACCCCCACCCACACACACACATGAACACATCATGTTCCTGATCTACATCAGCCCCATGAGCATCTGGAACTTAAGTGACAAGCACATCTGTCTACAGGACTTTAACGTGTGATCAGGCCACCATTCATGATGAATGTTTCCTTTACAGAAGGCTAAAGGTCTTCCTCTCAAATACACCAGCCCCAAAAGGTGCCAGGGGTTGGACTCCTTGTTCTGATAGGCTCCTGAGAAGGCAGACAGCTTTTTCTACAATTGGGCCCCATGGCAGCCTGTGGGCTTGGGCTTTACTCCGATCATGCATATTTATAGCGAACACCTGGACCATCTCTTTACATCCTCTGCACTAATGGAGGTGGCTGCTGTATTTGAAATGGCTTTTAAAAAAAAGGTGAGAGGCTTTAAAAGGTCATTCAAGGACATATCAGATCTAACATCTTGAAAATGCAGATCAAAAAGCCAACTTCTTGCCACAAGCACATATACCTTCTACCTGAGCTCCTCTCTCATATTCCCGTAGATCTTCCATGTCTTCCACCACCAGCTTATTTAGCTCTGTCAAGATAACATCTAAAGCCTGAAACACACAAGAGAGCCCTCCCGACATTTAGATGGGAGAAAAAAGTAAGGGAATGAGCTGATCCAGGGAAAGAAACAAGCATAAATCTAGGCCTTTCTGAAGAAACTGCAAATGCTTCATACATGCCATGCGCCCCCACAAAAAACTAAAACAAAAAAGAAATAGAAGGGCAAAAAGAATCTGTTTCTGTAACAAAAGGAGTGGCAGCTAGTTGAGTTATTTGAGACAAAGCAATATCCCATCAGATTAAAAGTCAAACGAATATGCCAAAGACTGGAGAAATGCAAAGTGCGTGTCCTGCCAATCATTTACATTTTAAGATCAGTCCTTTAAGGCGCCTTGCACTACAAGTAAAATTTAAACTTGCTTATTCTACTGCCATCTACTGCCTGACTTGGTATACGCACCAGCATTTTTACAATAATTTCCTTTCGCCGTGGCTTTTCCTCCCTAACAACGATAACTGTATTCGACCTTGGAGTATCAGAATGCCACCGGGTCTACAGAGTCAACATTCTGAAACAGCTGTGACAAAATCTTGGGGAGCAGCATCTCTTTCCCACAGGCTAGGTGCAATGTTTATGGTAAAATGGCATCATTTGCAATAGCTAAGAAAAATAGAGGGCTTTTAAAAGGTCATTCAAGGACATATCAGGACTAACATCTTCACTGTGTTAATGGATTCTGGTATCTAGGAAATGAGAATGTCCCTTTTTAAAACTTCCTTAAGGCTTGTAAACAAATCATGTTCTACTCTTTGGTTGAACCTTCCAGGATAACTGATGCTCACCCTCAGCTTCAGGCGCTTTTCTTCTACTGGGCAGTTAGAGGTAAACAAGAATCTACTGGAGATAACTGAGGGTTCTTGGCATATAAGAAGGGCAAACTTGCCTTTAATTAGGGCTATTTAAAACACTTTTCAACCTCTCCCCTGGTATGCACATGTGAAAAGCAGCAGTTTCCAGTGCACTTTTAACAGGTTTCGGAACAAATCGATAGCCCTGAAGGAAGGTCAGTTTGCAATGGCAGTCCACCCTTCCTGCAATGGCAGCCCAGAGCATGTCTGATTTGAGCCTTACTCTATTTGGGGCTGCACAACCTTCATCACTAGGAAACGGGCAAAAAATGTGCTGGGGGTGGGGGAGCTCTTTTGAGTTAAATCATCATTCAATATTGGCTTATATGCAGACATCAAACATTTGGCTCTTCCCTTCCCCACATACATACATAAATTGTACAGCTGAACTATCGGCCTAGGGCCCCCAGCTACGGGGTTGGTGGAAAGTGCCGTCAAGTCATATTCAAGGCAAGAGACTAACAGAGGTGGCTTGCTATTGCCTGCCTCTGTGTAGAGGCCCTGGTATTTCTTGGAGGTCTGCTATCCAATTACTAACCAAGGCAGACGCTGCTTAGCTTCCAAGATCTGATAAGATTGGGCTTGCCTGTGCTATCCAAGTTAGGGCCCCTAGCTATGAGCCTAGTGCAATGGCAGTATTATCATAGCATTTTGAAGGTTAAAAAGAATTTCAGGATTTTTTAAAATGGGGATCTGTTTTAATAGGGAACAATACTCTGTGATTAGCAAAAAAAAGTGGGGGGGACACACGCTCTCTTGAGTAATCTCTCACTGTTACATATAATCCTTTCCCTTAATAAGCCTAGTTCCCGTCTGGGTGAAAGAGAGGCTGTGCAATTCCTCTGTCTGCTACAGAGCAGTGAAGCTATGAGACAGCCAAAATAATCAACATCAAAAATATGAACCAACTTACCACCTCGGTAAAAGCTTTCAGATGGAAATCTCTCAGGGGAATGTTTTCAAAGGTAGCTTGCTGCTGCTGCTGAATGCTAAAGAACTGCCGAAGAAGAATATCGAACATCAAACCTGGAAGGCAAAGGTAGGTGAGGGAGATTGTAGGTAAGATGTTAGCAAGTCGCGAGGCGACCAACATACTGAAGAGTTACACATTCTTCCTGCCCACCACCTGCAAAAAAATCAATCAATGGAGCTTAATGAAAGTATTCCAAAGAACCCAGCACTCAGGGATTTCTTTAAGGGATTCGTAAAAGCCTTCCAAGGGAGTCTGCTAATCGTATCAAAACTAGTTTAACTTCCCTTGAAGTTCTATGGATTTTTTTTTGCTTGAGAAAGAACCTCTAAATTTGCTTTGAATTTCACTTGAGAGTAAGTCCGCCAACAAGCGAAGGAGGGGTGGTACCTCCCTAGAATTTCTGACTGCCCTAAAACTTCATTAGTTCTTTCACTCAAGAGGAACTCCCAAACTTCACTTTAGGAATGGAAGGACGAGTCAAATTCTTTTTTCTTCTTGTTTGAGTTCAAAATCTGAAGGTTTGAGTCTGGGGTTGTTGTAACTGGGCAAGAAGGAAGATTTCCACGTTCTTGGGTCCCTGAAATCTCCTCGTTTTCTCTAAAGCAGCCATGTGTGTGTGATTTATTTTTTGTTTTCAAAAACAGTATAGTTTGCTTTTCAATCAAACGAAATGTTGTTGTTACAAATATGTGGGGCAGGTATGCCCATGATCTCTCTGATTCCAGCCTGGCATCAGTCGTTCACATTTTGGCAGCCTTCCTTGAAAACATAATCAAAGATCACATCTTCGCCAGCCATTTTTAAGTGTTTGCACAAGGCTTACTTGGACCCCGGGTTTTAAATAAGCTGAAGCCGCTGTGATTTTTTCCCCCAAAATTGCAGACCTCCTGCTGCCTGCTAACTGCTCAGTACTTACTATCTAAAACCATGCTTGAGTGCTCCTTCTCAGAAAACCTCGGGCCTGGCAAACTCATCTTCCCTATCAAGCGTTCCAGAAGAAATATGTCAATAAGTTGTTTAGCAGCAAACTTGGCAACCTGTGGGAGGCAGAAAGAGAAACCCACGTCATGTTACTAAAGGAAAAGAAACCATTCTGCAGCAGCTGCCTTGTAAGATTTCTCGCTGCTCAGGGAGATAAGAGAGGCTCTTCTAGCGGCTGTGCTTTTGTGTGAGCGATCAAAAAACACAAGGTCAAGCTGCCCAGCTTTGTGCAAAAGGGCTTGGATTTCAAGATCCACCCCCCCCCCACAAGTCAGGGGTCCCCAATCTGGTGCCCTCTGACACCTTTCCTGGAGCCCACCAAATGTTTTTAGAAAGTGGATGGAGCTGGGTACGTCTTCTGCCCAGCAGGGTTTCTTCTTACAATCCACTGGAAATACGGCCTGTAAACTGCCGCTGCTTGAAACAGTGATGCATTACTATTAGATTTATGTATAACTTTGATCCCTGACATTTTGTGCTTGGCTCCACCTCCTACATCAGCTATATGTTCTTGCACCTACTACCCGTGTCAGAATTCCAAAGATGCCTGCAAGCTCAAAAAGGTTGGGGAATCCTGCCCCAGATTATAGAAATGTGTCCATTCCTTGTCTATTTTTGAAAGAAACTCCCCAAACTCTATACCCATGGTAGTCTATGATGACTTTTTCCGGGGCCACAACTGGAGAGAGCTGCAGTGATTACCAGTAGGTTTCTTACAATGGTCTCCAGCTGAAGTGGAGTTTGAGCAATGAGCTCGAGTTGTACTTATATCTGACTGATTTTGTAATAAGCATTATGTTTTCAGATTAACAGGAAAGTTTAACTGTGACATGGCATTTAACTGTTATGGTTACACACCATTGCTGGGTAACGTTCCGTCTGTTTAAGTGACAGCAAAGTTATGGCACAGCTTTCAGCTTGCTTCTTACCAGAAATCTGAATAAATGTTCTGAGTTTGTAAGAGACAATGATGCGTGGTAGACCAAATGGCACAACGTAAAATTGTTAATGAACTCTACTTCCTCAGCCTTATGTTCTATATGCCCCCTAAACTTTTTTTCTGTCCTTGAGGTTAGTGACTTCAGGGACAGAGAGGGAAGGTTAGATCCTATCAGCTTTTCTGCTGGCCCGTTCTGAATTTTTGTCCCCAAAAGCCATGCTGGGATTGAGATCCAAGCCAGAAGTGACGAATTACACTTGAATGGCAAGCGAACAGACTCACGCGTATTCCTCCCTGTTCACTTGCACTCCATTTGCACTCCACTCGATCACTATGTGCAAGTGAACACTATGTGATCGAGTAGAGTGCAAGTGAACAGGGAGGAATACATGTGAGTCTGTTCACTTGCCATTCAAGTGTAATTAGTCACTTCTAGCTTGGCTCTGAAATACCCACATGGACAAAAAGCTGTGGAGGATGGGACTGCAATGAGAACAGGAAATTGGGTGAGATTATGTCTCCTTTCTCCTGCATCAGGGAAAAAGCTAATGATCCAAGCCAGAAATCCCTGAACTACTGATTTCTTTCTCCGGAGCCACGTCAATTCCATGCAACTTGGCGCAAACCAACTAGCAGCAGGTCTGAAAACTTACATGAGGTGTGGCTTCCCATCTTTTTTTTTTTTTAAACAAGTTTCTAGCTCTGAAAAGTCTGATATCTTCCAGGCATTTTTGATGAAGCCAAAGAAACAGAGCCTTCTACGAAGCTTCAAACGCTGGGATACAGCTCTCTCTAAATGATGCTGAATTATTTTATCTCGGCCTGTTTCCACTTCTAGTCTTTCCTTCTTCAGTGCTTCCTTGCAAAGATATTCCAAGGGAGCAACAACAGCAAACTAAGGGCCAAGCTACAAGTGACAAATGACAGTTGAATGGCAAGTGAACAGACTCACGTGTATTCTTCCCTTGACGTGATCAAGTGGAGTGCAAGTGAACAGGGAGGAATACACATGAGTCTGTTCACTTGCTGTTCAAGTGTCATTCGTCACTTGTAGCTTGGCTTTTAAATGAACTTGGCATTTAAATGAACTTGTGTTAACCAATTGCTGCATTATACAGAAGCTACAATAATTAACGTATCATTTATTTTAATACAGAATCTGGGTTTCTATGATGCACAATTTTAAGTAGGGGTGTTTTGAAATACATCAAGTTCTTTCTCCTGTGCCAAGCCATAGGTTTTGATTTGCTTCACACTTTAAAAGGAGAACTTAAAATGCCCCTTGGATGCTGCTGACATGCCTAAAAAGGGAAATGGTTTGGTTGGGCACCAGGAAGAAAAATTGACGGGCAGGGTAAACACTTGTGGCACATGATTTATAGATTACACCCTGTCATGTAGCAGGGAACTCAACATGCATAGTAATGGTTTCTAATAAGGGAAAAGGGCATTACAGTTTTATGTAGCTCTTTGCTGACGTACATGAGGAGATGCTTGTTTGTAGAGATTGCCTTGGCAGGAGAGGGGAGGTTGACATACTGTTGCCTGATATGCAAATAAATGAAGACAAGTCTCTGCATTGTAGCTGACTCTTACAGCAATCTTTCCCCCCCTTTTCTTTCTGTCTTTCTGCAAGTAATTAGAATGTGAAGGACAGAGCAGAACTGAGTGATATGCCTTTAACAGTGAGATGAATCTCAAAGAGAATTGGTGCCAAACAGACAGGGGAGGGCAGCGGGAGAGGTGAACTAATTCAGTTTAGCAAGCAGAAGGAAGCATGCAATCTCTGCCACTCTCAGGGAGCAATTAGAAGCAATGATATTCACATTATTAATGGCAATTAATATTAAACCTGAAATTGCAGCTGGAAGCCAAAAGAGCTCTACAGAGGGTGAAGGGGAGAAACGCTCCAGGAGGCATCGATTGAATTTGCTCTCAGAAGGGCAAAAATTTAACATCTTCGTCCTTTGTCACCAAGACGACCCACCTCCCCCGCCCAGCCACTGCTAGCGTTTCTTCCTGCAAAGAGTTTTTCATTTTAATCTGCAAGGTGGAAGACCCCTTGTTCAGTGGAACGTGTGGTGTTGGTTCACTCTGTCGAAAATTTCTGATCAAAGGTGGGAGGTATGCACCGGACATTAGCCTGTCAGCCACCCAGTGTGCTTGCACAGTTAGAGGTCCCTTGGGGTAACCACACTAGCCCGGGCAGTCTTTTCATTTCCTCCTGACTGAAAGCTGTTCTAAAATCTCTGGCACAAGTTCTCCCAACAGGCATCACCTCGGCTTCCATCTATACTTAAATTGCCTTTGGGCAAACGGGAGCAGAAAGATAAAGGAAAGGAATTGTGTGCTTTGCCTACTTCTAGGGCAACCGTGGACAACTGGGGGCCAAACGAGGGTAGCCAGAGCTGGTGAAATATAAGCGAAGACCTTTTTTTGATAAGGTACAGCTTCATAGTAGCATGTCACACAACCTTTCACTCACATACAAAGATCTGAGGGTGGACTTTTCCCCATCAGGTTTTTGCTCCCACTCAGCTTCTTAACTGCATCTAATTTTTCCCCTCTCTTACAAACAGCATTCTTTGTTCTCCCGGTTTTTCTTCAAGTGTTTCCCATGTTTCTTCAAACCAATGTGGTCTGAAAAAACATGGGGAGACTCAAAGGAAAAACAGAAGAGCAACAGATACTGTGAGTAATAGCAACAACAACAACATTCGATTTATATACTGCCCTTCAGGACAACTTAATGCCACACTCAGAGCGGTTTACAAAGTATGTCATTATTATCCCCACAACAAAACACCCTGTGAGGTGGGTGGGGCTGAGAGAGCTCTGAAAGAGCTGTGACTAGCCCAAGGTCACCCAGCTGGCTTCAAGTGGAGGAGTGGGGAATCAAACCCGGTTCTACAGCTTAGAGTCCCACGCTCTTAACCACTACACCAAACTGGGTGTAGTTAAGAAACCATGCTGGAGCAAAAACTTAGTGCAAAAGGCCTAATTCCAGGAAAAAGAATTGTGAGTAAATTATTCTAGCACATTTTCAGGACTGGGCCTGACGCCCCTCTGTTCTGCCTGCTACATCCACCTCAGGCCTCAGAAGTGAGGTGACCTTAAGTCTTCTGATACTTCCCAGCCTCTCTCCCCCCTTGCTTCAGAGGAGAGGTACAGAGCTGCCTTCACTGGCTTCCCCACTCCCGCTTTTAAATGCTGTAGCACGTGCCTCCAAAGCTGATGGAGTCCCACCCCCCTCGCACAAGAGAGGCTGTTCTCTTATAGGAACTAGCCCACTGCCATGCCATTCCCACCAAGCCTAGCCTCCAGGCCCCTCCCCCTTCATTGCCCTTATAGGGCAAGAGAATGGCCAGGTATGGCGACAGCACACTCCTCCCTCCATGTCCCCAACCCACCTCTCAGGTAGAACAGTAAACACCCAGAATAACAAGCTCATACCATGCCAAGACCATGGCCATACAGCCCGGAAAATCTACAACAACTAACCCAGAATGATGGCAGTCCTTTCGTTCCCTGTTTGTCCCCCCACCCTCCACCATGGTGGATGATGATTGGGGCAAATCCTTAGCCAGCCCCTCTCCCCACTCTTCCTTCCCCGAACTTCATGCAGAAAAGGAGGGGGCTCTTAGAGGGCCAGCTTGTCCTGCCTGATTCTTGGGGGAACTGTAGGTCTTGCTTCTCCCTATGGTAGCTTCCATTCAGGGAGGCTGTTGGTAGCATCTCCACCACACACACCTGGCAAATTAGTTCAAGAACTTAATTCAGAAAAGGGATAGGGAGGAACCACAGACTTTACTACTATTTTGGTAAATATTGAGAGACCATAGACTTCGCTACTATTGCTATAAGTATGATCCTATTTGGTAGTTCCTATGTTGTTTAATATGTCAGTCGCAGAATTGCTTGTGCTCTGTTTCAACATTTCTTCAGCTCTGTATTGGATTTCTGCTGGTTTTTAAATCTTTGCAAACTCCGATTACATGTTTATTGAAATGTCTTCAATATTGACTGTACTGACTGTGTGATCCACCTTCACTTTCAGTGAGAAAGGCAGACTCTAAATAATGTAGATAAATAAATAAATAAAAATAAAGCAGTCATAGAGACATTCATCCAGACTTGTGTTGGGAAGTTTTGGATTCAAAGCTGCGACACTTGTTGGATGATATTGTTTTCTTTCTTTCTTTCTCTTTCTTTCTTTCTCTTTCTTTCTTTCTCTTTCTCTTTTTTTCTCTTTCTTTCTTTCTTTCTTTCTTTCTTTCTCACTCTGCTCTTCTGACCTATCTTAGGTAGTATTCATCAAACTTAACTGAAAATATGAGGAAGAATGGAAGAATTCAGGTCAGAGAGGGTTAATATGTAAACGGCCAAAAGGCTTTCTTATAAATTGCCCAAATTCTCATGGCCTGAACTATAAATTTGTTTAAAATGAGTCTATCGTGAAGGGTTGTTCTTGTGAGATAAAAAAAAAACAGTTCAGAAAATACTACACTACGCTTATAGGAAATGGGCTACAAATGTGATCGTTAATTCTGGTGGGTAGCCTCATTGGTCTACAACAGAAGATCAAGATTCAAGTCCAGTAGCACCTTAAAGACCAAGGCGATTTTGGTTTTCAGTTGAAAGCCACGTGGGGGTGAGACACCCATTCCATTCTGATGGCTAGATTTTAAGAATGTCCCAGAATGAAAGTGTGTCGGCTGCCAACTTCATGACTTCTCAGCCTTATTGGACTAGGTATGAGATAAGTGTTCCACATTACTGCTCAAACGGTAGGAAAACAGAGGCTGTCTCCTGAAGCTGAGAAGGCATGTGGACTTGGAGTCTACCTGCTGTTGCTGGGGTTTAATAATTTCATCAGAACATTCTCCAAGGACAGAGTGAACTACGCCCTTGGCCTCCTCCTCAACAGGGAACGAGACGATCCCATCGAACATTTCTTCCTCCAGTTCTTGATGTGCCTTTTGGATCTGAGTCAAGGAAGAAAAGGACACACAGCAATCAAAACCTTAATAGCCTCTACTCTCACCCACACCCATACATTTGCAAGTGGGCGGCTTGTTGTTACTCACCACTGCTGGCGAAGCTGCATGGAACGCTTCTTTCACTATTTCATCTGTCCTGTTGAAAACAACAGCCCGGTTTAGGTGGTCATTAGCAAAATCCTGCAAAGTTTCTATGGCTACTTCAGCAGACAAACCACTTTCTGCTTTCGCTAACGAGCGGTGGAAATTCTCCATGTCTGCCAGAAGCTGTTGTCTGGGAACCCTGAGCAAGTCAGTAATCAAATCAAAACATGGCCATGATTTTTTAAAATTTCATTGACCCCTTTGCTATTCAATTTCTACATCAGCTCCATGGTACAAGTTTTGTCTAACCCAGACTTTCGTTTGCTTAAAGTAAAAAGACAGATATCTGCTTTACTATATGCAGATGATACAGCCATTTTATCCCATTTTGAAGTTGGCCTCAGAAGAGCCCTTCAGGCTTTTACACTATACTACAAGGAGGAACAGCCAATAACAACTTTTCAAAAGACTAAAATCTTAATTTTTGCCAAGAGAGAGATGTCAAACTTAGAGGGCAGATTGATGGACATGCTATAGAACTGGAGAGTGCCCTCAAGTCATAGCTGACTTATGGCAGCCCCTAGTGGGGGTTTCATGGCAAGAGACTAACAGAGGTGGTTTGCTACTGCCTGCCTCTGCAACCCTGGTCTTCGTTGGAGCTCTCCCATTCAATTACTAACCAAAGCCAACCCTGCTTAGCTTCTGAGATCTGATGAGATCAGGCTCACCTAGGCTATCCAGGTCAGGGTATAGACCTAGGTGTAGTGTTCAATCTTTTTTGAGGACGACGTCTCTGCTTGAAGACTACAATGACTTTACTACTGAAAGAGCTCACAGATCCCCAGCTCACAATATAGTAGCCCCGCCCCGAGGTGCCTGCTGGTGGTGGGCAAGCTACGAGAACTTGCCCCCTCCTGCCAATCACTGGCCGACCGGCAGACAAGGGGGAAAATCCCCAGGAGTTTGCACCTGGGAACCCTACTTGTCACCTCCCATCAGCAGAGGAGCAAACCACCACCAGTGAGCATCTGGGAACCCTATGTTTTACATCAAAAGTGATATCACCAGAATCCTTCAAGAGCGTGCATGCAAGAACTGATCGGGACCTGTCCACTGTCCCTCCCATCCCCCACTGTCAAGGTAAGAGGGGCTGGCAACCCTTTGGGCAAACAGGAGCAACTGGGCCCAGCAGCCACCATGGTGCAACTGGGCCATAGTTTGAGGCTGCAAAGGAAAGGGAAAGCTAAAGACGGCAGGGCCCAGATAAAGTTAAGGTGGCTGGAGCATGGCAAGGAGAGAAGGAAGCAGGAAAACAGGAGATGCTATGGGGTCTCCTAGGGAAGGGAAAGAGAAAATAGTGAGGAAGGGTTAACAGAGATGCACTTCACAAGTCCTTGCTGGTCTCTCACTTTTACCTGACTAAACTCATTGAAATTAGTAGGCTTAAAAGGTTGTAATTCTGTTTAGGATTGCACTGCAGATCTTTTCTAAATAACAGGGTTCGGAGTCTGAAAAATAAAATAAGTATAGCAGGCAATGATGGCTCTATAGCCCTGCCTCCCATGAAGATAGTTTCAAGCAGGTAGCCATGTAGGTCTGCTGCAAAAGACCAAAACTGGGGTCCAGTGGCACCTTAAAGACCAACTAAATGTCCAGGGTATGAGCTTTCAAGAGTTAGGGAGCTCTGACTCTCGAAAGCTCATACCTTGGAAATCTAGTTGGTCTTTAAGGAGCTACTGGACCCTAGTCTTGCTCTAGTCCTACCTCCACATCTTTAAAAGGCTAGTAAGCAGGGCTTTTTTTCCAGCTGGAACGCAGTGGAACGGAGTTCTGGAACCTCTTGAAAATGGTCACATGGGTGGTGGCCCCGCCCCCTGATCTCCAGACAGAGGGGAGTTTAGATTGCCCTCCGCGCCATGGCACGGAGGGCAATCTAAACTCCCCTCTGTCTGGAGATCAGGGGGCGGGGCCACCACCCATGTGACCATTTTCTCCAAGGGCAACCCGCTGAGTTCCACCACCTTTTTCAAGAAAAAAAAGCCCTGCTAGTAAGTGATCAGTATTGAGTCTTTCCCGTAATATGCGTTACCAGGCACATTCTCCCTCACCCTCCGCGCACATGCAGTGCAGCTGCAGAAGAGCGATTCTGAGTGTCAGGTACTTTGAGGCAACAATTTGAGCTTCAGCACCTATAATCTAAACCTTGGGGGAGAACATGGCCTTTTCCATTGCATGTGTACTTTGTTTCATTTTGCAGAGGGGGAAAAATCATTTTAAATTTCATGATGACAGCCAAGCACGCAAAAGCTAAGATCAATTATAATCTGGCACGGTAAAGTGGTTCAATAATTCTCAAAGTAAATAAAAGGTGTTTTCATTACTCACTTGGATTTTTCATTTTCACCTTTTGAAGGTTCCCTCCAAGTAAACTTCAATAGTTGCAGTTTCTGACCCTGCAAAACAGAAGGGAAGGGGTGGGAAGGGTTTCTTGCCTGTAGACAAATCTCCAAAACAAAACAAAAACAGCCGAAAGGGCAACCTTGACTGATAAAGTATATCATCTAATATAGGGGGATCATAGACATTCAGTCCTGCATGGAAATCCTAATTCCTGATGTCTGTAAACTGGCTCTGAGAGAAAAGCACTCTGCCCATGTTCAAAAGTGTAGCCACCACTGGGTTCTTTTTAGCTCAGCAATGATTAAAAACAGGAAACAGACCTCTCAGCTTTGGCTCATAGTTGTAGCCTAACAAAGACTCTAATGCCAGAGATAGATGTACATATTGCCATTGTCTCATTCTTCAAGAAGGTTTTCCCTAAATCATTATTTTATATGCTACAGTACACAAAGTGTGATATACCTCATCATTTCAGTATATTTTGTTCTGACTGCCTCTTTGATTTAAAAGGTCCCATACTCATTTTTAACACTTTGACCTTAGTGTGCAATACTTGGCAGACAATTTTGCAGAGGTCCATCAAATTTAAAAACATTGCTTTGCCTGGTGATCCACACACACACACACACCCAAATCCTGCAACATCTACTAGTCAAAGGCATGCTGTCTCCAAATATGGAGACTGTATCTGCTAATAGTGTACAGCTAGGCATCTTTTCCATGAAATTACCAAGCCCCCTGGAAATGTAAAGAGCACAGGCCACTGGGAAAGTCTTCTGCATGGGAGGGAAATGAAAAACTGTGTCTTCCTTATCTCTCGCCTCTTATATGCCGGTAAGTCCTTGCACACAATCTTCCCACAGCCATCCAAAGGTCTCCTGCTCTGACCCCATCCTTCCCCCCTCACTGCCTCTTATGCCTGGAATTGCATCCCTTCAGAAACTAAGCCTAATTACATGAAATTAGAATGAACAGCTGTTCTTCCTTTGTTTATCCCCACTTCCAACTTCCTGTTATCTCCCGGTGGCCGTTGGAAGGACTTCCCAATGGATTCTGTCCACCATCTTGGGGGGAATGGGACGATTCCCTGATGGGGGGGGGGAAGACTTCCTGTTACCTTGTGAAAAAGTGAGAAGGTTTCCATGAGGACCGTTCTTTCGCTAGTGCCTTAAAGATTAATGCATCAGTACAGAAACAGGGATTCCAGGTTATCAGTTCCTATAGAGATCAGAAGAACAAAGCAGGGTTCAACCTGGTGACTCAAAAGGACAGAGTACATGCAGTATACTTTATCTGACTGTTGTTTGCAGTCTGAACTTGTAATGTTTTGATAATGGTTTCAGGCAGGGCTTTTTTTTCAGCTGGAATGCGGTGGAATGGAGTTCCAGCACTCCTTAAAAATGGTCACATGGCCGGTGGCCCCGCCCCCTGATCTCCAGACAGAGGGGAGTTTAGATTGCCCTCCGCACCACTGAGCGGCGCAGAGGGCAATCTAAACTCTCCTCTGTCTGGAGATCAGGAGGTGGGGCCACCGGCCATGTGACCATTTTCGCCGAGGGTGATTTAAACTTTAAAAAGCTCCCCCCTTGTTCCAGCTGACCCAAAGTGTTGTCATTGTGCGGTCCTGAATTCCACCACTGAGTTCCACCACCTCTTTCCCCAGAAAAGAAGCCCTGGTTTCAGGATTCATGGCCCTTATTTTTTCTGTCCCAGCTTCATGACTTGCTTATCAGATTTGTATAGAAACCAGCCCCACAGTAGTCAATGGTAGAAGGCAGTGGGCAATGGATCTAAAGGGAGGAGGGAGAGACTTGGAAACCAGCCAGGGAAGCTTGCTGAAATAGGAACATTGGATGTGCCTCTCTGCTAGAGGCAGCTTCCGTAGAAGAAACACTGCTGAATTTTAATGAGTCCCAGTTAGAAAGACATACTATAAATGAAAATGAAAATGATGATAATAATAATAAGAAGAGGAAGAATTGGTGAGGGACCAAAAATTCCAGCCCAAACATCTAGTGAACTGTGGAAAATAGAGATGATGGTGACGATGATAACGCTGATAGTGGTGATGATGGTTATATAATGGATACAACCAGGCACAACTGTCTTGTTTCTATTTTTCTTTTGCAGAGGCAAATCTGATGCAAATTGATGCAAATCTTTAACAAATCTGTTAAAGGCGGGATTTGCATGCTGAAAAGATTCTTTTTTGTGGCTTGGTATCCTAGCGGGGGGGGGGGGGCGGGGGGGACTCCACGTGTGTCCACTAGAGAGAGCTGTTTTTCAGCCTGCTTACAATATTTTGTAAGTTTGATGATGATCTGAAACCCAGCCAGTGTTTTTCATTGCAAACACAAGCCCCTTTTCAAGGTAACGTCTTGGCATTTCAATTAGAGTTGGTAAGATGGAAACACGGGGGGGGGGATATTTCCCCAGTTTTGCTATCCCACATGGAGGATTTGTGCATGTGGAGTAGCAAAAGCGGGGGGGGGGGCTCCCCCCAATGCTGTTTTTATGTAGCAAAACAGCTTTGGGGGGAGTCAGGAGGAGCCCTTCCTCTCCCCCCCCCCTGGTTTGGTGTCTCTCTCTTTTTAGAAGCCATTCCCTGCAGCAGCTGTGTGGCTGCAGGGATCATGATGCGGTTCTGGGGAAACCTAGACCAAGCTCATTGCAAACACAAAGGTGTAGTTGGGCCCTGAGTGAAGGAAAATATGGCATACAAGCAAGCAGTCATTTTCTAATGCAGTTAAAAGAGGAAAATGCATACCTTTTATTAACAGCAGAGATCAAATCAGCCCTTGTTTATTGAGTTGGAGCCACACTGATCAAGACAATCACTCTGATAACCATATTCTGTGAAAGGTGTGTGCTGGTTGTGCTTGCGTTGCTAGGCTGAGTGTTTGAGGTAGTTAATGTGCAGTTAACTCAGCTGTTTCCCAGAAGGGAATTCACAAAATACTCCAGGAACCTGTTCAAGCATAACATTAGCAGGATAATATCCATAAGAAGCTCTTCCTGTGCACTGTAATGAATGGGAATTGTCCGGGTTGTAAGGAACTGTATGTCCTTCTGAATGTTACTGAAAGGAACTTCATAAGGCTAGGGGCACGGTGTGTCTGTGTGCTCATTTTAAAATACATCACTAATACTATAGTCCTGGCTAGCAATTAACATTTAAGACGGCGTCATATTTGGAGCAAATCGCAGAGCGCTAACTTTATGCATCTTAGCTGAGCCCTCACATTTTTGTGTGTCCTGGCTCATACACAGAAAATTTTAAGCATGAAAAGAACACCACAACCAATTAAGAACATGTCACATTTGTATGTAACAACATGATCTCTGGCAGCTAGGGTTCCATCCCAGCTGCCCGCTGGTGGCAAGCAAACTCCCAGGGGTTTGATTCCTTGCCTGCAGATCTGCCAGGAGGTGGCAAGCCCCTTGGAGGTCGCCCACCACTGACAGGTGTTGGAATATAGGTTGCAAGGTATGACATTCAGTCATTAGGGGTTAATGTGTTTACCCAGTGTACTCCCTGTTTGTATTGACCTGGAAGGAAACCTGGGAGAGAGCTAATCGCCTTATCTATCTGAAAGCCAGGGAAACTGAGAAACTACTATTAGTTAATAGGTCAGGTGACATCCTCTCTGGGGCTTTTTTTCTGGGAAAAGAGGTGGTGGAACTCAGTGGGTTGCCCTCGGAGAAAATGGTCACATGGGTGGTGGCCCCGCCCCCTGATCTCCAGACAGAGGGGAGTTTAGATTGCCCTCCGCGCCACTCCAGCGTGCCACAAACCCACATCCAACTCAGGCTTAGGCTGACCCTCCCCTACCCCGAGGTAAAACTTCTCCTCTCTAAGCCTATGAAGCTGTATATTGGGCTGGGAAGCCTCTGGTAGCATGGTTGATGTTAAGCTCCAACTCTCCTTCTTGTCCTACCCTTGTAACTCACGCAACAGGGCATTTATCTGCATGTGCACTCGTGGCCAACATTCATTTTGACACGGTGGGCATCTGCCAAGGTCTGAGGCCAAGCAGAGGACCCACTGCCACATAGAAATGGGTGGCCCAAGTGCTCCCTCTTTCCAGCTGGGATAAGCGCTTGGAGGGAGTGAAACAACTTGCAGGTGTCAACCAGAGACATGGTGCCACAAACCCACGTCCAACTCAGGCTTAGGCTGACCTTCCCCTACCCTGAGGTAAAACTTCTCCTCTTTAAGCCTATGAAGCTGTATACTGGGCTGGGAAGCCTCTGGTAGCATGGTTGATGTTAAGCTTCAACTTTCCTTCTTGTCCCACCCTTATGAACTATTAAAAATGGTTACCCAGCGGGACAGATCAGGGGTTTGCGCTTCCCTTTAGCAGAAACTGGCACACAAGGCTTGGGGAGGTTCAAAATGCAACTGAAGGTTTATTTACAGTAGGTAAAGTCAGAGGGCAGGTAGGCAGGTGTTTGAACTGAAGAAACAAAGGTTTTTGTACAGGAACTTCACTAGTGTGAGGCACAAAACACTTGGAATAACACTAGGTTGCTGGCTTCTTTCAGAGATTGACACTGCTTCAAAGAAGTTACACTTTATATACTCAAACACCAACACAGCGCGACTTTCCCTCCTCTCCAGACTTAAGACAAACCCTTCCTAGATACTGGGCAGGCGTTATAGTTATGAGCTATGACCCTGTTCCTGGCACTGAAGGGGAGACTCCTCTCTACCCACTTCCTTTGCCCACTATAATTCCCAGATCTCTCAAGTCTAAACAGGAGCTAGTGCTGGTTTTCCCCACTTCAGTCCTAGGACTAAAAGTGTTTCATAAACATTACTTCCTCTCACAGAGGATTCTCTGGCTGACCCTCTCTGGTCTAAAGCCAGGCTCCAGCTCCCTTTCCCTCTCTCGTTTACCCTCCAACTCCAACTGACAGCTTCCCCAAATTCCATCCCCAACTGCCATTTCAGGCTAGCCACATGGGGGAGGGAGGAGTAAACAATCATACTTTCACTTCTGGAAATCTCAGCATCTGAAGCTGAGTCTGTCACAGGGGCCACCAGCCATGTGACCATTTTCAAGAGGTTCTGGAACTCCGTTCCACCACGTTCCAGCTGAAAAAAAGCCCTGTCCTCTCTAAAGGTCAAGAAGAAGCAGATTCTCCATATCGCTCATGTGGTCTTTGTAGAGTCAAGATGTAGGAAATAGAGTTCTTTGTTTTTGTAGGAATCCTTTTAACCATAGTGTGTGTGTGAGAGAGAGAGAGAGAAAGAAAGAATAAAAAGATTCCACCTTCCCTTTTCTCCCTTCTGGTACACTGAGCTTAGAGCAGCCAGCATGTGAGGGATATCCCAGAAAGTATCTCAAAAATCAAAGAACAAATTCTTAACATGGTTTTGTTTTATGGAGAAATCTAAGACAAGAAACGACAGAATACAGAACACAAAGCAAAGATATAGTTTCTTGCTAACAAAACAACTTCCGAGATTTCGGACATCCTGCTCCTTGAAGATACCTTACCTTTCCACAGCAGGCATCTGGGCTTGGTCAAAGAGTGACAAAGGCTTGCTCCTTTCTGCCTCTAGGGAGTTCCTTTCTAGACCAGTCATAAAGTGGAACATTCATTCAAACTTCCTGAAAAGGAAGATTTGACCAATGAAACCATGTCCTTAGGTTCATGGTTGGGGGGGGGGGGTTGCACACAGCACTTGCCAGAACACAGTATAAAGGAATCAAGTAGTATGTAGAGAGAAGGGGGGCAGAAAAGAGAAAATTCCCCTGCATCAACATGTCATAGGTGCATATGGCCAGGTGTGACATCTTTATGCTGACCATCCTCCCACCCACCCAAAAATCTGGGGTATTAACTTTGGTGCTTTCTGCGTAATGAAATTTCTGATTTAACTGAAAACTTACATAAGATATGAACTGTTTTCTACCTCAAACATTTCCCCATAATTCCTTTTAGCTCACTTGAATCCCCCTTTCCTTTCTCTAAGCCTGGCAAAAAGAAATACATTGTTTTCACACAAGCCTCTAAAGCCAGAACCTGGCTTCAGCTTTATGTTTTCCCTGCCAAAGACTACAACTCTGTTGTAAGCAGAAAAGTCACATTTGTGACACACATTACATGTCTCCACCTCTTTGCTGCTCTTCCTCTTACATCTACCTGTTGTGTTAGCTGCCCATATGTTTGGGATCCCTATCTGAAGATTTGGATGTTTGACTGGGGCTCGTGCACAAATGTCGCTACGTATAAGCGCCTACCTCATCCTTTCGCCTTCAGCTTTTTGGGTTATATACAGTGTACAGCGTGTGCGGGCGTTTGGAGTCCTGAATGTATCCTCCCACCCCACTCAACGAAGTTTGAAGCCTTACTCGGTTTAAAGAGGCTTCCTCCAATTTAAGCTCCTTTTCCACAGGCCATTTACTGTGTGCTTGCAATTATCTTGACTGCTTGAGTGTGCTAATTATCCCTCTCAATAAAGCCATGTTTGATTTCAGCATGCCCGTGAGCTCATTACTTCTTCCAAACTTGCACAAGGAGGCTCATTATTTTCTCTATGAAGATCCCTTTATTGGTATTTGCGTGTGTCGTTGACCAGATTGGATGTGTTCCCTTAAGCTGGTATAAAACCAATGAAAGCAGCTCATATGAGGGCAAAGTGGCCTGGCCTTTCTCCTTTATGCTCAGGTTTACCTTAGAGGAAGTTGGGAACAAATTGGAAAGCATCCCATTCACACAGACCTCCTGGTTATACACAGTAACGCTCTAGAGTTAGTCTGTAGAGAATAGATACTTTGAAGATAAGAGTTCCTTTGAAGGCATAATCAAAAAGAGTCCAGTAGCACCTTTAAAACTAACCAATTTTATTGTAGCATAAGCTTTCGAGAATCAAGTTCTCTTCGTCAGATGCATGCATGTATCATGCATCTGACGAAGAGAACTTGATTCTCGAAAGCTTATGCTACAATAAAATTGGTTAGTCTTAAAGGTGCTACTGGACTCTTTTTGATTTTGCTACCACAGACTAACACAGCTAACTCCTCTGCATCTTTGAAGGCATATGTCCCTAGATTGCTAATGCTACAAAGCAAACTTGAGTTAACCAGCTTAATTCTGCTTTGAAACATGGGGTACAGGAGCAACTTTAAAAAATTAATATGGAATGCTTATTTGCCAATAATGCAAAAGAACAATCATTTTAATATCCTGTTTGTGTGGTATTCATACCTAACCGGGGGTCTGGAATCTCTACTTGTTCATCTTCCAATGTTATATATGCTATCAAGTGTCAGTAATTCCCTTCTACTCTCCTCATTGGATAAATAGGTCAGTACCCATGCAAAAAAATAAATGGACTTAAATTTGACGTTAGAAATCACAACACTAAAAAATGAGTGGGATTGCTGACCTAAAAGTAGCTGTCCTCAGAGAAACTTCAAGGGGAGATTACAATGCAAGATTGCTGAAATGGAGTTCATTCAGAAATTCAGAACAATGGACCCCTTCAGGGCTAAATAGAGACTTAGGATTCTTATCTCACTACAAATGCTAATTTTTGCTCTAATCAGCAGCATCCTCACGCCTTCCCTTGTAACACCCCATGCACCTTTGGCTGGGATATAAAGGCTCAAGGATCTCCATTCCTACTCATGTCTGAAGAAGAGAACTCTGACTCTCAAAAGCTTACACTTTGAAAATCTTGTTGGTCTCTAAAGTGGCATAGGACTAAAATCCAGCTGTTCATTTAAAATGGTTTTCTTGGTCAGACAAGCAAAATACTAGGCTGGTTGGCTGTTCTATTTGAACAAACTGTTCAGCTTCTATATAAAGCACTAACATGTTTCAGGAATCACTTCATCAGAGCAAAAGGAACATGAGCTCACCAAGTATCTATTCCTCTCTTCACTGACGGTGTTGTTCTTCAACTATTGTTTGTAACAAATTTTGTTACTTCAGTTACTGGCAGCGTTATCCATATGTGAGCTAAAAGTCCATCTCTACTCAGCTACACAAGAAGTCCTTTTAAAAGGCTGGTTTTGACTAGTATTATTTTTTATTTGATTCACTCGGAATGCAATCCTCCTGGCTGATAACCAAAAAAGAAGTAAGTAGAGCAAAAAAAAAGGTATTGTGTTAGAGGTTTTGTTATTAATATGCAAGTAATTAATCACAGTAGGGCATGCTATGATAAAATAAAGGCATCTAGGTCTTTCTGTTCTTTCTGCTACATGAAGTATCTAACCAAATTGTTCAAGAGAGCTCTTTACTCAGATAGTAGGGTTGCACTGTAAGGAGGTGGTCTCAAAGAGATGCATTAATAAAGGGATAGGACCTATAGGCTAGGCTAGGCTATACTATACTATGTTGCAGTAAATATGACCCTACTGGGTAGTTTCTGTGTTGTTTAATGTGTCAGGCGTAATTTCTTACACTCTGTTTTTGTATTTTTTCAACTCTGTATTGGATTTTTCCCGGTTTTAAATCTTAGCAAATTTGCATGTATGTGCTCTATATTACATCATTGCGGTATCTTTGACTGGACTTTTGCCTTGATTGATTGCATTGACTCCCATTGTGTAATCCACCTCGAGTCTCAGTGAGAAAGGCAGCCTATAAATAACGTAAATAATTAAATAGAATAAAGCCTTTTTAGTGCATGGTGAAACTGCTCACCCCTCCTTGAGCAATTCCCTGTATGTCTTGCTTTCTAGATTCTAGCCATATAGAAACTGGTTGAGTCGGCTTCGTTTTAGCGGAGAAGGCCTTTGTTGGTTTTCTTAACTCTACTACTTTTATTAATTTATAATTTTTTATTTATAGTTCTATGTTGTTTTTTATATATTAAAGTGTTTATATTTAGTTTTAGTTCCTTGTTATTTATGTAGTTATGTTATTTTTATATATTAGTGTTTATAGTTTTAGTTCCTTGTTGCTATTCATGTAAATAGCTGTATGATGTTTATTTCTTACATATTATATAGTGTTTATATATAGTTTTAGCTCCTTCTTGATAGTCAGAGACTTGCAAATAATCCAAGCCAAACCGCCTTTGCCTTCCCCGCCTTTTCTTTTTACTTAAGTTTAAAGCCCCTCCCCCTTCTCCGCCCCCCCCCCCACAGTAAACGACCGTATCCCTCAGCGTTACCTGGGCGACGCGCGGCCCCGCCTTTACCCACCTCCGCCCCAATCAAAAGTGTCCAGCTCGCGCGCGAGGAGCTCACGCCCCCTTCGTTCTCCTGGGCCCACCGAACTCTCCCCCGCCCCTGTCTCACCTCCCTCCAATCGTGTCCCGCACGTTCGGTCACGCGGCCAAGACGTCACGCAACAGGCCAGCGTCGCGCGACTCCGCCGTCTCATCAGGCTACGGCGGGGGCTCTGCGGAGCCCACCCTTCTCCTCGGCTATTGGATAAGAGAAGAATGATTGGCGTCTGGGGCGGCCAAGCCTATCGCCTCGGCGTTTTCTCTCAGTGGCTGAGGCCTTGGCTGCCTGTTGAGGCGGGAGAGGCAGCCGCGGGTGCCTGGAGGGGGATAGCCGGCTTCAGGTAGGGCAGCCCGGGGTCCGCAGTCGGGAAAGGTGAGGGGGGCGGGGTAGGCTGGGTGGGCAGGCTTCCCAGGATTCAAAGCGGCGAGAGGGGCTATGTCCTCTTCTTCAGCTCTCTTTTGCGTCTGCCCGTTGCTTTGCACGGGCTACGGTTGCCAACTCCAGGTCGGGAAATTCCTACAGATCTGGAGGTGGAGCTTGGGGAGGGGAGGGAGCTTAGCAGGGATGTGATGGCATAGAGCCCACCCTCCAGATCAATCGCTTCCGCCGGAGGAAGTGATCTTTGCAGTGTTCTGGAGCTCAGTTGTGATTCCGGGAGATCTCCAGGCCCTACCGGGAGGTTGGTAATCATAGCACAGGAGCTAGCTAGAGTTACTTGCTGTCTAGGCTGTTTGTTTTTGCATTAATTTATTGCAATCTCTTCTGATAATTTAAACTATAACGTACAACGTTATTAATTGCAATAGTATTAATTTTTCTAAATAATGTTATTAAACTGGATAGGGAATTTGGTTATGAGTTATTGTTTTGATGTATTTTTTAAAAAAAAATCCTTCTGAATTTGCTTTTTAAACTCATTGCCTCAGAGGTTGCAACCTTAATAATTGGGGTGGGGTGTAAAGTTGCACACATACATACGCTTAAGTAAAAAAGAAAAATACTTTTGGGGCATTTGCAAAGTTTTGCGTTTTGCAGGATTACTGTTTAAAGGTGAGAGTGGAACTAGGTTTCTGTCCCCTCCCCTCCCCAGAATGTATAAATCTGATTTTATTCTGATTTTAAATATGCCCCAAGTAAAACCAGAAAGGAATCTTATAGTGCCTTAAAGAATAATGGGTTTATTGAAAGGTGTGGTTGTTGGATAGGGATGTGAGTAAAATGAAACTGAAAAGAAGTGTGCCAGAAATTAACTTTGGAGTTACATACCTGGTGACAGTAATTTTAAAAGTAATCGTTTGTGTTCATCGTTTTTCCCTCTTTGTGTGCAGTAGAACTTACATGTTGCTGTATCTTTTGAGTACAGATGCAACAATGGATCTTGTTCTGAACTATGCAGACAGCTGTGTTTTGACGCCATATGTTTATCCATCAACATGGCCAGAAGAGAATCCTTTCCGGCAACTGATCAGCCTCTTCATCATAACAAACCTTGGTGGACTTGCCATTTATTTTCTGTTTGGCACTCTCAGCTACTACTTCATATTTGATCACTCTCTGAAGAAACACCCTCAGTTTTTAGAGGTGAGTAGCATTCCTGTAACTGGGGCCCCTTCCTTTTCTAACTTCACAAGCCTGTTGTTGCATGATCTCAAATATCCTTGTATGATGAAAGCCAGAAACTGGGGCAGAGTCAGTTGATGCAATAAAGGGATGTACCAGTGCTTCTTCACGTCTCTTTGTTTCCATTCTTGTGTCTGTGGCCAAAGAGTGTTGTAAGCCTTCTGTACACGGATAGTGCTTTGCTTCCAGGTGTGTTTGCTTGTGCTTTATCAAATGATATGATGTAAGGTCCCTTGATTCTCATGAGTGGTTTGGAGAAGAAGGATGTAGAAGACCCCCAACCTGTTCCAAACAGGAACAGGTTTTTTCAGTTTTGACCAGTGTATCAAGCTATTTATTTAAAATGTAATGGGAACAGTAGTGTTTGTTATTAGCGTAATACTGCAAATATGCTTTTGAAGGTGCCAAGTTCCAGCTGTCTTTGCCAGGCATGCATGAGTCTTTGGAATGATTACCCATTCATACTTAAAAGTACCCTTTCCTATCTATACTTTTCCATTGCTTCTTTTTCATATGCTTGCTTATGACTCAGCATGGACTTAGGTATTAGCTATTTTAAATGCAAGGGGATAAACATAGGAAGCTGTCATATACTCAGACCGTTGGTCCATTTTATCTAGTGACTGATATCAGAGCTAAGCGTCTTTCTCAGTCCTTGATACCTGCTAACTGGACTGAATGCTGGCCTTTCTGCATTTGAAGCATATGCTGAATCTCGGGGTTACGGGCCCTTCTATTAAAGGAGGCAGGCTCACTCTTAATAGGAAAAAGGAAGGAGCAATGCCCTGTTATAAGATACATTTATACATCCTCATCCAAAAGGAGTGAATGAAGCCCACTGCAAATGGGGTTGACCCACTAAGCACCAACAGAATTAACAGCAAACTTGAAGAGGACACTGCAGCCTGGTCTGTCCTGATGGGGAGAAGGCCTGGTCATCCCTTCCCAGGTCTATTATTAAGAGCCTTCTTTCAGACAAGCCGTGTATCGTTTCAAAAACTGTGATCTGGTTTCTTTCCATTTTATGGAACATTTGAATGACTGATTTTAAAATAAGCACCCTCTAAAGGTATGGTAGTCTAATACCTAAGAGGATGAGATGAGAACCATCACATTTTGCTTCCATCACAAGCTCACTAGATGGCCTTAGATTAGCCATTGTACTTGGCCACACGCACATCCCTCCCCTCATCTGTATATTGGGGTGCTCATACTGGTCTGCAGTACAGGGTTGTTACGAGGATTACCATAACAATGTATGTGAAATACTTTGCAGACTTTAAACGCATTGAGCATTGCAAAAATACCTATATTTGTCTTTAGAATCAGGTGACACGCGAGATAAAATACAGTGTCAAGTCACTGCCATGGATCAGTGTCCCCACTGTCGCTATCTTCTTTGCTGAAGTGAGAGGATACAGCAGACTGTATGATAACATTGAGGACTCTCCTTACGGTAAGAGAACTATTTAGCTGAATGTATCCCAGCCTCTTGCTCCTCCTCCCAGTTCTTGCCCACACTTCTTCCAAGGAGCTCAGGTTAGCGTATGTGGGTGGGGTGATGCCGTTTTTTGCCCCTTGCAACAACCCTGCAAAGTAGATTAGGATGAGAGAGAATCACTGGCCCAAGGTCATCCACTAGTCTTTGTGGCCTGAGCAAGGATTCGAACTCAGGCCTCCCTTGCCCAAGTCCACCACTCTGACCACTGCCCCACATTGATTTTGTATCCTCTTTCATGTATCTGACTTCTTTCTTGCCTTTGCCTTTTCACTTTTCTATTTCTAACTGGAAATTGGATTATTTTTCTTTGCTCTGTTAGGGCTGAACTGCACAGGCGGCTTGTATTAAAACTGCTTTAAGAGGCAAAGAGAGGGGGTGTTTTTTCTATTCCAGTTCATAAAAGATCTGTTTGCACCTGCAAACATGGAATTTTAAATATCACATGTGGGTGTTCATATGTCTGTACAGGCCACTCACAGAAATGGAGGAAACACTAGGCAGGGAAACGTTTGAGCACATCTGCTGCTTCTCCCCTCTGTCCATCTCTCCTCAAGTCTGCTTTTCTAAAACCTGGCTCACCTTTGTACAGAATGTGTACGTAGCTAGTCATGTCGTCTGCAGTTTCTTTTCTCTGAACAGTTTGTGACCTTTTCGTTGTTTCTCTTTAAAAAATTCTTCAGTTCAGTTTTATTAAAACGATCCAAGATCAAAATTCAGACCATCATATACAGTAAGATACAAGTGCATTAATTCTAAATTTAAAAAATTCTAGAGTTCTGTCACTTAAGAATTTGGTATCTAAGAACGTATCTTGGTACAGTAGATGCTACATAAAGTACTAAATGGAAAGAAATATTAATACTTAAGAATGGAAACAGCAATCTCACAAATAAGGAAGTTACTAGTCCTGGATTTCCTAAAGAGTTACTAGCCCTGAATTTTTGTTTAGTAACTCAGTGTCTTCACTTACGTTAATTACCTGCAAGATTTAAAGGGTTATGGATGTATTTATAACACAAAACAAACTTGTTCTGTTTTAGGTTAGCAGGGAAACACCCAGCTACATTCCCTGGAAGGGAGATGGCATTTTATGCATATCCTCCCTCCCCTCAAGTTCTGGTTGCCAACAGTGCCCCCCCCCGTGTCATTTTAGGTGGGAGAGAAGACAACTCCCTCCCCTCCCATGCCAGTCTTGATCTGAATTGTTTCCCATGTGCCCTGTAAGTGCCTTTTTTTAAAAAGTTCCTGATTTGGAAGTCCCAGCATATCATCCAGTTTGGCTTTCAGATTTTTCTTTGTTGGCAAAGAGGTTGGGAGTTTTTTTAATGAACCTGGGAAACTGTTTGTAAAAGTTAAAGAACTGGTGCCCCCCCCCCGCCCAATCCTAGTTCTATTTCTTCAATTACATTCTGAATGGTCTCTCCTTTTCCTTTCTTTTGTAGGTTGGTTTGGTGTTATCTTCAGCATGCTGTCTTTTCTCTTCTTCACCGATATGTGTATTTACTGGATTCACCGATTTCTGCATCATAAACTTGTATATAAGGTACGAGTAAGCAATTGGATGGTGTGATAAAGCTAGAAAATGATCCACTTAGTTTAGCACTGAAATGCTCATAAGCATTCTTATCCAGAGGGCAGAAACAGACATCCAGATAAGAATGGAATGAATGTGCAGAGGCCGTGTACCTGTGGGTAACCATGCCCTGGGAGTCAAGCACGGGGAAAGGTCCTCCCCTCTCTCATAACAAATCAGTTCTCTAGCTGTGATATAGAGAGGCCCAAATGTCTGTAGCATTTGTGTTTCTCTTGACTGCGGTGCAGGAGTCTCTGTTCATTCAAAAATTACGTACTTTAAGTTACCGTAGACGGCTAGTAATAGAGTTTTGAACAGAAGAGATCAAGATTGCAGAGTGTCTGTGTATGCTTTGAGAAAGGAATCTTGATTTTTGTGTGGCCCGGAGGAGTTCCTTCTTTGTATTCTTGGCTAGTTTGCAGAAAAGGTTGCAGGATTAGGGATTGTAGGCTGCTTTGTTGTGGTTAGGATCAAGATAAATGCTGCAGCAGTGTAATAATAAGATGTTTTAATGTGCAGCCGTTGGCAATGAGCAACTTCCACTTGGCTTGGTTTGGAATTGTCTTGACAATTACAAGCTTTCTAGGAGAGCACTTTAACAAAAAATCCTTGTCTGAGAGTTGTCTCGTGGCCTAGGACTCATGCCGATGGTGCTGCAATCGTATGCCTTAAAGTATTACCCCGCAGCCATTACATTTCACAAAACCAACCATTACAAGTTCAGTAACTCTTTCCAAAATAAACGTAGTGGGAAATGAGGACAGGTTTTGGATCTGGAAGCAGGACAACAGCCGCATAATATATTTGCAAGCGATAAATCATGAGAATGATCTTGAAGGCAGTGAAAAGCTGCTTGGCTGAGTGATCTAGTTGCATAATTCACAGCAATCGTGAGATTATCCATAAGAATGAAGACTCGGCATTAAAGAACACTTGTGCGTGTGTCTACGAAACAGCTGGTTCTGGGTGCTAGTTCAGCTGAATGCTAACCATGTGTGCACAGATTCTCATTTTACATTCTGAGTCAGAGAATACGTTCTTGGGGGGGTGGGGTTGCCACTGCACTACAGCTAAGTGTTGTGAGCTGGATCAAGTAGCTAGGGACTTCAGCAGTGCTGCTGGAAACAAAAACCAAACAAACCACATTTTAAGTTGAAAATCCACCGAGGACATTGCACCTGTCTAGCAACTGAGAGTAGGCCATAAAATGCTTTATGATGATACTTTTTTAAAAAATCTAAAACCTGTCATGTCCCGTCACTTAGCTGCCCTTTTTTTTTCTTTTTCTAAGATAAAAAGCCCCCATATATTCCAGCCTTCCGATACAGGAAAGGTGCTATGGTCCAGTGACCACTTTATTTTCCCTGTTTTGTTCCGTTTCTGAGCTCCATACCATCTTTCCTAAGATGGCGTAACCAAAGCTGTGTACAGTATTCTAAAAGTTAGCGTACCAAAAATGCATATAGCCACATTGCTTCTTGTGTGTTAATAAAATAAAGACCTTACTGATAAGCCCAGAAAAGTTCTTACTGGCCCATTGGTTGTTTGTGACATGTCGATGGCCTGAAGGGAAAATGAAACAGGCCCCTTTCGTTGTAACTCGTCAAAGTTTTTCTTGCCTGGTCACCTGGAATTGGCTTTTACTCGCTGTTGGTGACCAGGCTCATTACAAGTTTGCCAGAGATGCCAGCAAGGAAGAAAAAAGGGGAAATGGCTTTATCCATTCCCGTGATCAGCCCAGGGCACTAACTCTCTCTCTTCTCCCACAGCGTTTGCACAAGCCTCACCATTTGTGGAAGGTCCCGACTCCGTTTGCAAGCCACGCTTTCCACCCCGTGGACGGCTTCCTTCAGAGCATCCCTTACCACATCTACCCGTTCCTTTTCCCTCTGCACAAGGTGACCTATTTAGGCCTCTACATCTTCGTCAACGTTTGGACCATCTCCATTCACGATGGAGACTATCGTGTTCCGGATGTGTTAAAGCAGATCATCAACGGGGCTGCCCATCACACCGATCACCACTTATACTTTGATTACAACTACGGCCAGTATTTCACCCTCTGGGATAAAATTGGAGGCTCGTTCAAAAACCCGACCTCTTTCGAAGGAATGGGGCCGCATGATTATTTGAAAAGGCTGAAAGAAAGCGAATTGAGCAGTATGAGAAATGGTTGCGGAGATGAGAAAATCCCAAGTAGAGACAGTCTTAAAAATAAATAAGTCCTCTCCTACCCAGGGGTAGAAAGTCTTACAGGCCTTTGTTTTTAAAGAACTGCATCAAAATATAACTCGCCCCTCATGTAACATCTGGAGGATTCTGGCACTGTAGCAGTTGCCAAGGGATGTAATTTTGTAATTGAGACACAGAATCTTGTGCAGTGGACTGTGTATGGTAAAGCAGAAGTGACAGAGATGCCTTCAATATTTATATAAAGATTATCCGTGCTAGTGACAGCACGTTCCATATGGGAATGCCCACTTTTTCCCATGAGCCAAAATGTGGCCGGTGAGTTCTGCCATTGTCACTGGGGAGAGATTAGAAGCCCTGTGTTGGCTTCCCGAGCTTCTTTGTATGATATCCAAGTTGCGGTTCAGCTCTGGAGCCCCTGCTTAGAAGTAGCTTGGTTGCAAGAACGAGCATTTGATTTGAGGACTCCACCAGTCAGTGCCGTGCAGTTAACACACAACTGCCTCTGCATTTACTAGAATAAAAAGGGATACTTGGATGAGTGGGGAGGGGACAAAAAGATAATGATTATGGCTTTTTGCACGCAAGATAGATTCCCAACATGAAGACTCTAGCAGGTAGCTTTTCCAAAAGCACCAGTCTGTTGAGGCAAAGGAAAATACAAGGAACAGTTTTATGGGAAACAAACAAAAAGTGTCTGAAGTGCTTTGTAGGTTATTATCAAGGAAAGCTGTTTTTTTTTTTAAAAAAAATACAGCTATCCTTTTTTTGTATATGTCAGGTGCCTAGAGGGTAATTGTATGACGTGTGTTTGAGTAGCAACACATCCGCAGGCCTGACTTCTGCTGTTGTCCGTGTTATAGAATAACCCTTGCGGAGAGTTTTAATATTCCTCAGCCAAAAGCATTGCGGTGGAAAATACTGAAACACAATATAGGAACTCAAGTCTTTTTTATGCCTTTAGAAGTGCCGCTGCCTGTGTTTTGTAGGGAATTGCACTGGAGGGCTTGATAGCTTTACCTTCCCATTGGATACATGTGTCTGTTCTGCAAAGAAGGCTTCTTTTGCTTCAGATAAAGAATGGTTAGAGGTTTTCTGAAACACTTCTTTCTGTTTTGTGAGGAGGGGGTATTTAAAGAAGAAGAAAACGTTTTGCCAATTGAAATTTTAAAGGAATTAAAGGCTATAATCTTAATTGTTTTGACCAGTTGGCTACTGTTGAGCTTTTAGTATGTCGCATCTTTTGTAGGCAGTCTACACGCGAGTTCATTTCAGTGGGACATGTTTAGAAGTACTTAGTGGTAAATTGTGGCCAGCAGGAATTCTAAGTGCTTTTCTTGGCTCTCTTTTTAAAAAATCCTTGCTGTTGCTTTTTCATCCCTTAGCACATGACATTTTGAAATTGAAGTTCGTAAAAGAATGAAATACAACATGTACACTTTTGAGTATATTATGCTTTTATTGCCATACTAGCAACAGAATCCATTTTTTTAAAAAAAATGGGCCCTAGAAAACAGCACGGCCCCTGGACCAGTTTGCCTGGCCTTCCCACCACTGCACCGGCCGCCAGAGGGACGGGCTGGTTTGCCTGGCCTTCCTGCCGCTGCACCAGCCTCCAGAGGGGCAGGCTGGCTCACCTGGTCTTCCCGCTGTGCACCGGCCGCTGGAGGGACGGGCCAGCTTGCATTGCAGCGGGCCAGGCAGCCCTACGCCATAGCGGGCTGTCAGCTGAGCTGCCCTGTGCCGCAGCAGGCTGCCCGGCTGGGCTGCAGCAGGCCACTGGGCAGGGAGAAAATGGGTTCGCCCTGCTTTCTGCCTGCCCAACTGAGCAGTGGGCAGGCTCCACCACCACCCCTCGTTGCCTGTGTTGCTGGGCTGCTCCCCTGAGGGCCATGGAGCCAGCGGGTAGGTGCAGCGTGGCCCCGCAGCTGGCAGAGGCAGCGGGAAGGCCGCAGGGGAAGCTCCTCTGCGCTGCACCTTCCTGTTGGCTCTGCAGGCCCTCAGAGGCCTGCCACCAACAACTTTGTACCCTGGCACAGGCATACTGGCAGACCCCTCAGTGCACCTGCTCCAGGATGAAAAGTTGAGTCGTCGGCCACACGGTTAGCCTTTTATATATTCGAGATTGAGGTCTACTCCATAACATTCCAGAGATCGTGCAAAAACAAAGTTACCTTTTATAATTATTCCCCGAAAGATGTTTATTTGTTTAATGAGGACATGAAAACTGCCTTTCTTTAAAAATGTTTTCAGAGGAATAAAGTGTGAGTGCTGTTAACCTTATGTAGATTTCTAAAAAATCTTCTGCCATTTCCAAGAAGGAAGAGTGTTTCTTTTTGTGAAGCTGTGAGTGTTTTGAACTACGCTCGTTAATAAGGTGGTTTTACTGTTGTAGTTACTGACATTGAAGTGATTGCTTTGGATTCTGAACTCAATAAAGAGAGAAAAATATCAGTTCTGGCTTTAAGGCCAAACGCTTCTGATATAAGAGGGCTGGAGAGGGGAAACAGCTGTTTCCCACCTCAGTTACGAATCTTCTGGCATTGCCTTTGCCAGTTCTTATTAATGGTTGCAGTAAGTTTCCTTAAGTCCTTCCTTGGTCTGTCTTTCCCAAAAGATGAGATAATTACAACAAGAGGATTCTTCCTCCTTTACTTTCTGTGGGATGCATCCCCTGTATCCTGTGAAGTAGGTAGGGGTTGTAAGACTGGATTATATATAGTCACATTTGTAGTTTGTACCAGATTCTTGAATGGCATATCCAGACTTGGGATAGATTTCAACTTGTGTTAAACAGCAACAAAAGCTGCTAGCCCTCATTGTGCACAGAAACTGTGAAATATATGGGTGGCTTCTGCTAAAGTCTCAGTAAAGGGAAGGGTCTGGGGAGGAGAGGCTTCTAACGGTATTGTAGGAGAAAGAAGGCTTTCTTTCACAGTACATGCCGCTTTCTCCAACCCCGGAGCCCGCTAGCACTTTTATACTTATTTTATTCCCCTTTCCCTCCACCGTCCACATCTGTGGTGGTGGAGAGGGGGCTTGAAGAAAGTTTAATGTTATTTTTTAACGTAGGCCTCCTTCACATAATTGCTGCTTATAGAATCATGAATAATTCTACCCCGTTGAGGGAATTGCGCCCATGGTTCTCCATAGAACCGGCATGTGCATGTCTTCAGTTGAAGATGCAAAAAAATTATGTACAAAGACACGTGTGCACACAGTTGCAGTGTGTGACACAGGGGGGGTAGGGATTCTTGAAAGTGGGTGCTGGAAAAATGGCTTCTGCCGCTCTCAGTCTTCAACAGCAAGGTCTGTCGTTGCCAACAGCAGCCGTGGAGACCGTCAGTTGGATCTGATTTGAAACAAGCAGAATGTAATTAGGAGGAAGGAATCTATAAAGCATTTTGCTTGTTTTTATTAATATGTATGAGTAATGTACAGTTGGTTGTCTGCTTCTCCCTTGTGTGGTGGTTGTGTGAGAACAAGCGATGTTGGCTGCAAGGATCCAACCCCCTGACACCCTTCTGGTTCTTCTTGGGCCTGCTTCATCGATCCGACTGTGCTGTTTGCCTCCTGAACATCAAAGCCACCGAACAAAAGTGAGAGAGAAGGAAATTCACGGTATACAAATTTTTAAAAGCCAGATGGGCGTCGAATGGACTTGTATGAAGCTGTTGACCCTGTTGATCATTCACTTATGACTAATGTTTTGTTTTCTTTTCTTGTGACAAGTAATAAAAATATGAACTTTCAGATGAAAATGCCTGTGAAACAGTTTTGTAGGAGTGCAATTCCAAGTATTTCTACATTTGAGAATCTGAGGGGTCTGTTCCCAAAGCGTCAGGAGAATGCCTCCAGAACAGGCGTTTGAGGGCCTGGTCCAGAGAACTGTTGCATTTCTAGGAAACACGCTGGGTTTTTTTGCACAGCTCCATATCTTGATCTGGATAGCCCAGGTGAGCTTGATCTCATCAGATCTCAGAAGTTTAGCAGCGTCGGCCTTGGTTAGTAATCGGATGGGAGACCTCCAGCAAAGACCAGGGTTGCAGAAGCAGGCAACGGCAAACCACCTCTGTTAGTCTCTTGCCATGAAAATCTCTCCACCACAACCATGCGCTGGCCCTGTGCACTCATTAAGGCAACTGAGGTCTTAACAACTGCTTGGCAGCTCTTTTATTTTGCACGTGGGGTAAGGGAGAGGCCTTTCAAGCTCCTGGTGAGAGAGGTTTTGGGTTGAGTCACACACAAGTTGTGCAGCTTTGTATTTATTTATAGCCCATGTTTTTTCAAGTTAAGACAGCATACAGGGTGTTCCTAGGAGGTTTGTCCTCCAGCCACTGATCCCGGACCCTCTTGGCTTCAATTTGGCTGTACCAGTCGTGTCCTTTGGCTATACTGTGAGGTGGCACTGTTTCTGTGAATTGGTTGGAGGATTGCCTACCATCAATCCGTAGCATAGGTGGGCTAGCCTGCTTAGCTTCTGATCTTCCCAGCTGATGGCAGCTTTGGGGTAGCCCACCGTTGACTCAGTGAACCTGCCTGGGGCTGGAAAATGCACTGAGGAAGCAGAGGGGTTTCTGGGATCGCATTAGGCAAGAGAGACAGGTTTCTGTTTCCAGTGGAAGGAGTGAAATGCTTTCATCTTGTTGAAGAGGTGGGGGGGGGGTACCAGGCATTTGTAGGAGGAGTTGTAGGGCTTTTGTTTGCAAGTGCTTTTAATGGGGTTTTTACTGCAGGTGTTTCTTGGGGAGGGGCTTACAATATTTTGCACGCTTTTGATTTTTGGAATTGTATGCTGCTTTGGCCCTGACCTGGATAGGCCAGGCAAGCCAGATCTCGTAAGATCTCTGAAGTTAAGCAGGGTCGGCCTTGGTTAGTAACTGGATGGGAGACCGCCAACAAAGACCAGGGTTGCAGAGGCAGGCAGTGGCAAACCACCTCTGTTAGCCTCTTGCCATGAAAACCCTGCCCAGGGTTGCTATAAGTTTGCTGTGACTTAAGGGCACTCTACCACCAAGCTACTTTGCCACAAGGTTAAGGTGAGGTATAAATATTTTAGTTCATGAGTTCAGATTTTATCCCCCAAACTCACGAAGAAGAATACACGTCAGTGGGCATCATGGTTGCCCCCAAGTGCCAAATTGACGGGTAGCTGAATAGCTCTTTAAAAAAAATCAATCTAGGAGGTTTTTATATTTTCTGTAGCAACTAGTCATAGGCACCTTGCAAACAATTCTTAAATTGGGAAAGCAAAGAGAAACAGAAGATGCTGACACTCTGAAAGATAGAGGGATATTGGAAGATATTTTACGACAAGATAAGCCTGGAGCTTGTATATTGCCAGATCCTCTGCCTGTTTACTTGGAAGTAAATCCTACTCTGTTTGATGGAGTTTGCTCCCAATTAACATTCACAGGCTTACAACCTTAATTGTATAATCCCAAAGCACCAGTCCATATCTGGGATTGAATTCTGGTTTCTGTGGACCTTTGAAGATTTATGGCACTCTCTCGGAAGCTAGTGCGATTTTTCTCTTTACTCTGCAGCAGTTAAACTAATCTCTTTTCTGACATACACAAAATAAGGTTGGCATTAAAAAAGAAGCCAAGCCAGTTGGACCATATGCCTGTCTTTAAATGTTTGAAACTTAAGGTCAGGACATCAATCATGTTAATTTTTAAGCTTTTTCTACGCATCTTAACATGCAGAGTTTGAACAAAAATGTTCCTTTCTGCTTTATAATTAATCATATTGCTTTAAAGAAGCAGATACTTGCTCGCAGGAGAGCTTGTAATTCTCAAAAGACCCAATGTGCCAAGCATTCTGTCCTTCCCTTTTGTTCTCTCATATTCATATATTTCCTCTTCTGGCATGTCACTTTACTGTGCTGTTCTCTCTCTACAGAATATTGCAATTATTGTTTATTGGATGCTCAAAATTACACTGATTCTTGTGCAAACAACAGCATAGGTCCCTGCCCCCAAGTAGCTTCCAAATACCATCTAATACGTATGACACACACTAACCTGGATAGCCCAGGAAAGCCTGATCTCATCACATCTCAGAAACTAAGCAGGGTCAGCCTTGGTTAGTAATTGGACAGGAGATCTCCAATGAAGACCAGGGTTGCAGAGGCAGGCGATGGCAAACCACCTCTGTTAGTCTCTTGCCATGAAAACTTCATTGGGGTAGCCGTAAGTCAACGATGACTTGAGGGCAGAATTTAACTGTTCATCTATGACACAATGAGAAAGGGGAAACAAGCTGATACAGAGTACAATTATTTATAAAATAACCAGTGGGAATGGCCATTGCTAGGATCTGTTATGGGATGGAGGAGCCCATTGGTATCCCAGCAAGGTTCTTAGCTATCTAGCTATCTCCCACTAGCTGCCAGGTAGAATGGATACTGAAGGAAGTCAATTGTGGGAAGCCTGTTGGGACACTGATTTTTTTTCTTTCATAAAATGCAGCACAAAACAGGAATTAGAGCAAACATTTTAAGCCTAGCAGTCCATTCAGTGGGATAGCCCACGTTGGTCTTCTGCAGTCAAAGCCAAAGAGAGACTTGTTGTGGTATTTTAAAGCCAAGTGCACAGATTTATCAAAGTAGAAGCTTCTCCTTCAATATATCTGTCTTTAAGATGTTCGAGGCCCCTTTTTATTCATCCTAATGGGTAGGTTGGATTCATAGAGAAATGAGTAAAATGCAGGTTGAGCACCAGGGGGAGCCCTTGAGTCTATTGAGAACACAGAGTTTTCCAACAACAGATCAGAAAAAAATGGGAAGGCCTTCTGTTTCTTTTGCAGCAGAATGCAAAACAACAACAAACCCTCCATATGTCGCAAACTGTTTCTTCAAAGGAAATGACTAAATGCGATCAGCTTTTTAAAAGGAAAGTGGAGCTTGAGGCAAAGATACAAATCCCTGGTTGTGTTTTGTGTTTGTAAATGTTTTCCTGGGTTGCTTGTGTTCTGATCATCTCATTGTTTTCCATTGTAGCATTTACTAAAAGAAAAATACAGGATAGGGTTGCCAACCTTCAAGTGGGACATGAAATTCTGAAATTATGACTGATCTCCAGCTTACAGAGATCAGTTCTGGAGGAAATGTGAGCTTTGGAGGGTGGATACTGGAAGAGTCCCCCAGTAGGGTTGCCAGGCCCCCTCAATCTCCCAGGGGGGGATCAAGGGCTGGCTCTTACCTCTTTTTTGATGGGGGGTGCACGCGCACGAAGCGCGATGACATCACTTCCGGGAACTAACGTCATCCCGCCCCCCCCCAGCGTGCCCACGTTCTGCAGGGGCTTGTGTTGGGGGCTGCTGTGGAGCGCAGGAACGCTCCTGCACTCCACAGTGGCCCAAAACGTGCCCATGGATCAGTCCCGTTTTGAGGTGCTGCAGAGCGCGGGAGTGCTCCTCTGCTCCGCAGCATCCCAAAATGGGCCCGATCCGTGGGCACGTTTTGGGCCACTGTGGAGTGCAGCCTTGCGGAGGGCAATCTAAACTCCCCTCGGTCTGGAGATCGGGGGGTGGGGGGCACCGGCCATGTGACCATTTTCAAGAGGTGCCGGAACTCCGTTCCACTGCGTTCCAGCTGAAAAAAAGCCCTGGTCATGGGTATAAGTAATAAGCATGGGGTTTCTCTTCAATTAGACAAGCAATTAGGCTCGTTTTAAGTAACAGGTCAGAAGTCTAGCATAACCAGAGGCACATAACACATTTGAATCATAAAGTCAAAGAAACTGATCTGAAAGTGGGAAGTCCACCTAGAGTCGAAAGCCCACCTATGGACATAAGGACCATGGGAAGTACCAGAAAGGCCAAAAGGGAGAAGTGACCAAATTAGATATTTTCTGGGTACAGAACTCAGAATGATCCATGCCCGGTGATGGAAATGTGCCTCAATGGAAATATTGACATAGAATTAGGTACCCTAGGAACACCTCAAATAAGGCCTTGAGAGGGAGAAAGAGTATAAAAGGGTGGTTTAAAGGATGGCGAGAGAGAAATCTCATTGCTAGATTTCTTCTAACGGGTTAGTGAAGTTCCATCAACTTGGCCAAGCCTTATTTGGGTAAACGTAATGAAATTCTGTTTGTTTTAAGTATTCCATAAAGCTTTAGCTGCTTTCAAAGCTTACGGGTGTCTTGTCTTTCTTCTGCTGCTGCTGCTTGCATCTGCTTGAGATTTACATCGAATCCCAGTATAAGGGACTGGCTCATCCTTGGGGGATCTGATCATCACAGTGGATCCCCCACAACAGGATCCCCCATTTATCCTCTCTGGTTGCACTTTAATGAAGCCATAGGTAGACATTGTGTGCAGAGAGGGGGGAAAGAAATATTTGTGTGTATACGGAAGAAATTACAAATTGCTCCTGTGTGAAAGAGGCAAAGCTGTTTCAAGTGTAAAGTGGCTTGCTTCTTCAGCTCAGCCTCTCAAAAGCTTTCCGTTCACCAGTAAATTCTTCTTTTGTGCTCTTGGAGGAATCCCCTGAAAGTCCACAAAGAACCACTGGTAGTCCTCAGAAATCCGCCAAAACTAACATGCAGGGCTTTTTTTCAGATGGAACGTGGTGGAACGGAGTTCCGGAACTGCTTGAAAATGGTCACATGGCTGGTGGCCCCGCCCCCTGATCTCCAGACAGAGGGGAGTTGAGATTGCTCTCCGCGCCCCTCTGTCTGCAGATCAGGGGGCGGGGCCACCAGCCATGTGAACATTTTCTCCGAGGGCAACCCACTGAGTTCCACCACCTCTTTTCCCAGAAAAAAAGCACTGCTAACATGTAAGGGGAGAACAAGATCTTATGCTCCCTGGCCTAGAAGGCGGGTAACTGAATCATACATTGGCAACTTTCCTCGACCTTCTGGGGGACCCAAGGCAATACAGAGTCTCTTTACATGAGACGTGTGTTCAGCAAGTGTAGGGAGACACAATGTTCACTGGAAAGCATAGTTTAAAATGACAGAGGCGGCGATCGCTCCTCAGAGGGTTTGTTAATTTCATCTTTGCCTCTGGAAAGCTTTGTCAATTTCACCTCTCCAGTTTAGAACTGTGTGGGATCACAACCAGAGGGAAGCGAGGAATGGAAATGGGCTGGAGCTGCCTTCCAGAGCCAGGCTTGGACCTGGAGAAGTTATCATGGGCTGAAGTTTCCCTTCTGGCATTTCACAGCCTCTTCACACACCTCCAGTATATAGCAAAGCCTGTTGCCAGCTCTGTCTTTTTAAACTACCCTTCCAGCTAACATTGCATCTCCTGACACATGTTCTTCATGTGTCAGATGTCTTGCGTGGAGAGACTCATACGAAACACTTAATTCTGTTGGCTTACTTAGGGTTCCACCTTGGGGAAGGTAAAGGGCATAATATGAGCCCAATTCAATGCCCCGCCCCTCCAATGCACATGTCCAAACCAGAATGTTGTGTCTTTAAATCTACGGGAGCATTGTTCCAGGCTGCTCAGGGAATATAAAGTTGAGACTTTACTGGCCAACATCAGTCTTTCCAGAGTTTACCTGGGTCCTGCAGAACTTGCTTTGTAACCCGGAATCCTTCGACTGCCACCAGTGGACCAACTGTTGACCATGTGGGGAGAACAGTGCAGTTTCTCAAGAGAGATTATAACAAGAAACTGGTTTTGTAAAGGATAAATCACATGTGTAAGATGATTTGCAGATGTGATTTCAGGTCTGTGCAATTAATATACACTGACGTAATGCAGACGACCCCTTGAGACCTGCGAGATGGTGGGTCCATGGCAGAAAGAACAGCTTTCCCCCATTGTGGCTGACAAACTGGTACTGCCTTGAGTTGCCTTTTTAAAATAAATTAATTGCACCTGGCTATAATTACTATAACTTTTGCACAGATATGCAAACAGCAGTGGTCAACCTAATTGCCCAGTAACTGAATTAAAGTGACACCCGTAGCAATTGCGGCAAAATTCTATTACTTTCTTTCAATCCTGTTTCCATTTATCTTGCAGCCAAGTTAGCCAGAGGCTAATTAGTTGCCCCGTGTTTATTGGCTGGTGATTAAATGTGCGTTTCAGCTGATATTTCATTAGCTTTTGAGATAACTTGCATATTAAGTATTTAATGAACTCTCTTTATGGCCTAGGCTTTCTCTTCCCCACCCCTTTATTTTTAAAAAGACCTCTCATTAGATATATTGGTGGAAATGGAAGGACTGCAGAAATCCAGTGGCTAATGTCCCATTTCTTTAAATGGATCCAGACCCCCCCCCACCCCAGTTTGTCAAGTTTTCAGAGCAGCCAGATAAAGGAATTCATTTGCCACAGTCAGACCTACTTGGAATTGCATGAAATACAAGGTAAATAAAATAAATACCAATGTATTTCATTGCTTTGACTTTTTCTGGCTTATACAAACACATAACACAAAAGAAAATCTGATTTAAAAATCTTTACAAAATGGGTTTAGAATAATAGATTTTGGAAAGGAGCAACAGAATAACGTGTCCAATACAATGTTATACCCTGGACTTCTGATATCTGAGAGCTGAGATTTCCTGAATTAAAACTGGAGAAACATTTTAGCCTTCTACCAAAAAGTTTTCATTGGGCAGAATAAATGTGCTTTGGGAGGATGCAGGACCCCTCTGCTTATCCCAGCTGTGCATATTTGGTCTAATTTATGAACCACAGTGTGTGTTGTCTGTAAAAATTGGGATCCTTCATAACTGTGTACAGTGCCTACTCGTGTACACTTACACATGTGTAAAGTCTGGTTCACAAGTGTCTCCTTATATTGTAAGCTGAGAAGAATCCTTAGGACTGCTTTAGGTCCCCTTTAAAAATTTCTGCTGCTTTTCAGCGACTTCATGCCACAGGGCTACTGAAATAGCGGGGCCAATTGGGTGAGCCCTTCAAATGAAATGCTTGTCCAGCCAGTAGGAGAGAAAGGATCAATGATTTTTTAAAAAAAATATTATTCATTACCTTGTGCTTTGGTGTTCAAAATATTTCACATATATTATCTTAGGATCTCTTACCATCAGCCCTGGAAAGTAGGGCAGCATTATTAAGATCTCTTTTTCATGCTTTGCAGTCTGTGCCCCCTTGCTTGCAGAAGTGAGGTGGTTGGCAACCAGAGATAGGGCTTTTTCAGTGGTGACACCTCCCCTTTAGACTGCTGTTAGGGCTACCAGGTTCCTTGATAGGGGCAGAGGAACCCCCACTCCCAGTCTCCCCCCCCCCCACTGCCACTCACTGGGCCAGCAGCGGGGAAAGGCTCAGGGAATGGGCCTGGGAGGCAAAAAACCTCCTGGGTCAGCACGCAGCAGGCACGTTCCCCCCAGTACAACAATGTCACTTCGAGTGATTCCGCACACGTTGGATAATGCACTTCCAATCCTCTTCATAGATCATTTGGAACAGATTTTTTTGTGTGTGGACCAAAAAATCCACCTCAAACGATTGATAAAGTGCATTGAAAGTGCATTATCCAACGTGTGCGGAATCAGCCTTCCTTGAGTATCATTGTGCCTGGCAGTGGGCATGCTCCAGTGCTTCTCAGGAGCCCAAATTGGTTCCTGTGAAGCATGCGGGAACATATCTGCTGCCGGGCATGATGACTTTACTGTGAAAGTGATGTAATCACACCTGGGGTGTGCGCGTTGCAATCATGTGACGAAGACACCCCAGGTAAGTGCTAGGTCCCCCCTCCCACTGGGAGGGTAAGGTAACCTGGCAACCCTAAATGCCACCCCCCTTGAGGCTTCCCTAGCACCTGCTTTTCTTTTCTTTAGGCACCAAGCCAAAAAAAATTCTCTTTCCCCAGGCTTTTCTCTAGGGGCTTTCTTTGTACTAGCTTTATAGCCTGCTCCTAGTCTGAGGGCTGTTCTGATAATATCATTTTGGTCTGCTGTGTTTTATGTGCTTTTATGCCCTGGCTGTTTAAAATCGGCTTGGCTTGGGTTTTTTTTTTTTACTGTATATTAACTGGCTGGGCTTGATTTATTGACTTGTTTTGTTTTTACTGTTCTGGTTGTGAGCTGAGCTGATGTAAGCAAGTCTGGAGAGGCAGCAGACAAATTTTCCAAATAAATAAAAATACTAAAGAAATCTCCTGCTTGTAGCTGGGGGAACTGTGCAAGAGTGGCTTCTCCTTTAGGCAAACTGATGTGTTTCTGGCAGAGGAGACATTGGAACAGATGAACTTCCAGATGAAAGCCCGTCCTCTTAGCCACTCTACTGGGAGCGAAGGAACTGGTACCATCATGACGTTTGCTTTCCCCTCCCTGTTTCAACGTTCCTAAGACTTTCGACTAGAAGTGAGAAGCCCCGAGCAAGAGTCCCAGGAGCTCTGGGTCCTTCGCCTCTTAGCTTGCCTCTTAGCCCATGGCTTGCAACCAGTGTCTAAAGGTAAACCAGTTCCCAGATCCTGGAGCAGCACACAATAGAACTTGTTGTTTGGCCTTCTTTGTTTGCTGGTTTGTTTACTTTGTGCGTATTTGCGGTGGTGAGCCACTCAGGGTCCCTTTGAGGAGAAAAGCAAACATTTAAATAAGTGTAACACATGACATCAGTTTGAAAGGATCCACGGCCATATCCTGGAAACCAGCATGTCCTTGGAAAACTAGCTCCCACGGCATGACTTGCTGGCCTGCCAGGCAAAATAGGATGCTGCACTAGACAGACGACTGTTTTCACTTACTTATTTTTCTTTACTTTATTCATTCCCCACCTTTCTCCCCGGTGTGGACACAAGGTGGCTTACATTGATCTCCTCTCCATTTATCCCCACAACAACCCTGTGAGGCAGGTTAGGCTGAGAGTATGTGACTGGCCCAAGGTTGCACAGCAAGCTTCCATAGCAGAGTTGAGATTTGAACCCGGGCCTCCCAGATCCTATTCCAGCGATCTGACCACTACACCATGCTGGCACTCCAGCATGAACCAGCAGGGCTATTCTGATGGCAGTAACATCTAGAAGGGACCTTGAAGTAAAAATTGCTTGCCTTATGAGGAGTAGACATGGGCTCGAACAGAAAAAAAACCCTGGACATGGTGTTCATTTTTCATTGACATCCACGAACAATGAACATTGACGAACATGACCTGATCACGAACATGTTCATTTTTCGTGGGGGCCAGCAGGCTCTCCTCCAGCCATCAAGATCCCTATCACACCACTCCCCAAAACCTTACCTGAGCAGGCAGCAGGAAATGTACCAATAATAAATAATAGCTTGGCCCCAGAGCCTGGCAGCAGCCCTGGAACCTGAAGGGGTAGATCCCTACCACACCACTCCCAGAAACCTTACCTGAGCAGGCAGCAGGAAAGATACCAGTAATAAATAATAGCTTGGCCCAGAGCCTAGCAGCAGCCCTGGAACTTGAAGAGGTAGATCCCTATCCCACCACACACAAAGAAAATTCAAGCTCCAATGCACTCTCCCTGTCTCTCTCTCAAAATGCCAACAGCAACTGTCTCTCCCTCACCGTCTGCAAAAGCAGAGCTGGGAGCCCCCCTCCCCCCTGCTCTTTGCTTCCTTGTAACAAATTTGGAGCTCCACACTTGAAAGGAACACCTGCCTATCAAGCTAAATTGAAAGGGAAACCTACGGGGGTTGTGTACAAACTATGTACAATGGATAACTTACAAAATAATTATTTAATCAACAATTTTACATATAGTTCATAACATATGTTTACCATAATTCAAGGAAACTTTGTACAGAATGAACCTTCAAAATAAAGTAACCAGTGTACAAACAGTATCTTCTTAAGTGCCACTAAGCCACTTCAAACATAAACAGTATCTTCTTAAGCACAATACAGCAGTTCAAACACCAGTATGTAATCAGTATATCTGGGGGTAAAATATCCCCCTGAGTTCCACTCTGGTGCAGAAGTCACCCGTTCGAAAGAAAGAGACGTGCCCAATCTGGGGCCAGCTGAAGCTCAGATTTCGTTCAACGCCTCGTCAGGGGCGTTGGTCTCCGTGGTGTTCTATTCTCAAGATTGAGCGTCTTTTACATTCATGCGTTCACCTCATAGTATTCATAACCATTGGTAAGGTTATAGCAAATGTTCCCACTGGTAATGAGCAGTGAATTCTCTTGCGCGCGTACATAGTTTGTACACAACCCCCGTAGGTTTCCCTTTCAAATTGCATCTGTTTACGGGGGTAGCCTCTTTGTTTTGTTAATATCAAGCTAAATTGGGCTTAGATTGGGATTTCCAGGACAACAGCAGGAGTTCAGGCAGAGTTCAGGCAGTCCCTGCCCCCCGGTTGCCAAGGGAATTGATTGGAGGTGCCAGATTGTCTGGCTTGACGAACAGCAACGAATATCAATGAACCAGGCTTGCAACGACCACCTGTTCGTTTAGAATGGGGCCTCACCAACAGCTTGTTCACGAACAGCTGATGGGGCTGTTCATGGCTTTTTTTTGTTCGTATTGCTGTTCGTGCCCATCTCTTTTTTTTTTGAAAATTTTTTATTGGGTTAGAACATTAATATTTTTACATTACATTACATTCAATTTTTCCCTAATTTTTCGTTTCTAACCCCCTCCCTTTCCCCCCCTTTTGTTGACTTCCAACAGCTTTCCCACCCTCTGTCCCTTTTCCCTTACTTCTATTAATTTCCTCTGTCTAAAACAAATCTATGTTCTCCATTATATTAAGCAGTACATCTTTAACTCTTTTACTTATTATACATCCAAACTATACTTCTTTAGATAAACAATTTATCCCATTTTCCAATTTTGAATATTTCTATATATCATAAACCATAAAAATTTCCCACATTTAAATCAAACAATTTGATTTGTTCTCTATATATTAATCATTTCTTCTTTTTATAGTATTTCTATATAACTCATCACATAGTCAGTCGTTTTAACTCTTCTATACATTCAGTTTGGTGCATATAAGTCTTATCAAGTAAAAAAAAAATATTGTTAATTACTCAATCCTCATGTTTAAACCGTTAATTATTTTCTATCAATATTCTATCAATTAACCTTTACATATCTATGTATATATCTCAATCAATTAATTAATCTAACTGCTTATAAATTCACATTTCTCTTCCTCCCCCGGTAAAGTCACCCCTCTCTTTTATACTTTTATTGTACTTCAGTAGTTCTCAAACTGCCACAGTTTTCCTCCCACCTCCCACTTCTTCTCCAGATATTGTTTCAGCTTCTCCCAGTCTGTGTTAAACTGCCTTGAGTCCAGATCTCTCAGTTTTCTTGTCATCTTGTCCATTTCAGCCATATACAGCAATTTGTAGATCCAATCTTCAATAGTTGGCACTTCTTGTACTTTCCATTTCTGCGCATACAAAAGTCTAGCTGCTGCAGTCATATAAAATATCAACGTCCTATGATGGGCTGGAATTCCCTCCATTCCCAAGTTTAGCAGCAGGAGTTCTGGGTTCTTATTTATTTGAAACTGTAAAATTTCACTCATTTCTCTTATTATTTCCCCCCAGAACTGCCTAGCTACCTCACACGACCACCACATATGATAGAGGGAGCCCTCATGCTTCCTACATTTCCAGCATTTATTAGAAGTGTTCAAGTTCCCTAGCGCAATCTTCTTTGGTGTCATGTACCAACGATAAATCATTTTGAAGATGTTCTCTTTGATATTAATACATGTCGTTGTCTTCATTGTAGTTTTCCACAGGTATTCCCATGCCTCCATTGTTATTTCTTTATTAAAGTTTATAGCCCATTTCACCATTTGTGTTTTAACTATCTCATCCTCGGTATACCATTTCAACAGTACTTGGTATACCTTGGATATTCTTTTCTTGTCTTCTTTAAAAAGGGTCTGCTCTAGTTCCGAGTTCTCTGTTCGTATGCCCCCTTTTGCAGAGTCCGAATTGTATAAATCTCTAATCTGTCTGTACTGGAACCAATCATAGTTAGGTGATAGTTCCTCTTGCGTCTTTATTCTAAGTTTAAATACTTCAGTTTTAGTTATTTCTTTGTACGTTAAACATTGTTGTTCATTATCAACAGCTCTCGGATCTATCACCTCGTATGGAACCACCCACAAGGGGGTTCCTTCTTGTAGGTAAATTTTATACTTCTTCCAGATTGTATATAAACTTCTCCTTACAAAATGATGCAGGAACATCGAGTTGACCTTTACTTTGTCATGCCATAGGTATGCGTGCCATCCAAAAATTTTTTTATATCCCTCTAGGGCTAATAGTTTCTTATTCTTTAATGTCATCCACTCTTTTAACCAAACTAGGCAGATTGCATCATGGTAAAGTCTCAGGTTGGGCAGTTGCATTCCGCCTCTTTCCTTTGCATCTTGTAGAACTTTTACTTTCACTCGGGGCTTCTTGCCTGCCCAAACAAAATCTGATATTTTCCTCTGCCATTTTTCAAATTGCTTAGAGTCTCTGATGATTGGTATTGTCTGTAGCAAAAACATTACTCTTGGTAACACATTCATCTTAACTGCTGCAATCCTGCCCAACCATGACAAATTCAGTCTATTCCATTTGATCAAGTCTCTCTCTATCTGAGTCCATAATTTTTCATAATTATTCTTGAACAAATCTATATTTTTTGCAGTCAGCTCAACTCCCAAATATTTCACCTTACTAGTTACTTCACAGTCCGTTGTTTCCATTAACAATTGTTGTTTCTGCTTAGTCATGTTTTTACATAATATCTTTGACTTCTTTTTGTTAATGAAGAAACCTGCCAAGTCACCAAACTCCTTGATCTTATCTATCACTTTTGGCATGTTCTCCAATGGATCTTCTACAATTAACATTATGTCATCTGCAAATGCTCTAACCTTGTATGAATAGTCCTTTATTTTTATTCCTCGTATTTCCTCATCTTGTCGTATTTGTATCATCAGAATCTCCAATACTAAAATGAACAACAATGGAGATAACGGGCAACCTTGTCTTGTTCCTTTACTAATCGTCAATTTCTTGGTCAGTTCATCATTCACTACAATTGCTGCAGTCTGGTCTCTATAAATTTCTTTAATTGCTCTGATGAATCTTTCTCCCAATTGTAGCTTTTCCATAGTGGCAAACAAAAAATCCCAGTTTAAATTGTCAAACGCTTTTTCAGCGTCTACAAAGAAGAAACCAACCTCTTTATCACAACGCTTGTCATAGTATTCAATAGCATTGATCACTGTCCTTAAATTGTCTCTTATTTGTCTGTCCGGCAAAAAGCCTGCTTGTTCTTCCTCTATGACTTCCGAGAGCCACCCCTTCAGTCTCTCCGCCAATATCTTCGCAAAAATTTTATAATCATTGTTAAGTAATGATATAGGCCTGTAATTTTTCACGTTAGTCAGATCTTGGCCCTCTTTTGGGATCAATGATATATTCGCTTCGCTCCAAGTGTCTGGAATTCTTTGATCCCTAAAAACTCCGTTCATCACCTCTTTTAGGAATGGTGCCAGTTCGTTGGCCATTGTCTTATAAAATTTAGCCGTAAGTCCATCTGGCCCTGGCGCCTTTCCTAGATTTGCGGATTGTATTGCCTTACTTATTTCCTCATCAGTTACTTCACTGTTCAACTTATTTCTCCAAGCTTCCGAGATCTCTGGAAGTTTGGTTTTCTCCAAATATGATGCTATTGATTCTTTGGTTACTTCTTTTTTATTATACAGCTTAGCATAGAATTTATAAAAGGCTCTACTAATGGTAGTTTGCTCCAGGTACGTTTTATTTTCTTCACAAATTTTATTTATTATTTTCTTTTCCCTTTTCTTCTTCAATTGCCATGCCAAATATTTCCCAGGTTTATTAGCACCCTCAAAAGCTTTTTGATTCAGTCTTTTAAGGTTCCACTCCAATTCTTTATTACTCATTGCTGTTAACTGTTCTTGAAGAATTTTGATTTCCTGATGTATTTTCTTTTTCCCTGGTCTCTTTTTTAACTGTACTTCTTTGGCCTTTATTTTCTCCTCAATCTCTTGTCTTTTCTCCTCTTTCTTTTTCCTTGCTCTGCCATTTAAGTCCATTAGTATGCCCCTTACAACCGCCTTGTACGCGTCCCAAACTTTACTGGTTGGTACTTCTTTATTCACGTTGTATTGTATAAAAAACTTTGTCTCTCTTCTCAATATTTCCATATTCTCACTTTCCTGTAACAAGTCCTCATTTATTCTCCAGGCTTTCCTTTTTCTCCTTTTTCCAAATTTCCACATGATTGGATTGTGATCTGAGCCTACCATCGGCATTATTTCTACCTCCTTAGTCCATAACGCTAAGTCCTTTGAGGCCCAGATCATATCAATTCTTGATAATGTAAGATGCCTTGCAGAATAAAAAGTAAACTGTTTGGTTTTAGGATATTCTCTCCTCCATACGTCTTCGAGAGTCTCTTGTTGAATCAACTCAAAAAAAAGCTTTGGCAATAGTCCTCTTTTCTTTTGTGCTGTTGTAATCTTTTTGTCTAGTTCCAAATCTGTCACTCCATTGAAATCTCCAGCAAGAATTATCTGGTCATATACAAGATCATCTAAATGCTTCCTTAAATCCTCAAAGAAGCTTTCCTTTGCACCGTTAGGTGCATAAAGTCCGACTACCAACACTCTCTTTAAATTCCAATTACATTCCACTGCTACAAATCTAGCTTCCACATCTCTCATAACAAATTTTGGCTGCAGCTCCTCTTTTATGTACAACACCACTCCTCTTTTTTTCTTGTTAGAGGCCGCTACAAATTCTTTGCCCAATTTTCCAGATTTTAAATATTTTACATCCTGTTTTCTAATATGGGTCTCCTGCAAACAAACAATATCACATTTTTGTTTTAGTAGCCAATGAAAAATATTTTTCCTCTTATTCGGTGAGTTTAGTCCATTTACATTCCAAGATAGTACTTTACACTCCATATTCATGGTTTTGTTGGTAAGTCTTTTTCATTGTCCTTGATAAATCTCTCCATCTCCCGCTCAGATCTGATGCGTTTTTTTGCCCCTCCAAACTCAAAGGACACTCCTTCCGGTAACTCCCATCTGTATCTGATATTCATGTCCTTCAAAGTCTGAATTAGCACTCTATATTTTTTCCTGTCCATTAACACTGATCTGGGCAGTTCCTTCATTATGATAATCGTCTTGCCGTCAATCTCCAATGGATCTTGAAATTGTTTTGTCACAATCCTCTCTTTCATGTTTCTAGTTGTAAACTGCACAATCACATCCCTTGGTAGTTTCCTCTGGGTTGCAATTCTCGAGTTCACACGGTACGCCACATCTAGGATAGCCACAATTTCCTCCTCCTCCTTCCCCAGGTAATCAGCCAACACCTCAGTCATCTGTTCTTGCGCTGACTTCCCTTCCACTTCTGGCAGACCACGAAAACGAAGCTGCTTCTCCATGTGTTTAGTTTCTGCAACTGAAATCCTCCCCTTCACCAGTCTCATCTCTGTTTGTTGCGTGTCTATTAAATTCTCCATCGCGTCTTCTACTGTTTTAACTCTCTGCTGCGTTCCTTGTAATTCACTACTAATCGTTTCCACGCCTTTTTTCACTTCTGACAGCTCCGACTTTACTGTCTGTGTAACTTCTTTGACCTCTTTAATAAGCTCCAATTTCGTGTCCTTAAGTTCTTTCATCATGTCTATAAGTTTTTTATCCAAATTTTCTATTGCCGATTGCCACTCTTTTTTCGACATCGTGGGGCTTGCTTTAGCTCGCTCCCACGAATCTGCTCTCTTCCTTAGCTCCGTGGCGTATATTTAAACGTTTTCCTTTTTTTCAAATATCCCAATCTTTGCCAAAATTAATTTTTTGTATCCAAAATGTCGGGCGTCTTTTCTCTATGGTTTCTCTATATTATTGTAATCCAAGATGGCCTACTTCCTCTTCCGCTGAAGCCGCGACCCTTCCCCTTTCAAAAATGGCGATTCCCTACTTCCTATCCATCGGCAAGGGCCGCTTCCCTCCAGCCACTCTATTGTTGTTACGCACTTCCTGTCTCCCGTCTTCCCACAGCAGGTCTCGCGATGGTGTCTTTTTCCCACAGCTCCAAAACCACAGGTATTCAAAACAATAGTCCGATTTTTGCAATAACTTCTTTAAATTTAGTCTCTTTTAAAATACAACTCCTGCCGAGTCTTCACCCCCTTTTCACTGGTCTGTTGCAGTTTAGAAATCTACTTTCTTTCCTCTCTGTTTTTATCAATCTGTCCCGTTTCAAGAGATAGCGATCTTTACCTTCTCTTCAACTTTCCCGGGTTGTAATCGCTGTTTCGATCTTAAATTCTCCTCTCGACTTCCCTCCCCGATCGAAGCTTGGGTATGTAGGTCTTATGCCAGCCGAATTGGCCCCAAAACTGCCGCAGAGATTATAGCCGACCCGTCGCAAGGTGGGACCTCAAGGATCGGGGGGGAGACTCCTTGTGTAGAGCCCCCCCTCGTCCGAGATCTAGCTCACCCTAGGGTCTTGAGCGTTCTTTGCCTGCTCCCCGCCTGAGAGCAGTCGGCCGCGGGTTATTTTCACCCCTCCGGCCGTTTAAAACGGCAGTCCGGTCAGCTCCGCAAATGGAGCTGCGTTAGACCTCCATGAATCCCAAACCGGAAGTCTGTTCGTGCCCATCTCTAATGAGGAGTCCACCTTGTGTCTCTGTGTGAATCTCCATTCTGAATATGACCTATTTGAGGTCAACTGCTTCACCTCTGTCTTTGCTTCAAGACTCTTTGTAGAATCCAAACATACCCAATGCAAAGAGATGGTAGAATGACCCAACCTGTAGAAGAAACTAATTGAAAGGCTGCCAAACCAATGCAGTGACTCATACAGGACTCAGCAAGCAACCTCCTCCAGGGGTGGCTGCTTTGAGCTCATAGCAGACTTTTATTGTTTAGTTCTCATGGCCTATAGTTTAAGAATTACTGTGCAACTTTCATCATGTTATGATCTCGCTCTTCTTCCTTGGAACCATAGTGTATCCTCACAACAACCTGCAAGGTAGGTGCGGCTAAGCTAAAAGTTTGTCTAAGCTCCCCCTCACCTGAATAGTGTTCTCTTTGCCATACATTTCAGCCTCCTAGTGTGTAAAAAACGTGCATAGAAGCAAGGCAGGAGCAATCAACAACGTGCAAAGTGAGTCACTTTGTGCATAATGTGCAAAGTACCATTTTTGTTTTCGATTGGGAGGGAAACTGGCTCTTTTCTGTTTATGGCTTGCGCCTTCCTACGGTTGTCTTATTTGCAATAGGATTGACTGAATAGCTAAAGTTCACAGGTACAACAGAAGCAAAACACAGTGTGGTACAACTGCAGTTGTCATTTTCGCTCAAAAATTAAAGCGTGTGGATGTGTGTGCGCGGTTTTAAAATATCTGCCCAGGGCACAGAAATGTCTAAGTCCTGATCCCAGGTTTGAACGCAGATATATCTTCGTATAGAAGTTCTTTTTTTAAATGAATAATAACGGCAACACTCCTGGAGCAACATGTCCTTCGGTTTTAACTTGAATTGTTACCGATTTCCCCCCCCCCTGCAGGCTTGTTTACAAAACGACCTTAGGAGGCGGAAGATCATTTTTCCTTCCCCCCCCCCTTTCCTTCCCAAAGGATTTTGCGTGACCTTTTTCAAAATCTTTCCACTAAGTGGAGTACCTATTACCAAACAGCGGTAGATATTTATTATGTGTTCGAGCCTATCATTTTCTCCATTTCAAGAAAATACAACATTCGGAAGGGCTGCATTGCAGTAAGGCGGTGATTTGCTGCTGGGAGACTGCTGGAGAAGCAGCGAGTCCTTTATTTGCTGTGCCCTGCAGATGACCTTGTATCTTTATAGAACCCACAGCCTGGCTAGAGCCCTTATGGTCTCCAGCACGTGTATGAACTTGGACGTCTGTTTGCAGATTAACTCAGCATCAATAGCCGGGTCAAAGGGCCAAGTAAGAACCAAATACTGTGGATGGAATAAATTAAAGCTGATTTTTTTTTCTTTAAGAAACAAAACAGGTTACTCATGGAAGGCCTTCATCTCTCCCAAGTACGCTTAAGCCAATTAATCTTCTCGGTTTAACTGAGCTCTCCAACTCATAACTGTGACGTTGCCGGAATTGAGTCCGTTTGGGCTGGGGCAGATGGCAAACTTCTTAATCCTGCCAGTTCGACTCTACTTTGCATCTCTCTTATGTAAATTATTTTCATACCATTTCGGACCATGCAACATTTTCCTTGTTGCACGTTTTTACAGCAGTGTCTTTGGGCCTGTGATGTAAAAATGGTGTAAAAGAAGCAATGAATCTGTGGCACCCATTTAAAAACACACAGCGACAATATTGGAAAACTAAAAGAAATGAACAAGGGTCTGTTTGCCTCTCTCCAGTCTGATCATTCTCTCAATGTGGGAACAACTGGGAAAAGTCAGTGTCTGCCCTACCTCTGCAGGCAAAACTTGCAATGCTCCATCTGCACCTGTATGCACAGAGATGTATGAGCAGGAGATCATCTCCATATTCATGTGCTCCAGCCCTTAGCAGGATGCATGATACACCAGGCACACTGCAGTCGGATTGCAAAGAGGTACGTGTTAGCCTTCTGTTGAAGCAAAATAAAACCCAGTGGCACCATAAAGACTAACAACTATTTGGGGGGGGGGGGTCCAGTAGCACCTTATAGACCAACTGGATTTACTGGACCTGATTGTGTTCTTCCACTACAGACCAGCATGGCTAACTACCTGAAACTATTCATTTAATTAGTTTAATTTATTACATTTCTAACCTGCCACCCTCCACGAACAGGCTCAGGGCAGGTAACAACGTTGTTAGACTACGTTATAAAGTTTCAATAAAATTTAAAAAAGGAAAAAAAAACACATTGTTAGACTACAATTACAATAAATACAGTATAAAATTAATAATACAATACAAAGTACAAAACACTATTTAAGACCATAAAACCATATCCAACAGCAGCAAAGATAATAAAACTATACACCTCTTCAACAATCGGATGGGGTAGGGCAGGCAGGTCATAGATGTTTCAGTTAAACAATGTACCAAGGCCACAGTAGAGAGGGGCAGACCAGGTCGCCCGCCCAGACCTCAACCACTGTCATAGGCCTGGCGGAACATCTCCATCTTGCAGGCCCCGCGGAACTGTAATAAGTCCCACAGGCTCCTGGTCTTTATTTATGTTATAAATAGTCTGTCTATCTCACTGGGACTCCAGATAGATTTCAGTTGAGCTTTCATGACTCACCACCCACTTCTACAGATATGCATAGAAATCAAACTGAGAATCTTTATGGGGCAAGTTACAAGGAAAGGGAAGGGTGGGAGTTAGGGTTGCCTGTCACCCGCTGGGGGCGGGGGATCCCCTGCTCTCATCATCCATCCCCTGCCCCCTAACAGGCACAGACCTCCTGGGGGCATGTTCCCAGGTGGTGAGACACACTCCCACAGGCCTGATCCGGCCCGGATTGGGGCAATGCGGAGTGCTGGAGTCCTCCCGCACTCCACCGCAGCCCAATTTGTGCAAATTGGCCTGAATTTGGTCTGATTTGGGACCGATCCAGCTCAATTCGGGCTGAATATGGCCTGATTCATCCCCCCCCAGGGAGCGTGGGAGTGCTCCCAGGGTGGCCACGGCCTGCGCAATGATGTCACTTCCTGGAAGTAACATCATCACGTGGGCCAGGAGCATGTGCGAAAGACAACAGAGCAGGTAGATGCCGGGTCCCCCACCTCCCGCTGGGAGGACTTGGCAACCCTAGTGGGGGTTAATTCTGTCAGGAGTCTCTCAGTTGTAGAGTCATTATGTGGGGGAGGTAGAGAGGTGGGAATGCCATCATAAATCTTTGAATTGTGACCTCTCTGTATATGGAAACAGAATTAGCAATTACAAATAAGGATGAGAGAGATCAGATAAGCAAGGTGATAAGTTCAAGTGACAACTGATTCTCTGAGAGAAGGTGTGTGCAGACAAGATGCTAAACAGAGGCCACCCATAGAGGGATGCAGCAGCCCTCCTCTGCCCCAGTGATGCTCCACGTGGGAACTCCTCACAGCTCTGCACATGTGGAAATGATGGATCCTGCCTGTTCTGATCTCCCAAAGCAGGCAGATACTTTACTAGCCCCTGACTTCTTTAGCATCCTTATCATGCGAAGAGAAACCCCCTTAGGGTCAGCCTAGGAAGGCTTTTCTCGGTATCACATTTTAAGAATCCTGCTATAAATGAGTATGACAATGAAGCAGACTCTGTCGCAATGCCTAGGGTGCACTTAATTGTGAATGCTTCCCGTGTGACAGCATGCTGCAATGCTTTCTGAGGTCATGCCCGTGGCAATCACTGGCTGTAGAGCCATATATTAGGAAGGGACACCATGTCCAGTCTGCCTCTGGCCATTATTTTTTTTACTGAAAATCCTTCCAAGCTAATTTCACCTCCCAAGAAATTCTAGTTTATTTATTAGAATTTATTAGAATAAGCCTGCATCTTCAGCCTTGCAAGGGGGCATAGAGCGAGAGAGGGATTCTTAGCAGACAAATGGCCCACAGGGAGATGGTTAAACACTCCCTCCCTCTGCCTTTCTTCTTACCAGAGATGGGTTTTCATTTTTTAAAATTTTTCCAGGGGGCGCAGTTCCTCCGCCTTCAATCAGTAATATAATCAGCCTTTGCACAGTGTATTCAGTGCTCAAAGAACTTCACAGGCATTATCTGGTTGCAGTTTTTTCCAACAGCCCTTTAAGGTAGGACAGTATGATTTTCCTCCTATGAAAGGTGGGAACGGTGACTTTCTAAGGCCACCTAAAGAGTGCATGACAGAGGCAAGATTTGAACCTGGGTCGCAACTCCTTTTCTACAATGCAATCCTAAGAAGAGTTACTCTAGTCTAAGCCAATTCATTTTTAAAGGGCTTAGACTGGAGTAACTCTTTGTAGGATTGCACTGTAAGTCCCTGTGCTACAATGCTCATCTGCCTTGTAAGGTTGTTGTAAAGATAACTGAGATAATGTGAAGTGCCTTATAATAAAGACGACCGGTGGGTTCGATGACTCCCTTCTATTAAGCTTGGATTCACCAACTTCCTTTTGTCAAGTTTTCTTTCATTGCAAAAAGTCTTTCTTCATTTGGAAGGAGATGTATGGAATGGAGTTCCAACCCTAAATACGTGTAATGAGGGGTGCTGTAGTTTGGTCTCTTCCTTTCTAATTTTTGCTTTCCAGTGTGAGAGAGGGGAGGGGAGGCAGCATGGTATAGTCCGATCTCATCAGATCTCGAAAGCTAAGCAGGGTCAGTACTTGGATGAGAGACCACCAAAGAGGAGACTGCAGAGGAAGGCAATTACAAACCATCTCAGCTTCTCATTTGCCTTGAAAGCCCCTTGCGGGGGCTGCCATAGTTGTGACTTGACAGCACTTTATACACACAATATGAGAGAGAACATTCAATTGGCATTTATTAATCCCCCCCCCATCTACATTGCATGTGAATTGTTCCTACTTTTATGTGTGTTAAGGAAAGAGTGATTTTTTTTAAAAAACACCATCTTGCAGCAGAGGAAAACAATCTTCATTTATAATTTCTTTGCAATACGGCATCCGTGCAGAGTAATAAATACGCTTGAGATCCATTATTTTTTAATTTGAATTCTATTAACATCATGCTTCTAAATTTTAAAAAAAATCTCCCCTTTCCTTTCCTGCTATAGGGTTTAATCTGCACCCTGCCATATATCTTAATTTATCCCCAAAACCATCTATTAAATGTAATTACTTCCCCCTAAAGCATTCAAATTGAGGGCAGATTTTATTAAATGTAGATGTAACTCATGCTTCTTGGCTCAGATGCTGAAAGAGGGAAGGCTCTGAACAGGCAGTGGAATGAAATCAAAAGGAAAAGCTCCTTAGGAGGGCAGCAAAAACTCTACAGGGCTGCAACTGTAGGAGTGTCTCTATATGAGACATCTGACACGTTGAAGAACACGTGTAGGGTGATGCAATGTTAGCCAGGAAGGGTAGTTTAAAAGGGCAGAACTGGCGGCAGGGCAAAGGCTTTGCTATACACTGGAGCTGTGTGAAGGGGCTGTGAAATGCCAGAAGGGAAACTTATAACCTCTCCGGGTCCAAGCCCAGCTCTAGAAGGCAGCTCCAGCCCATTTTGATTCCTTCCTGCCCTCTGGTTGCGATCCCACACAGTGGCCGTTTTCATACGTCTTTCAAATAGCGGAAGGCTGCTGGATGGCTGCGCGATTTTTGATGCCATCCGTGATGATGGCACTTTTGTGGCTGCCTGCCTCCAATTTGTAAATGGATGGTGTCAAAAATCACAAGAGGAAGCTGGCAGCCTGCCGTGAGTATCACGCTATTTTAAAGATGTGTGACAACGGCCAGTGTAAGACTGGAGAGGTGAAATTGACAGAGCCTTTGGGGAGACGAAGATGAAATTAACAAACCCTCTGAAGAGCGATCTCTGACAGCTCTGTATTTTAAACTACGCTTTCCAGCTAACATTGCGTCTCCCTACATCTGACTAATGCGTGCCCAGGCATCTCGTGTAGAGAGAGACTAAGGCAACGAGTTACATCTCAAAACTGATTGCCTTGGATGTGACAATAACATAAAAACAAAGCCCCTCTGCCAGTTTTCTGGATTGGGCTGAAGGCAACATTGTACTGCAGTGCAGGCGAGGTTGTGAGGGGCACCATTTTCACAAACTGTAACGGCCCCAGAGAGCTGCTGTTGGCCCCACTAGAGACACTTAGCTGCAGTATATGGGCAACCCATCAGTACTTATCAGAACTAATGGTGGCTTGCTCCCCAGAGTCATGTCAGGTCAGAAGGAAAATGGTGGGGAATGAGGCTTAAACCCCCTCTTCCCAAGTAGTAGTAGTAATAGTAGTAGTAGTAGTAGTAGTAGTAGTAGTAGTAATAATAATGATAATAATAATGATAATAATAATGATAACAACAACAACATTCGATTTACATACTGCCCTTCAGGACAACTTAATGCCCACTCAGAGCAGTTTACAAAGTATGTCATTATTATCCCCACAACAAAACACCCTGTGAGGTGGGTGGGGCTGAGAAAGCTCTGAAAGAGCTGTGACTGACCCAAGGTCACCCAGCTGGCTTCAAGTGGAGGAGTGGGGAATCAAACCCAGCTCTCCAGATTAGAGTCCTGCGCTCTTAACCACTACACAAAACTGGCTCTCAAGTACCTTGGTCCCAGTCCAAATCTGGCCCCCAAATACCTGGGAACTGAGTTCCAAGCGTGGGGCTCACAGATATCATCTGTCAACTGGATCTTGGGACAGACCCAGGAAAATTATAACATATAGTTTGACCCTCATGAGTTTAACAGGAATAAAGACTTTATTAATGCTGTTCAGAAAACACTTCCAGAGCCAGTTTGGTGTAGTGGTTAAGAGCGCGGGACTCTAATCTGGAGAGCCGGGTTTGATTCCCCACTCCTCCACTTGGAGCCAGCTGGGTGACCTGGGGTCAGTCACAGCTCTCTCAGAGCTCTCTCAGCCCCACCCACCTCACGGGGTGATTGTTGTGGGGATAATAATAACATACTTTGTAAACTGCTCTGAGTGGGCGTTAAGTTGTATACCTGAAGGGCGGTATATAAATCAAATGTTATTATATAAATATACCTGCATTTACTGGCCTTTGTTTAACTCTTACATTTTAAAAAGGCCCTTTGATGTTCGAACCACTATTTACTGATCCCATTCCCAGAATCATGTAGGCAAGTGGTTCTCTCTTTCCATTCTTCCCTTCTGGCTGGTCTGAGATTACCGCTTTCCTGTAACCCAAACCTGGTGATTGTTATAGGATGGTTTTTAAATAATGTCTGTCTGTCTGTCTGTCTGTCTGTCTGTCTCTTTCTCTCTTTTTTTCCTCGTTTCTCTCTCTCTCTCTCTCTCTCTCTCTCTCTCTCTCTCAGGGGTTTGTAGACAATTGGAGAGGATGCAGTGGGAGTCACTTTGCTCTCAGCGCTGCAGTGGTATCCGATCTGATCCTGCCACTCTTGTGCATTTTGGTGCACCACCCTAATGGGAGGAGTCTTGTTGCAGTAGGAAAAATCTTGTTTGCCGGCAGCTACTACAAAACTTGGCTGGCCCATTGTGCCTTCATTCAGCTTAGGGTGACCAGAAGTAAAGAAAGCATTGGTCTTCTGTACCATTAGGGTGTGAAGAAGTGTAGCATATATTGAATTTGTAGCAGAGCAGCAGATTTCCACATTGGACATAATGAGAACACACTCCCAGTGTTTAGCTCTATAAAATACTTTACTACATAAAAGGATAAAAGATTACATGGGTAGAAAACAAGAAAAGGCTAAATGGCTACATCATGGCTAGCTAGAGAGACTAACTTAGACTGGAACCTAAATCGTTACATCTTAGAGAGAGAAACTAGAATGAACAAAGAGCAATAAACTTCTGTATATCTTTCTACTTAATTGCCCCCCTCCAATAAACTGGTTGCCCAAGAGAGAATCCTAATCCTACTTCATTAAGCATAGAAACTCCCATTCCTATGGCGGGAAAACTCACTTGACAGCTAAGTGGTTACATGCAAATAAGTTTTCTAACTAAGTAACACAAACAACAGTTTACCTCTTTCATGACTGAACATAAGCATTTGCTAATTCCCAGCAAGAAGAGGACCCAGGACCTTTTACACTGAGAAGAAAAGAAGAATTCCAGCTGGTGTAGCTTCTCTTGGGGGCAAAAAGAACTAATCTGTGAAAACTCTAGGTAAAAAGGTAAAGGTGCAAGCACCAAGTCATTACTGACCCATGGAGGGATGTCACATCACAACATTTTCTTAGCAGACTTTTGTTACGGGGTCGTTTGCCATTGCCTTCCCCAGTCATCTACACTTTACTCCCAGGAAACTGGGTACTCATTTTACCGACCTTGGAAGGATGGAAGGCTGAGTCAACCTTGAGTCGGCTATCTGAACCCGGCTTCTGCCAGGATCAAACTCAGGTCATGAGCAGAGCTTGGGCTGCAGTACTCCAGCTTACCACTCTGCGCCACGAGTATTAAAAGCGTAGGAGCCCTGAATGCCTTTGGATCTGTTCACCCTAGCTAAGCAGACCCAAGTCAGCTCCTTGGGCGAAGGCAATTGCTTCAGTTTATTTTATGATAGAGCCACCCATGAGACCCCCACCGTTTCTGAACACTGCAACTGCTAGTTCATTTCCAACCATTAATACCCCATCTGTGGATTCTTTAGTAGGTCTGTTTGGAAAACACCAACACTGCCTACAAAAAGAAGTTTTGGCTCTTTCCTGTATCTTCTCAGCGTGATCCGACCACAGTTTACATTTCCGACTTGAAGGGGAACAGAGAGAGTTTTTCCCCTGCAGATTTTAAAAAATGAAAACATTTCCCTCCCACGCAATATTTACACATTAGAAAGCAAAGCAAATTGATTGCTGGTGGAGGGCAGGGGGGCCTGTTTGATTAAAGCCAGCAATATTTATAACCGTGCCTGCTTCCTTGTTTTATTGCCCTCTTTCAAACCCCTCACTTAAACACTCACTCTTCATTTCCTGAGCACCATCAACGTCTTCACTTCCTAGACACGTTTCTCTCCAGCCTACGCACAGTTACTTGGAAATAAGCACCTTTGAATAAAGCGGGACTGACTTCAGAGTAAATATATATAGGTTTATGCTGTAAAACAGACAACATTGTTGGGGTTGGGGGAACTTTCACTGGAAATTAATTTCCAGAAGGAGCAACTGCCTCAAGTTTGCATCTTTAGGAATTTGTGGCAAATCAAATATTTATCTGCAGGCAGTCCTGGGGAGGCTAAGACAAAGCGCAAGTATTCCCCATAGGCAGTCCATTGCCAGTCATAGCACCTTTCTAATAACGTTGCAAAACGAGTGAAATTTCATGCCGTGGCCACCTCTCACCTTGCTTTCTTCAGTCTCTTCCTCTCTGGTCTGCCACTGAGGCCCCTCAGCCCCCCTCATTTCTCCCCAGCACAAATCATTGTCTTCTCTTTCTGACCCTGTGACACCAGCTCCTTAAATCTCCCTACAAGCTTCTTGTTAATTTCTAGTCCCACTTCAAAGCCTTCTATGGCCTTGCCTCCCTTTTCTTGCGCAGCCAGATAAATTCCCGCTTGTGACTTTTGCTTCTCCTGTCCCCTGCAACCTTCCCAGGACGGTATCCTTACTTCCCTGCTGCCCATTTTGTCTGGAGCCACCTTTCTCCCTCCCACTGAATAATAATTTCTCTGATATACTGCTCTTCTAGACAGAATAGCGCCCCACTCAGAGCAGTGAACAGGGTTATCATTATCCCCCCAAAAGAGCCACTTGCTGAGCTCATGGCAGAAGTGGGAGTTGAGCCAGCAGTGCCGATTTGCATCTAAACCACTGTGCTATAGCAATTCTCTATCATACTTCAAAACCCAGTTGTCTCATGAAGTGTTTGGCACACCTGCTTAAGTTCCCCCCTTTATTTTACCTGCCTTACTTAAATTAGAAAACTTTGTCTTTCTCTGTCCTTTGTATTTTCCCTTGTGGCAAATTTTAGAATGTAAGCTGCTTGGGGCAGAGGCCTGTTTTCTTGAACTTCTGTAAAACACCATGCATCTGGATGGTGCCATTTAAATAAATACAAGATTATCAATGAAATAATTGTAAAGTACAGGAATTTGTGATGAGTCCAGGAAGAAAATCTATGGTTTCCTAGCCCTGATGAAGGAAGCTTGACTCTCAAAAGCTTATACCCTGGAAAATCTTGTTGGCCTTTAAGGTGGGGTATAATGCCATAGAGTTCACCTTCGAAAGCAGCCCTTTTCTCCAGGGGAACTGATCCCTGTAGCCTGGAGATGAGTTGCAATTCTGGAGAGATCTCCAGACACCACCTGGAGGTTGGCAACCCTGCTTGGAGGGCAAGTGTTGGCTAGGAGCAAACTGGGCCAAATGGCCCTTGTGGTACTGGCAGCCCAGCAGGGTTCAAGCATGGGCTGCATCCATAACAAAAATGGGCCCACTTAGGTAATCTTTTCCCAGAGCGATTTGAACTCTCTGACCCACTCCTGCCAGCCCAGGCGGGTGAAGAGGTGGGAGGGACGGCCAAGACTGTGTGTGGTTTGAAGGAAATAATCACAGCCTTGGAATTAGCCAAACGTTTCCCCTGTAAACAAAGTTCCTTTGTTTCTTGAAAGGTACCTTAAATCCAGTGTATTCAGCAGCCTAGGTCATTGTTGCGCTCAGAAACAAAAACACATTGATGCCAATGAATAAGTGCTCCCCCGCCCCCTCAATCTGGAACACAGAGGATGCAGGAACAAACCTTGAAATGCCATCTATTCCTCCTTCCTCCATTTGCCTGCAGCAATGAGTGTCTGGCTTGACTTTCCGTCCATCTGGGAACTGGCGCTAGACAAAATGTTCAGACAGTGGCCAGAGGACGTGACTTTAATGGAGGAGCTCTGCTCAAGGAATTCTTAATTCTTCCCAGCCCTGTTACCTGAATATCTCGGGGGGGGGGCAGGGCTTTTTTTCTAGGAAAAATGGTGGTGGAACTCAGTGGGTTGCCAGCACAGGGGGCAACTCTTGGTGGGGGGTGGTGCCCCTGGTACCACATGCACATGCGCAAAGTGCGTGCATGCTCCCAGGACCAGCGGCGCGGAGGGCAATCTCAACTCCCCTCTGTCTGGAGATCAGGGGGTGGGGCCACCAGCCATGTGTCCATTTTCAAGAGGTTCTGGAACTCCATCCCACCATGTTCCAGCTGAAAAAAAGCCCTGCTTGGGGGATATCAGTCACCAAAAGGTATAAATAGATGCTCAGTCTCCATCTTTTGTCAATTCTGGGTATGTCAACATTGCCCACAGCGTTGATATAAAACTGAGCACGGGAATTCAGAAAGACAGGGACGAAAAACACTCATATCTGATTAGCCTTTTCCTACTTTGGTGGTGACAGAAAAGTATTCATCCCATCAGATCCCCCTCGATCGGATATCCAATGCAAAATTCTCTAGCTGTAGTCCCAGTAGGGTGTTTCTGGTTAAGAAGTAATAAATATCATTGTGGCTATGGTGGAAAGATGACCTTGTCTCTAGTCTTTTGTACGGTTAACAGCTTTGAAAGATCTGTTTAATGAGCAATGATGGTTTGTAGCTACGATCTATGCGGCGTGGTCCTATGCATTTTAACCAATGAATGAATTTATTACCTTTAGACTTATTTTCATATTACTAAAATCTTTAAAGTGCCTTTGAAAGACTTCCAACTGACTGAACAAAAGCCACCATTCCTTGTCTGAGTAAAATGCAGGCATACAGTGCTTTTGTCCTGAGAGAAACAATTTTTTTTTAAAAAGACCAAAGAACAAAGTGCCTCTGAGCATATGAAAAGCACCTTTTACTTCCAAAAAATGAAGCATATTTTCAAAACCTAAGCACAGTGCATGCTCAAAATGACATTTTTTCTTCTTTTAAAAATGCATCTTAAACAAAGTACAGCAACCTCAACAATGCTAATAAGTACCCATGTTGGTCCACAGGGGAAAAAAAATTCCAGTAACAGTAGTAATATCATCAGAACAAAGGAACATCTCACAAATGATGGAATGTAACCTTCTGAGTTCCACAGAACAGTTCGTCTTCAGGTGGGATGTTGAAAATATGATGGAGAAGCCACCATGGGTCTGCCGTTTGTAGAGTCTTCAATGTCATATACGTAATAGGTTCCGAGGGTGTTGGTGGCAAAAAGAAGTCTCTTGGGACAGGGAAGGAGAAAAATATCCACTCTCCCTTTGACATTAAATCCTCCTGCTCTGGCAGCTAGCTAGGAAGATGAACTTCTAGCAAATAGTCAAACTCTGGCTATTTGGTACCATCTCCATTTTGGTGGTCCTGGCAGGGAGCAGAAAACAAGCTATTCACCAAGAAAAGGTGAGCTGCTTTTGGTTTAGTGAATCCATTCTGAGATTGGGAAACCACCATCATTAACTTGCTATTGCCATTCTTTGGGGGGGGGGTCCCCCTCTGTCAGGTTCATATGGCCACAAAATAGCAACGGGAGGTGGGAGAAGAGAGTTCATGGGCTCCAAATATCTGTCACAGACATCTGCCCTTCAGAAATCATTGTCTCATTTTCCCCCCTTTTGGGGCACCTTTTTCTAGGAGCACCTTTTTAAAGTGATGTGGGTAGATAGTTATTTTTCACCTCCAGCCCCTCTCCCCAGGGTCAATGCATCTTCTCGCTAGCACACAGGAACATGTGTTTCATGTGGTAAAGAGACTCATTTTGAACTGATAGTAACTACTGATTTCAGGGATGCTACATTTTTCCTAGTTTATCTTTGACATAAGATGACCTGACCACTAAAGTTATCTTTTGGGGCCTGCTTTGGATTCCTTGCATTCTGAGATTATGCAGGTAGCAACCTGTAAGAGCAGGGCTTTTTTTCAGCTGGAATGCGGGGGAATGGAGTTCCGGCACCTCTTGAAAATGGTCACATGGCTGGTGGCCCCGCCCCCTGATCGCTGGACAGAGGGGAGTTTAGATTGCCCTCCGCACCGCTGAATGGTGGGCAATCGAAACTCCCCTCTGTCTGGAGATCAGGGGGCAGGACCACCAGCCATGTGACCATTTTCTCCAAGGGTGCACACGCATGTGGTACCAGGGGCACCACCCCCTGCCAAGAGTTGCCCCCTGTGCTGGCAACCCACTGAGTTCCACCAACTCTTTTCCCAGAAAAAAAGCTGTGTAATAGGGCCTTCTCAGCTGTGGCACCAAAACTATGGAACTGTCTCCCCAGGGCTCAGAGCAAAATAACACATAGGTAACAGAAGTCACCGTCTTCTGTTAGCGGGCGAAGACTTTTTTGTTTTCTTCATTGTTCCTTCAATGATCCCTCCTTCCTGCCTTATATTTTATTTACTGTTTTATGTGCTTTTATATATTTTAGTTTGGGGATTTAACGTTAGAAACACATATAATGAAGTTTTAACTGTTAGCCCCCTTGGTGGCCTTGATTGGGCAGAAAAATAGCACACAATGTTTGTACATAAATCAATGAAAGGCCTTCTAGCCTTTCAAAACTGTGCAGGGTAAAGAAGTTCAACTTGGAGGCAGCAGTACTTTTGGCAATGTGCAAGGGGGGGTGGACAGAACTGGGACGTTAGCCGCATGTCCCGATTTTTTCACCTGCGAGACGTTGAAGCGAACAGATAACCAAGAAGAGAGAAGCAAAGCAGTCGATGGGCAATGTCTGCAGTCTGATTTGTCTGAATAGATTCAGTAACCTGAGAGTCTTGGGGGAGTCCTTGGGGCTGCCCTCGCTGTCTTTTGTTCCCAGTTGGCGTTGTCTGTGTACATGTCGGTGTTGCTGAGCAAGTAGCAGCGGACCCATTTAATTATTAAACATTTTGGCGTTTGATGAAAGCGAAGCAAATCAAGGCTGTTTCTCCGCCTAAAGGAGTAAAAATGTGTTTACGTTGTTGCTTGCAAAATCCCAGGCTGTAACAACGCAGCTTGGTTTAATCCGTCGAAACATAGATGCATTCAGATTGGACTAGCCAGAATGATTTTATGAAGGCGGCAATCTTAGGCATGCTTAGTTATTCAAGAGTCAACTCCACCGAACCCAGTGGGACTTGGTCATGAGTAAAACTGCAAAATACCAGGACACATGATGTCTGGTTCTGAATAGATTGGGGCAGATATGCTGGGGGGGTTTCTTTGTGCCCAGTGAGATTTTTAACAACGGACATCTCCAACTCATACCGTATATCAGGGCTTTTTTTCTGGGAAAAGAGGTGGTGGAACTCAGTGGGTTGCCCTGGGAGAAAATGGTCACATGGCTGGTGGCCCTGCCCCCTGATCTCCAGACAGAGGGGAGTTTAGATTGCTCTCCGCGCCATGGCGCAGAAGGCAATCTCAACTCCCCTCTGTCTGGAGATCAGGGGGCGGGGCCACCAGCCATGTGACCGATTTCAAGAGGTTCCAGAACTCTGTCCCACCGCGTTTCAGCTGAAAAAAAGCCCTGCTGTCTATTGATCTTGAAATTGCCCTCCAGTACAAACACTCCAAAAAATGTCTCGCCATTTGGCATGGAGATGAGTGGGTCGCTCCTCTGGAAACATGCCTGGAGGCTTTCATAGACATCGTTGTGCCGTTCTTTTGATTTATTTCCCATAAAGGGCCAAAACAAATAACACACCTGGTAACCTGTGACTGAATCTCCCAGCATTTTTTTAAAAAAACTAAATTGCAGACCAATGTGATTTGTGCAAACGGAAAGGGAAGAGGGAGTTTGGCCTCCCCACCCTTCCTCAGTTTTTGCTTATTAAAAGTAGCCTGCTTGGGCCCTGGGTTTTTTTTTTAAAGAGATGCCTTAGCAGGAAATAAAAGACTGGAATAAGCCCTGCTACTGTTAGCTTTAGACTGGGATTATTCCAATCTTTATTTCCTTCTGAGGTAAATAATGGCATGAGATAAACACTTCCAGTAAGCAAAATCATGCTAGGATGGAATCTCAGAAGCTAAGTAGGGCTAGCCTTGGTTGGTAATTGGATAGGAGACCTCCAACAAAGACCAAGGTTGCAGAGGCAGGCCTTGACAAACCTCCTCGGTTGGTCTCTTTCCTTGAAAACCTCAGCAGGGGTCACCATAAGTCAGCTATGAGTTGACAGCACTTTCCACCAACACCACGCCTCCTATCAGGGCCTCTGTCAATGTCCAGACACAGTTAATCTGGGATGCTGTGCCTGGTGTAAATAGGGTCTGTCAGAGCATATGGGGTTCAATAACTCTACTGCTAGGGTTGCCAGCCTCAAGGTAGTGGCTGGAGATCTCCTGGAATTACAACTGTTCTCCAGGTGACAGAGATCAGTTCCCCTGGAGAAAATGGCTGTCTTGGAAGGTGGACTCAGTGGCACTATAGGCAGTTGAAGTCCTTCTCCAAAACCCCGCCCTCTCCAGGCTTCACCCCCCAAATCTCCAGGAATTTCCCAACCAGGAGCTGGCAACCCTATCTACTATGATTGTGTGTGTTATGTGCTGTCAAGTTGCCTCTGACCTATGGCGACCCTATGAATGAAAGACCTCCAAAATGTCCTATCATTAATAGTCTTGCTCAGATCCTGCACACTGGAGGGCGTGGCTTCTTTTCTCGAGTCAAGCCATCTCGTTTTAGGTCTTCCTCTTTTCCTGCTGCCTTCCACTTTTCCTAGCATTATTGCCTTTTCCAGAGAATCTCGTCTTCTCATGATGTGTCTTCTCTATGGGCCAAGCTACAAGTGACGAATGACACTAGAAGGGCAAGTGGATTGAGTGGAGAGCAAGTGGAGGGCAAGTGAACAGGGAGGAATACACTTGCCTTTCAAGTGTCATTTGTCACTTGTAGTTTGGCCCTATGATTAGTCTGCCATAAAGCACTGCTGCTGCTGAAAAGCCCTGCGATGCAACACACCCATTGGTCTGTCCCAGAAAGGCTGCCATACTGAGATGGTTGTTTGGGTGTTGCGAGGGTTCTGCTCTTGAGTTTTGTTACTATTACAGTTGGACTTCTATTGGTGGGTGGTGGGGTTTATTTATTTAGACTATTATTTATTGAAAAACAAGCCATTAAAAAGCTATTGGACATCAGTAGCGTATAGGGTTGCCCGCCTCCAGGTAGTGGCTGGAGATCTCCTGGAATTACAACTGGTCTCCAGGCCACAGAGATCAGTTCACCTGGAGAAAATGGCTACTTTAGGGGGTGGACTCTCTGGAGTTATGCCATGCCAAGGTTCTTCCCCTCCCCAAATCCCACTTTCTCCAGGTTTCTCCAGGTTTCACCCCCCCCCCCCGATCTCCAAGAATTTCCCATCTCGGAGCTGGCAACCCTAGTAGCATAAAAACTAGACAAGAAGCAGAATTAGTTTGCCAGCCCTTGGCAGGGAAATTCCTGGAGATTTGGGGCCAGAGCCCAGAATGGCAGAATTTAGGGATGGCCCACCCTCTGAAGCTGCCATTTCCTGCAAGGGGACTGGACTTTGTAGTTTGGAGATCAGTTGTAATTCTGAGACAATCCCAGGACCATCCTGGAGGTTGGCAACCCTGGTGGATCATGTCCCACAACTGATCATGGGCAGAGAGAAATGGGAAGAGAGAGAGAAAGAGAGAGATTGTAATTCATCAGTGTAGTCAGGGCCATGTATATCACTCCTAAGGATATTGCAAAAACTAACACGGATTATAGTGGAAAGTGTTAGAAATGCCAATATATGGATGCAACTTTCTATCATATGTGGTGTAAGATGGCAAGATGATACTGCATAAAAATACATGAGGAGAAACAAAAGATATTGAAGTTTCGCTTTGCACTGGATCTGAAAAGTATGTTATTAAATATTTTACCAAGCAACATAATAAAAGAGCATAGCGAACTTTTTCAATATATGGTGACCGTGGCGATAGTAGTGTAGGCAACAAAATGGAAGGCAGACTCTTGTCCAGACATGATGGATTGGATGAATAAATTGTATGAATATGCGTCAATGGCTAAATTCTTGTATGCGTAACGGACCAAACCAAGAATTTCAGGAAAAATCAAAAGGTTTTTTAAAAATATGTAGCTGTAAACTAAGGAGAATTAAATGTAAGTAATGTTAAAACTGATCAATCGCTAAGCTAAATAGTTAAGCTGCATGCGAAAATGCTAAACATAATAAGATTGAATATAAAGTTGAATATAAAATACAAAACGTAAAGTATCTTAAGCAGAGCTTTTTTTCTGGGAAAAGAGGTGGTGGAACTCAGTGGGTTGCCCTTGGAGAAAATGGTCACAAGGCTGGTGGCCCCGTCCCCTGATCTCCAGACAGAGGGGAGTTTAGATGGCCCTCCGCGCAATCTAAACCAAGCGGTGCGGAGGGCAATCTCAACTCCCCTCTGTCTGGAGATCAGGGGGCGGGGCCACCAGCCATGTGACTGTTTTCAAGAGGCTGCAGAACTCCATTCCACCATGTTCCAGCTGAAAAAAAGCCCTGATCTTAAGTATGTATGGGGACAGAGAGGGGAAACATCATGTAGTTTCATTATTCTGATTTTTGTTGCTTGTATTTTATGTATATGTTATTTGTTTTTTTAAACATTTCACTCATTGTTTAAAAATAAAAATATCGGGGGGGGGGAATGTAATCAGGGCCGGTTCTCCAGCTGAGCAACCCAAGCTACAACTTAGAGTAGCACACTGAGTGGGGCACTAGTGCATTGGAGGAGTTCAGCTGGCTCCCAGTCCTCAGGTAACTGGCCCATCATCTCCTGGACCTGTGCCCCAACCAGTCAGGTCACAACTGAGCCCTTTTAGTTTTAATGCTGGAGCTTGGCTGGGGCCCAGCCTGCTGAGGTGTAGACCCAAGGTGGAGAAGATGGATGTGTTGGAAGAGAAGTCAGCGCCTCAGGTTTCGGAAGGGGACAAACCAAAGAGTTGGAAGGATAGAGAGGTCAGGGCACTCTGTTTACTGCTCTGACTATCCTTTGATATGTAGGTTGCTATTCTGAGGATTTCCTGACTTCCTCCCTCTCACCGCTTCTCTTTCTGGCTTTGTTCCAGGTACTATCTCTCTCCTTCTCCTCCCTCCATCTTGGAAGCATGGATGCAGGACTTGTCCTAGTATCCATGCCCATCCTTAGACTAGATAGGTAGTTAGGATCTGCCCCTCCTCCTTTCCTATCAGGAATTCCTACAATAAAGATCTCTTATTTCTGTTCTAAGTATAAGCAAGTGCATGCTTTTGTTATTTTCTCTCTGCACATCAGCCAGCAGAACCAGCTCACAACCACCTATAATCACACTTCCTATGCCTAACGATAGTCTCTGCTAATGCCCCAAACATGGAATTTTTTAATTAGGTTTCTGAGGCCAACATACAATTTATTTATCAGGATGTACCTTGCTTTGCTTAACCAAATATCTTGAACTGGCCTTAGCTCTAGTCAGGGTTTGTTTTTTTTTCTGGGAAAAGAGGTGGCGGAACTCTCAAGAGGAAAATGAGGAAGAAACAAATGGGATTCTTTGACATCATATTATTTTCAAGCACTATTGCCGAGTATTTTCAAGAGGTGCCAGAACTCCGTTCCCCCCTGTTCCCCATGAAAAAAAAAGCCCTGGCTCTAGTTCAGATTAGGGGACGAAGAGGGACAGTTAGGATGTGGATGAGACCATCCAAAAGAGGAGTCCAGGAAATAAAGAGGAACTGGTATGACCCTATGGTTGATTTTATGAGTTAATAAATCCAAAGCTGTACAAAGGGAGTCCTTCTGGGTTTTCTTGAAAATATGGAATTGCAGGGAGGATGGAATCAATGCCAAGTGATAAGATCCACATCCGGAAATTGCAGTCAGGAGAAGAGAGAGACCTCCCAATTGCGCTGCCTGTTTCTAAAGCAGTTGCAGCCACCGAAATAAACATATAATTCTTCTAGGGCTTCATTGACTCGTAGATTAATTGATGGGAGAAAACCCATTTGATTTATTTAAAAGGTTCTCAGATTCATTGGGCAACATGTGTGGACTAGAATCTGGGGGAGCCATGTTCAAATCTCCACTCTGCCATGGAAGAGTGCTGGGAAACTTTGGGCAAATTATTCTCCCTCAGCCTAGCGTACCTTACAGGGCTGTTGTGTGAAAAAAGAGAGGAGGGGAGAAAGTTGTAACTTCCCCATTGGAAAGAAAAGTGAGAATAAATCAAACCATGGATGGAAGATGCCATCTTAAAGGCAGCATTCACTCTTCCCCTTTTATACTTCTGAATATCTCTTTTAAGACGGAATCTGCTGCATTATTCTTCAGAAGTATTTTTTGTACTTGTGCCCAGATCTAATCTATTAAAACTCAAACTATTAATCAACTTCCTCTCCTAGTCGGATAATAGCATTAGATTCTTCCTCTTGGGTGGGGGAGACAGAGAGGAATGTGCTCTGCCGCCTTTTCCAAGACATGTCCTTTCTTGGGTGACTAATGTGACAATAGCTAAATTACATGCAAAACCTTCTAGCTTCTAAGAGCTCTTTTACAAGGAACATTACTCTCTGTCTAGTTATTGTGCCTGTTTTTCTGGAGAGCGAATGTTGGAAAAGACAAGAAGGTTATTTGAATGGAGTAGTAATTTGGGTGCTCTTGAAATAATACAAACTTATTTGGCCAGGTCCTTCAAGCAGACCTGTATACAAGGCAGTTGATGGTATATGAGTATAACTGAAGCCCAATGTACTCACCAAGATTCTTTCCCATATATGTTATTATTATTTAAAATATTTCTATGCCACCTTTTTACCCAACTCAGAGTCCCCAAAGTGGCAAAAGGGGAGTCAAGAGAGCCCCCACTCTCCTAGCTTTCTGCAAACTGAATTATTATGCAAAACTGAATTATTCAAAAAGGCTTTTGTATTGTAAGGAGGGGGTCTTAGATGTTTCACTAATGAGTTAAGGACCATAGACTTCACCACTGTATTTCCATATGTACTATCTGCTGTTTTAAATGTGTGCTCCTATGAGCTACCTGTGCTTCATGTTGTCTAATGTCAGCCCTAGAATTGCTTATGTTCTGTTTCAGCATTTCTTCAACTCTGTATTGGATTCTTGCTAATGCTATGTCTTTGTAAACTTGCATTTATTCTCCCTATGGCATTGTTTATGGAAATGTCCTTGATATTGACTGTACTAATCTCGCACTGTGTGATCTGCCTTGAGTCTCAGTGAGAAAGGCAGACTATAAATGAAATAGATAAAAATATTTAAACATTTCAGACGTTAATATTTCAAATGTTAATACAGTGCTTAAAATACAAATATATATTTTAAAAAAATTAAAACAAAACATACAAACAGGGTTAGTGAGGGAATGCCAAACAAAACAATAAAAGTCTTCATCAGGTGAAAAACGATGTAAGACGGGAGACACAATTCCTTGGAGAGGAAGTTCTAAAATTTCAGTGCCACAACTGAGAAGGCCCTTTCTCAGGTTGCCACTCATCTAACCTCAGAGGACAGGGGTGCTTGAAGATGACCAGAGTGGTC